>NW_027466106.1:477500-672500 GCF_046127955.1 Nelusetta ayraudi
CCCCGCTGCTGCTGCTTCTTCTTCTTCTTCTCCTCCTTCTCCCCCCCCATGTATAATGAGAAAACGGTGACGTTCTGGCAGGGCATCCAAAAATGACTTTGCATCTGTTTCGCTCTTTAAGCCGCCGCCAGAAAAGGGGAGCAAAGCTTGATTCAAATTCACCCCCAAATGATCGAGCCGCTGCGGCCGGCGTGCCGGTTATTGACAGCCGAGTGCCCGTCCCGATCGCCCCCCCACCCCTGTTAACGCGTGTCAAGAACCCGAGTGCACTTCAACACCCCCATCGCCTACTTACTAAACATGTCGCTAATGAATTATACATCTGACTCCCCTCCCCTACCCTGAAATTTACATGCCGTTTTTTTTTGTTTGTTTGTTTTTTTCCTGCAGAATTTGCGTAGCACTTGTAAAGTGTTTAAATATGAAGGACTCTGGGGGGGGGGGTTAATCGTTCAGAGACTCGACGGGGCGCCCGGATGTTTATGCCGTATCGAAAGACCTCGCCGCGTCCGTCAGGGGCGAGCACGGCGTGCAGACGCTTTGTTTTGCGCTCGCCCAAAAAACAAAGGCAGGGAGGCGAATCCACTCGGGCTCTAATCATAAGGATCCATCAACGGCTTTGTGGCAAAAAAAAAAACGTCGAGGAAACATATTGTGGATTTTAAAGGTCCAGTGTGTAAAATTTGGCTTGATTTATGATTTTTATATTGGCAAAAGCTTAACATACTGCCCATAAAAAAACATTAATAAAAGTGCATACTTGCAGAGCAATGAAAGGAGTTTGGTTTTCCTCATGTATAAGAATGTACATGAATCAATAGGGGTTTTGCTCCCAGTTAGCTGCCATCTTGCATTGCCATTTGTCAAGGAAAGCCCGCCTGCCCTGAATAAGAAACACACTCTGTTCCTACAAAATTTTACACACTGGACCTTTAAGAAGTCTTTTTTTTTTTTTTTTTTTCATCCAGCCAGACTGTGTACTAAAACTAATTGGATCCCTGTCAATGGAAAGAAAATACATCCCGTCAAGACGGCTTTGAACTCGGCAGCTCTGCCTGTACCCAACCAACCGCACAGGAGGAAGTGGGTCCTCGCCGCGTGCCAGGCGGCAGGCAGGGACAGAATTTCAATCGGCGGTCAACGTACGACATTAAAATTGCACGGTATCGAGTCTTTATTCCGCCCCTCCCTCAAAATAATGATGTCAGGCCTCATTATGGGCAGCAAGGCGGTGAATTAAGCTACATTTAGTGGGTGATAATTGAAATCATAGCTGTTGTCATTACCACTGACAAGTTTCTAAATAATACCCCATAAATCCCTTCTTTTTAGCGAGGTTCCCCCGTGACAGCCGGCCGCACCGAAAAATATAAAGTAGAAAAGCAGAATTTCCTTCCCTTTCTTCCCCACTTTTCCACTCCCCGGCCTCTTTCACTCCGTCTCCCGGAGCCAATAAAATGTCAGCTTTTATTCTCCTCCTCCAGAGTGCTGGCGAGATGTCAGCAGACCCTTCTAAAGCGTTGCCACTGCGAGCTAAAGGCCCGTAAATCTCGGTGTCAGCGGTGCGCCATCCATCTCGGGATATACAATAAAAAATGTGACGCAGTCATAAAAGGAATGGCACCGCTGCCCGGTATATATAATGTGAACAAAAGAAACATAAAGATGTTCCATTCCATTCAGGATCCCCCAAAAAAACCGCAGGATGGCCTTACAATCGAGAGGAAGAGGAGGAATGCGCTGGAGGGCCAACGGTGGAGCCTGACAGTAATTAACGGATGGGTTTTTTTGTTTTTTTTCCTGCCATCAGTGGCTTTTGTGTGCTAACAGAGAGATGAAGATTTATGGTATGAATGTTACACTCCAGCGTGGAGGAGTTTGTGCTTGGGAGAGCCAAGAGGGCCGACCGCTTGGCCAGGCTTGAAGCAAAGGGCAAACACCAACCCGATACACGCTGACCACCTCGGGGGTCGACTGTGACGCACAAAGCCTCAGTGCTGATTGCAGGGTTGGTGGATTTTTACTTTACCCTCTGCTTTCCATGAACAGTTTTTTGAGAAAAGATTCTGGACAATAGGTTGTTTTCACGTGACGTCACACGGCTCATATCGAGAATGCAGGTCGCTGAGGGTCTGTCAAATAAAAAAAAAATGCAGATGTTTTTCTGCTCCAATCGTTGGAACCGAGAAAAAGAAATGTGTTTTTTTTTTTTTTAAAGAGTTCCAAAGGTTGTTGTTCACAAAGGTGAGAAGTATAAAAAAGCTCGCAAAAAAACACTGTAAAAAGTGGATTTCAACCCTTCGTCTGCGGTCGGGAGGAGCAGGGTCTGCTAATGCCCGTTAGCTCATGCAGCTAATGTAGCTAACTGGGTTTTTGACGTCTTGAAATGGGCTCTAAACCTGTACAGCTTCACAGTTTCCTCCATAGGCTTAATCTGAATTGCCCTAGTGTGTTGACTGCTTGTGCAAAAGCAGCGGGCAACATCCAGGTCAGTCCAGCACTTCACCTTAGCCTCAGCAAATAAACAGGGATTGAAGTCTGAACAATAGAAGGAAAAACTTCTTTATCTTAATCGACAAGGGGAAGCGGCGTTTCCTCTCGGAGCGCCTGAAACTGTAGCAATCTGTTGACGTGCAATGCTACGAGGTTGGCTATAGGTACGATGTATTACTTAATAATGTGTTACTACAATAGTCGCCAGATCTCTCAAGTTTTAAACTACATCCATCTTGCCAGGCTCCCACAGGATAGACGTTTTTAACCGTCCTCGAGACGCGACGGAATCACTGTCCGTTGGTCTTCTTGCAGGCTTTTTTGACATGAATAGAAATCACGCGGGGAAACGTTCCCACCTGGCGGGGCGGCGTTGTTCTGCGAGTAACGGTGCAACTTGATTTGTTTGTCGGAATAAGCAGCGGCAACGCAAGGCGAGGCGGATCTGAGTTACGCTCCCGCATCTTGAAAGCGTTGAAACGTCACATGCGATTTGGACGAACTCGACGGTCCACTCTGTAACGGCTTCACTCCGCCACCGGGTGACTCGCTCTGATAAAACTGTTGCCGCAATCGCATAAAACAAAGTTCTGATGTAATAAGACGGCGGAACAGGAGAGGCGAGGCGAGGCGAGACATCCATTATGCATAGCACCCCGTTCCATCACGTCACCTGGAATAGTGCATCACTTAGGGTGGCGGCAGAAAAATAAAAACCCTGCAAATTAAAAAAAAAAAAGGTTGGGATCCACCCCAACCAATAAAATAATACACAATATCAACGTCCTTGATATGAATAAGTTATTTCCTGCCAGACCCCCTCTCACCCCTCACCCCCACCCTCATACACACCAGCCTTAAATCTCAGAGGGGTGTGAGAGCTGTGCATCCACCCCTAATTTATGAGACACAGATCAGGTTATCCCGGAATATCGGCCTAAGCAGGTCTGATAGATCGGATATGGAATACATTTCCGTACTCGGGGGCCGCCGCCGCCGCCGCCATTACCAGAGCGGCGTACACACTCCCCCGCTTCCACTTAAGTGATTTAAGGACTCGGCCGTGCCAGTGTTTCATATCCTCCCCTCCCTAACTGACACTTTATCTGCATACCGGCATCTCTTGAAGATGGAACACTTAGGCGAGACAATGACAGGCTCTCTTGCCGTTGTCACTTCTCATTGCGGCGGCGGTCCGACGCCTCGCGCCGGGGCTCCTGCCAATAAACACGAACCAACCCCTTCCTCCGCCTGCCGTCGGAGCCTACCTGGCTCGGGCTGGTGGAAGGAACGAGCGCTTGATGCCTGTGACACTCATTTGTCAATTAGCGGGGCCCTTCCGCGTTGATACGCGGCGACTTGAAAGACGGCGCTGGCGCCCGCTGACGAATTAGCGGCGACAGATGAGTGAGACGCGAGCGGCGGAATAATACCGCAATGTTCTTTAGATATGAATATAAAATGACACAGCTGACAGGCCATACAAGGTTTTATTTCATTTCTCAGTGTATCAGGCCTCCCTACTTTGTCTTCTTTGTTCTCTTTTCATCAGGCTGCTTACATCTCATTTTGACAGCCGGGTGACACTTGGAGCACTTTCGTTTTAAAATGCGAGTTAGCATACTTGATTTGTCATTAAAATGCAAAACGCCTGCCACCAGCAACATAGCCTCGGCGAGCACGCGCGCCCTCCCAACGCACGCGCGTGCCTGCGTGCGTGCCTGCGTGCGTGCCTGCGCGCGTGCGTGCGCACACAAACACACACATATGCATTTGCTGAGGCAAGTGAGGTTCATTTGCAATGCTAACGTCGAAAATGGACCTTTGTGTCCTAATGGCAGCCTGCACTTCCACTCTAAAGTCTGATATTAAGAGTTCGTCTGATAACCTGAATTTTATACAGTATAAATTAAAGATGTGTGTGCTCTCGCAGTGATATCGAATTACATGGCGAATCCAATTCAGGTCAGTTCAGCATGAAAAAAAAATACTTTTTTTTTTCTTTTTACATTAAAATATGCAGCAATCTGCATTGCATGCGGAGGAGATCTTTGCTAGGGCTCCTAGGCTGAAACAACCCGGAGTGAAAAAAAATAGGCCAGACGTCGCTTTCAGGTCAGCGTCAAGGCTCGGCAGACGTGTATTGACGCCACGTCACATCTGAAGGCAAACGTTAAGCGGCGCGGCCGCCGCAGCGCCGGGACGTCGCCCTGCCTCTCGCAGACACGTGTTCCTCCTCAGAAAGCTCTACCTGTCTGGGCGGCGCCGACGCCTGGTCGCAAGCGCGCGAATCGTGCCGTGACAACAGACGCCGGCTCGATTCATCACGCGCGTGCGCCTGACCTGAAGCGGAGTGGGCACGGCGGACGTCGAGCCGAGCCGAGCTCATCCCGAGACAGGAATCTCGCGGCGGGCCGCCGCTCCCTAACACATCGATGAGACAGGCAGGCAGCGTGGCGCAAGACAGAGGCAAGAGCCGTGGGTGTGACAGCCAGCTAGCATAATCTCATGCTGCCATTACCTGCCCAGCTAGTCACGGAGTCACAGACGCAGCATGCAATCAAACACAAACAGACTGTACGTGAGGGACACACACACACACACACCCAGCAGACGCAGGAAGGAGACGGAGCTGAAGGTGCATCGCCTCTCGCTGTGACTCATTGTCAGGCTGCCGGATGAGTGTTGTCAATTGAACTGACAAAAATAAACATATTGCCAAGAGGGGGAAGGAAAAAAAAATGAGGGAGAGACGAAGAGGAGGAACAACAACAAACCCCCCCCCCAAAAAAAAAGAGCTGCCGATGTCTCTCTTTCAATTTGAACGAGGAAACGGGAGGAAGAGCAGGAAGCTGAAGGCAGCCGTGTCCACCGAGCATCAGGAACGAGTGCGTCTGTTTGCACCCGGTCGGCTGCAAGTGACAGCCGCGCCAGGTCAAAACAAAGACGTCTCCAAGGTAGATAACCCAATTAAGGAGGCGACTCACGGTTATTAATAATAACAACCTGAAAACCTGAGGACATAGCAAACATGTACATCTGTAGCTTCTAGGTTGTCCTATATAATGCAAAATTTCACTTTTCATGACAAGAATGGCTCTGTGGCTTGTCATTTGAGTGCCAATCACCATCACAGGAGAAGACACTGGATTTGTGAGAACTCCACTCCCCCCCCCACCCCCCAAAAAAAAAAAAATATTGAAAGCAGAAGTCTGACGTGATGTTTTCACATCGGGAAGGTTCCTAAAATTCCCTGTACCAATGTTCTCTGACTGCAGCCTGTCAGCAAAACTCTCAGAAAAACACTTTTACTTGTTCTGCATTTCCGAAAGCATGCACTGAAACACCACAGAGGTCTGCAATGGGGAACTTTGTGATGACACAAATGGAAACAATTTCCCACCAATGCATTTTAGGTCAGTGACAGCACGGCCCAGACGGGTGTTTTTTTTTATCCAGTCTTTGAGACACAGGGAGTCCCTGTTTACATCCCCTCCAAACATGGTGCACTTACAATGAAGCATCACTTTTAGCGGGACGCTAAAACCAGGGAGGCTGTAAACAGAAGGTTAAATATGCTGTTTTCTGGAGAGCTGCAGAGATTTTTAAATAATTAATCACCAAAAGCTGCCCACAAATAAACAAAAATAATAAATAAGTATGAACCTTTGATTTTAACCAGGATATATTTTTTCCAACTGAATCCCTCCAACACGTTTCCACGCCGACTGCTGGCACTGTGTAACTGATCACTCCGCCCACCAGTAAACCATCAATCACGGACCCATCAATAAAAGTCCCGAATGATTCCAGCACCGCTTCATTATGTCTGCGCAGCCTCTCTGCCCAAAACCCCGCTTTGAAGTTTAGCGATGATATCTGACATTTGAGATTAGCCCAAGTGAAAATTAATAATTGAGTAGTAATATTGGAGTCATAAATATTTAATTCTAAACATCAAGTCCTTAATGTGACAGGTTCAAGGGAGAGCTACATAATGTCAGCCTTGATCTCCTTGAAAGCAACAACACGGAGGGGTTGTTTCAGTCAAATTTCATGAGGATCTTTGTGGGACATGTAGCCGGATCTCGCTTCCAAGACATTTACCCTCCCGCTGCTCAAGCGCTGTGCACAAGTGCTCAACATCTGACAGGAATCGTCACGTTCCAAAAGACAGCGATTGCCTTTTTTTTTCTTTTTTTTGTTGAAAAATCATTATTAGAACACCATAATGTTGATGAATGACAGCACAGGTCACTGGTTTCCTCAGACAACTGCCACCAATACATCCAAAACACTAAAGGCGTGACGCCTTGAACAATAGTTTTAGGAATTATTTGTTCATCAGCACCAAACAACGCTTCCCCGCCGCTCTGAGCGCTGCACCCGAGCACAGGTCGAACAAATGCAACGTAAAATTGCCTCTATTCAGGCGGCTTCATGGCCTGACAGTCATGAAAAGGGCAGAGAAACAAAAGCACCTCATAACATCACCTCCTCTCTTTTCCTTGCCACAGCGCTGATGCTAGTCCTGCTGGTGAGATGGCAGCCCCCTCCGAAGAGGCTGCCATGAGGTGCTGCTTCATGTCCTGTCAGAGGAATCCTCCCTTCTTTTTTTTCAACTATAGCAAAGCCGCCAAAAATTAGCATGTCACATTTATCGAGCGAACCCTTTATACAGCCACAGCAGGGCATCGGCACAACTCCAAAAAGCTTTTTCAGCTCGTGGAATGTCCTGATGACTCTCTTGACACCTCTGGGCCGAGAGGACACATTTAATTAACAGCACCTGGTGTCACAAAAAGGCACAACTAACAGGAAGAAACAGAGAGAGAGAGAGTGTTCCAGGTGTCGCCTACCTCAGCTGATTGAAGCTCAGATCCAGCCGTCGAGCAAAGTGGCCGTAGGTTTCACCCAGGAAGTTTGGAATGTCCTTGCAGTCATGTCCGATGAAGGAAAGCTGTTGGAACAAAATGAAAAAAAAAGTATGCATTGGAATAACCAATAGCAATAATATAGTAGTTTTCATACATTAAAAATGCAAGGCAAAGTGATTCACAGAATAAAATATTTAAAAATGATATGTATTAGAAACCTGTCCCTCACACACGAAGAATCCTTAACCAAGCTTAGGATGCTAGCTAGCATCACATCATGCTAGCACTAGTAGGGCCACTACATTTATTTTTATTTTTATTTTTATGTTTATAAATAAAAAATAATCTAAAAAGTAAAACTACTTGTCCAGACATCATAGTCTACTCAACTTCAGCGCTATGCAGCAATTTGATAAATGTTTGTAAATGTGTTTCAGCTGAATAACTTGGCCTCAAATCTTCTCCTGTAAACAAAACCGTGATGCACAAAACCATTATCAAAGTGTTGAGAGTATTGCAACAACAACAAAAAAGGCTGAAAATGGACACAGTACAGCATTGCTTGTTTACTTTGTAAGGCTCCGCTCAAGTACATTCCACTGATTACAAAAAACCATGGGGGCTTGAGCGCCCAGCGGCATCAGAAACGCGCTGAGCGAGGTGGGAGAGTAGCAGCCGGAAGTGGTGCTACCGGGTCACGCCTGAGTGAGTGAGGTCTGCCCAAAAAGCGCGTCACATGACGCCGGTGATGCCGAAGCACTCACGGGAACGTTTTAAACAGGGGAAAGGGGGGGCGGCGGCGATAATACACGCAGGTTGTGAAAGACAATTACCGATAGAAAGAGGAAGTTAAACGCGAACGACCAAAACTTACGTGAGTTCCATTCAGAGCGACGAGCGACTCGTCGTGTTCCATGACTGACAGTCCGCTGCTGCTGCTGCTGCTGCTGCGCTGTTTGGGTTGTTTCCCCCTCAATGACAGTCCGTATTCAAACACAGACTGGACTCAAGGCTGGCCCCAGATTCTCCGCTCTCCACATTAAGCGACAACTGCTCAGACGTGTGTTGAACTGGTGCCTTTTTCTTTCTTTTTTTTACATGAACGACTTGCACTTTCGAGTTGGACTTGAGCGTTTCCGCGTGCAGAGTTGATCAGCTGACCGGCAGTAGTGCGGAAGCACGTGGGCACGGTCTGTCGCTGTGTGTGTGTGTGTGTGTGTGTGTGTGTGTGTGTGTGTGTGTGTGTGTGTGTGTGTGTGTGTGTGTGTGTGTCACTTGACACACAACTGTCCCCTTCCTCTTGTGTTACACTCTGCTCCTGCTTCTGCTTCTGCTTTCCGAAAACATAACACAAGGCATGGGCAAACTATGGCCCGGGGGCCATATGCAGCGCGCCGAATTTATTAAATCATGTTAATAGTAAGTAAGTCATAAAATAACTGTATTTCGTCCATTTTTTTCGGTGTTTCTTTGTTTTTCTGTGTGTTAAAGCAAATTGTAAAGACTTGTCCATTATCAATATACGTTGAAGCACATTTTCTGCATATCCCATGATGAGGTGGGTCTCCAGAGCACTCCACCCATCTGCTCCTGCTTCAGCTCCTCTGTCAAACTGCTTTCAAAATAATGACTTATGTAATACTGATATCGTGTTTTAAATTCTGACTTATCTCAGAATGATAAATAATATGTTTTCGTGTTAGCACATTGACTCCAAAAAAAAAACATTAGTATTTTATTTAAGCATATATATACACATACTTCCTCATACTGAGAATTGTATATTTGCATCTTCAAGGAACTTTTATTAAACCTCTCATGACTGCTCATGTTTCATACCATACCTCATTTATTACACTTATTATCGATGAAAGCTTTATCAGATTAACTTGAGTTCATACTGGTGACGAATTATACAAGAAACCCAATAAAATATGAATCATAAAAAAATATTGCTGATAATATTCTACTGCAACATAGCTCCAATATCATATTGTTTTGTATTTCCCAAAGGACCAAGGCAGTTAGGTTGCAATTGACTTGTTGCTGCTATGCGTGTCAGTAGTTTTGTATGCAAATGTAATTTGCTCTGGACACAAGATCATTAACAAACAAGGGGAAGAGATTTTTACAAATGAATAAATAAAAACAGTGGTTGCTCCCGTGAACACATCATTGCCATTGGGCAAAACCAAACATAGAGGAACAAACTGTTTGACTTTCGACCACGGTCACATGAGAACACTCAGAGTAAACATTTAATGAAGTGTTCAGGGTGACTTTCCCCCCCAAAAAAATAACGGTACTCCTATTCCTCCACTGCTCTGTCATTTCTGTGTAAGTGCTGTGTAACTATTTTTGACATATAGAGTGAACCTCACAGTATCACTGTTTTTATGGAGTACAGTTTGTGTTGGCAGGCTCTACCAGCTAGAAAACTCCATCCAAGAGACATTAACTTGACTTAACATGAAGTTTTAAGAGACTCGGTCATCAGTATTATAGACCCAATAGAGATAACTGAGAAATGTTTGCCTAGTATGTTTGCATTACTTAGTATTGTAAAAATAAAAAATAAAAATAAATGAATAAATACAAATCTCAAGTCATGTCCAGCAAAGCTTTTTACTGGCTTTTCCACTCTCAACCAATCATAAAAAAAATAAATAAAGGAACAACGAACATTCTAATCTGAAAAGTCCTGCGTTAATATGGATTTTGACCTCGCATGTAACGAGGACATGTCTATAATGTCAGTGGGTTATCATTTTATTGGTGATTGTACCTGCCTCATGAGGTGTTTGACTCGTAACTTACCGTCACTCACGTTGGCTTTCCTGACGCAGACTCCAATTGAGGCAATAGAGGAGGAAGTGCAAAGCTTTGACTGTTGAAAGTGGTGCCAAGAAAACAAAACCCAGAGAGAATAAATGAAATGCAGTTTTACAACACACGCTTCAAGAGTTAAATTCTACTTCATATGCGCCACCTTTTTTTTCTTCTTTTTTTTTTAAATGAAACACAAATTTTGCTTGTCGCAAATTTTAATAATTTTCTTTCAACGAATATAAGTCTTCACATTTATCTTCATGTGGATAATATTGGTTTTGTTATCAGGGAAACGTTAGTTAACCCATGATTGAGTGTGTGGTGTATATGTATGTGTGTGTGATGTGCATGGGCCAACAGTCTAACAACTGTTAGATTCCTGAAAATATATTAAATATTGAAAAATAATAATAATAATAATAATTACGTATTAACATACGTGACAAACACACATACACACACACACACACACACACACACACACACACACACACACACCGTGACACTCACTCACACAACACCAGAAAATTGAGAGAAACTTTTGAGAGCACCATGTTTTTCCCTTCATCCTCTGTGTGTGTGTGTTGCCTGGTGACGTCACGCGGGACCTCCCATACGCGGAAAAGGCTCACATTGTTCGTGGTGAGAGAGAGAGAGAGAGAGCGAGAGAGAGAGGAAGGGGGAGAGAGAGAGAAAGAGAGCTGCAGACTCCACCGCGTCTCTTCTTCAACATTCCGCTCCAACACATTTGCAGTATTTGTCAAATGTAAAACCTCGCTGTGCTGTAGACGAACTATGCCGCGCAATTATTCACATCGTTATTCATTAATTTCATTCGTTGTTGTTGCCCTGTTACTTCCGTGACGTTTTACATCGGAGCTTTAGGCAGTGATTGCAGGTAATGTCGTGCCACGGACTTCTGTAAACCTCTTCTTTCTCCTCTTCCACTTCTTTTTTTAATCTTTTTTTTTTTTTTTTTTTTTTGAACATATGTTGTTTTCGCTTCGTGCATGCATTTTCCGAGGGGTTCCGCGCTCCCCTGTAAGCCTTTATTCTGTCAAATGTGCGCCGATGTGGTCGATCTGAGCAGAACACGGGGTTTGCATAGTGGCTGAAATTTGAATTCGGCAAATAGTTGAAAAACGGCGTGAAAAGGGGGAAAGTGTTGTGTTTTATTTTAAGGGCAGCTCCACAACAATAATAGCATATTTTATAGCCCCTTCAATTGTCTTTCTAAAATGTTGATAATATTTTTGGGATAATTTGCGATACCATAAAAAGTTGTTTAACTCTGTATATTTTAAAAATCAAAAATGAATGAGGGTTTATTTTTTATTTTTTTGCCCCCCCCCCCTCCCCCCCAACGCATCAAGGCAAAAAAAAACAAACAAACAAAAAAAAACCTCGACCCAGCAACTTGGAGTCCCAACATCAATTCTCTCAGTCGAACATGTTTACTCGCGAGATGTAAATAGTTGTATTTTCGCACACATACAGTGATTCATAAACACGTCAGTGCCGTGAAATATAGCGGCACATCAGAACTTTCTATTTAAATATCATGAATTATAGTCGGGAGAGGAGAGGGGGGGGAAAAAGTGCGTGACCATTTAAGGGAAATGCCGAGTATTTTGGTGTCTGCTGCAGAAAGCCATTTGTCATGCGGACAACAAAGAGGGTTTTTCGCCTGACAGTGAAAATTTATGGTTGCCCTTCTTTGCCCTAATAACTCACATATTGTGTCACGGACTGACAGCCCTTGCAGAAAACAGCAAGCCTGTTATCAATCACACATCTTTGCATATTGTGTAACGGCCACCCCTCCTCCTCTCTTTTCTCTCCCCCATTGCACTGCCAGACAAAAAAACAGAAAACATTTGGGAAAAGCCACAGACTCCACACATCAAATACAAGGTGAATTTTATCCTCTTTTTTGATGTGGGAGGCGACCCTTAAATTACAAGCTGTACCAGAAAGCAAATTATTACTTTTGGATGTTTCACTATTTCCAAAGACCTGACAAAGTTTTGGAAGATAGTATGGGCCCAAAACAAGAGTTAGACTTTTATTTATTTTAGAAACCTTCCCGGTTTTAATTTACTGACGCTCAAATAACACAGGCGACAATTTATTCATTTGCAAAAAAAAAAAAAAAATGTTGTTGTTAATATTTAACTATTACTGCTTTTTTGTTTCTCCCGGGAAAAAAAAAATCATATCTCGCCCTTTATTTTCTGTCCACTCCAGGTTTTCCTGCTCTCCAAGTTGACCTGTCAAGCAGATTACCACAGAAGGAGATTAATGGCAGAGGCGGGTTGCAATAATAATCGTTTTGTTTGATGTGACAACTTTGATAGGCGTTGATTTACTTACAAACTGATAGGCTTTTAATTGAGCGCCTCCATCCCGATTGAGATGAAAGGAGAACCCGCATTGAAAAGCTGCCCGATTGCCCCGCAGCCTCAATACTGATTAGCCATCTCAGCGGTGAATAGTTCAAGGCATTTTAAACTTCTTTTCTCCGCGGGCTGACACACCATCCCTCTTCCTTTCTTTGCAAGCCCTGTCCGCTCCTCCAAGCCCAGGAAGAAAATAAATCATTTCCATTGTATGTAAATAAAATTGAGCTGACATCAATATAAAATGTCTGGATTTCTTTCTCTCTACGTCCGTGTGTGTGTGTGTGTGTGTGTGTGTGTGTGTGTGTGTGTGTGTGTGTGTGTGCTCCTCGGCTTTGTTATTCTTGTTGCGGATGACAGTGTGCCCGAGGCGGGTGACAGGTTTAAACAACACAATGGCAGATGCATTTGACCAGAATGGACAGGGGGAGAACGTGAGGTGTCAACCCTTACAAATTATGTTTTTTTTGTTTTTGTTTTTTTTAATTAAATAAATAATTTTTGGAAATGGCTTTAGTTTATGTCCAAGCTATTGTTAAATTTAATAATCTTCTAAACAAATCACGCACAATTAAGCTATTGTATCTTTGATTTATTTGTGATTTTCGAGAAATTAGTTTAATATAAATATTTTTATTTTGAAAGTAACTTTAAAAAGCACTCGCTCGGTTTTGCCGAGTGAAATTTGTTTACCAATAACTGGAGCGAGTCGAAGTCGAAATCTTTTTCTTTTTTGCAGAGTTACACTTCTACTGCAACTTTACAAAGAAAAAAAAAGAAAACTGAGCTGAATTTCTGCGAGTTATGAAAGTTTCATGGCGTAAGCCACCTCTCATGTGATAAAGAACTCCAAAAGTTCGACTGTCGACCACGAGGTACTTCAGTCCCCCAACTCTATCCACTGCCGTGCGTGGCCGAGGCTCCAACAAAAATAAAATAAAATAAATAAATCCGGACTCAGCCGTCGCTGAGTTCTGCCGAGAAGCAGAAGAAGAAGAAGAAAAAAGAAATCCCACCTCCCAAAAAACTTGTTGTCTTCTCGCAAATAATGTCTCTCCAACATTTGTTCTCTTTCCCGGTGTCGCGCTTGGCATGTAATCAGCCACAATAGCTGACATAAATCAAGCGGCGGATTGACAGCGGCTGACAAATAACTGATTGATTGCGGCGGAGCAGAATTGACACTTGACGGAGGGGTGGAGATAGAAATAGAAGGGCGGTGTATATTATACTGAAAACATGTGACATTCACATCCCTCCATCACTACATCGGTCTATTCCTGTCAACGCTTGTCTGTTTAGGGAATTCAAGCTGATGGGGGGTTGGTTTTGTGTTTGCCGGTGCAGAATGGAAGAGGTCGACGGTGGGCGTGCGCGCACAGAAAAACACGCACAGCCACGGCGACTTGCACCGGGGAGGGAAATGACGATAAATATTGTTGGAAAACATTTCCATCATAACAACGTGGTTTTCGCAACATATTTGGACTCGTTTTTTCTTAAATAAACGCCCGGCTGGAATTTTTTATTTATTTTTTAGAGTGAATCGGTGAATCTGCTGAGCTGAAAAACCTTTATTTACTGTTTGACATATCAAATAGCTTATGCTAAAGTGCGAAGAAAATGTTTTGGAACTGTGAAGGTTGATCGCTTGTTTCAATAAGGGCGGAAGAAAAACAGAGGCTCTACGTTTTCTGGAGCAACAGAAAAAAGAAAAAAAAACAGCGCCGGCGTGCACGTCAACCAAGGTATTTGCAGCCGAACCCTCCTCCCCCCAGCTGTCGAAATAGAGGCGCTTACAAAGAGGAGAACGTCACATCCCCTTGACCCTCCAATCACCTCGGGGTCCCATTTGATTGGAAGGCGGCAAAGGCTTTAATCTCGGACTAATTCAGCTGCTTTTGAAGTGAAAATTTCTACCAGTTCGTACTCAGGAAGTACAGAGCGAGGACCTGCACACAAGCGCGCACAAGGCGCTGCGCTCACGGCGAGAGAGGCGCACCGGATCCGCGATAACCCCTGCAACGCTCTGGCAGCTGCCGCGCCTTTTGCTCCCTCTACCACCAGGATTACCGATTTATTTTTTTTCTTTTAGGAAATAAAAAACATTTGCGATTTTTCACCCCCCCCCCCCCTCCCTCCTCTCCTCTCTTTTAAAACAGAGGCTCACGGCTTTACCCCCCACCCCTTTCTCTGCGCACGATTTTCTTAATGTATCAGACGAAAGCGTCCCCGTTTTATTCCCTGACAATTGGGACATGATCACGTCGCCCTCGGCTTCTACCCTGAGAAATAGTGATATTCGTGCAGCCTGGGAAAGCGGCAGTTCTCGGAATAGCAGCTCGGCGAGCGCCAGCAAGCCTCTACTCTCCGCCGCGCCTCCGTCCGACCCACTACGGCAAGCGAAGCGACTTCCCATCAAGGTTTTGAAAATGCTCACCGCACGATCGGGACACATTTTGCACCCGGAGTACCTGCAGCCTTTGCCTTCCACCCCGGTCAGCCCCATCGAGGTAAGGAGACGATTTTTCAACGCCGAGCGAGCGTCACTTTGGAGACTGTTTGCGGGTATTCGTCGCCCTGCGTGACGAGCTCAAGGCAGCCGTTTGCTGTTATTACAGGGCGTAATGTGTCCTGTGCTGTAAAGCCTACTGATAAACGGCGATCTGGCGATTTAATTCAATCGTAGGGTGCATGAAACGTCACAATTCCCTTGTAAATGTGACATTATTATAGATTTCACCCGGAAAGAGCCGTGCGTAAAAATCGAAGACTCCGTATACACGGCTGGGTCCCATTTAGACTGCGTATTTTCAGCAACAAAAAAAAATAACATAAGAACGCAACGGTCGGGGTGTTTTTCAGCGGGAAAAAAAAAAGAAATTAAATATATATTTGACGTTTCGTGTTTTCATTGCAGCTCGATGCCAAGAAAAGTCCGCTGGCGTTGCTGGCGCAGACCTGCTCCCAGATCGGCAAGCCCGACCCGCCGCCTTCCTCCAAATTGTCATCGGTGACGAATGGATCTAGTGAGAAGGAATCTAAATCCGGCCCCTTAAAGATGAGCGACATCGGCGTGGACGACAAGTCGAGCTTCAAGCCCTACTCCAAGCCGTCAGACAAGAAGGAGTCGTCCTCGGGCGTCTCGGAGAAGTCTGGTTTCCGAGTGCCGAGCGCCACCTGCCAGCCGTTCACGCCGCGGACGGGCAGCCCTCTCTCCAGCACCTCGGCCTCTCCCATGCCCTCCGAGGGGAAGTGCGGCGGCGAGCGGGACGACAAGAAAGAGTCTGACTGTAACAAAAATGGCACTACGGACGGAACGGGCACCACGAGCCACAGCAGGATAAGCGTGAGCTGTGGCGGGATTAACGTGGAGGTGAACCAGCACCAGGAAACGACGCCCGGCTCCAAGACCTCGTCCTCCTCCTCGTCTTCCTCCTCGGAGTCCCCGTCTGTAACTTCCGTGTCGTCCGCGTCCGTGCTCGGCTCGGGACTCGTGGCGCCGGTTTCTCCCTACAAGCCCGGACAGACTGTTTTCCCGCTGCCCCCCGCCAGCATGACCTACCCGGGGAGCCTGGCCGGGGCCTACGCCGGCTACCCGCAGCACTTCCTGCCCCACGGAGGGAGCCTGGTGAACGCGCAGCTGGCGAGCTCGCTGGGCTGCAGCAAGGGATCCAGCCCCTTGGCCGGGGCCTCGCCGCCGTCCATCATGTCGGCCAGCCTGTGCAGAGACCCTTACTGCCTCAGCTACCACTGTGCCAGCCACCTGGCGGGCGCGGCCGGCGCGACCTGCGCGCACGACTCGGCGGCCGCCGCCGCGGCAGCGAACGCCCTCAAGTCCAGCTACCCGCTCATGTACCCCACGCACCCCATCCACGGCGTGCACGCATCGGCGCCCACGTTCAACGGACACCCCCTCTACCCGTACGGCTTCATGCTGCCCAACGACCCGCTCCCGCACGTCTGCAACTGGGTCTCGGCCAACGGGCCGTGCGACAAGCGCTTCTCCAGCTCGGAAGAGCTGCTGAACCACCTGAGGACACACACCGCGTTCACCGGGGCGGAGAAGCTCATCTCCGGCTACCCGGGCTCGTCGTCACTCGCCAGCGCCGCCGCAGCGGCCATGGCCTGCCATATGCACATGCCACCTTCAGGAGGCCCCGGCAGCCCCGGAACGTTGGCCCTCAGGAGCCCGCATCACGCGTTAGGACTCAGCACCCGCTACCACCCATACTCCAAAAGCCCCCTGCCGACCCCCGGGGCCCCGGTTCCCGTCCCCGCAGCCACCGGTCCCTACTACTCCCCATACGCACTGTACGGTCAGAGACTCACCACAGCATCAGCCCTTGGATACCAGTGAGGAGCAAAATACACACAAGAAAAAAAAAAAAAAATACGCGTGACTCTGAAAAGTTTATAGTACTAAGAATGCAAATATAAAGACTTTTATATTAACAGTGCTAAAACATATGGGCGGGAACCGTGGACTTGAACTGTATTTATTTATATGTCGGCTTAAAGCGGGCGATAATAGCTGCAAATGGAGAACAAAAAAAATATTTGAGCAACTCAAAAGTGCATTATGTTGAAATTGAACTCTAGGTAAAAATAAAAACACACACCTGCAGACACACGCAGACACACGCAGACACACACACACACACACACACACACACACATATATACACACACACACACACACACACACACCTTGTTAGAGTACTAATTAAAGTAGGGGTCTTCATTTCGATGTTTATTTGAAATTGCTATGATTGTATTTGTTCTTATTTAATGTCTCAAGGAGATGGAAAAAAAATAATAATTTACATGCATGTTTGTTTCTTAAATTTAAAAAAAATGTCCACAATTTTAAGATTGCCGTTATTTTTCAGGTGTACACCTTGGAAAGAGAATTGGTATTTTTTTGTATGTATTCTGGGGGGGATGAAAAAAAATAAGAAACAATTCTGTTCCATAATTTCTTTGTGTGCCTCATTTTTCTCAAGTGGTGACAGCGAGTTTGAAATAGCCGTTTGATAGTCCACCATTTAGAAATTGATCTTGTGGACTGACAAGATGTAAGACAAAAAAAAGAAGCATTTTTTTTTTAAAGAAAGAAAACTATATTATACATCCCAAGTGTCATTTCTAAGAAATTATTAATGTAACTCAAGAAAAAGAAATTTAGAGTAACTCACAAATGCTGACTTACTTCCTTTCTTTCACACATGACTGAATATTATTGGGAATATTTTTTGAGAGTTACTTTTCCAGAGGACGTGACAAAAGATTGGCTGTCTGTGTGTGTATATGTTCGCCAATTTAGACGGGCCTCATAAAAGCGAGTGTGCGTGTGTGTGTGAGTGAGAGATTTAAAATATCCAGTAACTAGTTGAAAAGGAAGTTGTTTTGCCAGCTGTTGCACACTCGTAAAAAAAAAAAGTCCCAATAAGTTGTAGCTCGGAAGGGGGGATTGAGGAGGGGGGTCTGAACAGCTGATTTTTATATTTTCAAGCTGTTTCTGAGACAAAGTGTTTACGAATCAATTTCGCAAGCTTAACGGGAAACACGCCAGTGCATCAATTTCCCAGAGTGTTGCGCATTTAATTCCGTGGACAATTCTACAAATTGTATTTTTAGTGGTATAATTATTTATGATGAACGCTTGGATTACGTTGCCCGCGGCATATTTCCATGTTCGTCCGCTTTTCGTTTGCTTTTTAAACACGAAATCGATACGTGCTGTTAGAAGGGTGACCAGGAGGAGGACCACGCTGAAAAGAAAAGAAAAAAAAATGCGTAATTTTACACGGAACGATCGAGTTGAATCGAATCATCTGCCTGGTGCACATTTTGGGCTCTCCGAGCAGACACGACGAGCGCCGGGGACGGAAACGGCAAGGATTCCTCTCTAAATCCCATCCGTGGATCTATTTTCCAAAATTGGAAGACGAAAAAAAAAAAAAAAAAGAGAAAAAAAAAAGAGAAAAGAAATCCCACATAAACGGCTGAAATTTGTCTACCGAGTCATTTATTTTTTCACTCGCAAACAAGACAGCGAGGGGGTTTATTGCGTCTGATTTTGTTTTGCAGGTCCGTAAACACAACCAGCTGCAGGACCTGGACGCCTTTTGGTCCTCGCATGTGCACAAAACCAGCGGCCTTGCAGCAGAATCATCGGCAGCGACCATTAATAATGTACAGTGTGATCACAGCGATAAACGCCTCGATCCATTCATTTGCACGCACCCGCATATATATATATATATATATATATATATATATATATATATATATATATATATATATATATATGTACAATTATATATACAATTATATGTATATATGTACAATTACATATTACAACGTGTCACTTCCGGCTCCAGAGGACTCAAGAGGTGGACTTTGAGCTGTGTAGCGGACGCGCTGTTGACCCAGCTGTATTTCAGCCCTATTTGTTTAGATTGCCTCCTCGCCGGTTGCTCGCTGTCCCCCGTCTATCGCGCGGCGGTTAGTCAGTCGAAACTAACCCTATGCCTGTGTGCGCGCGTGTGGTGTGTGTGTGTGTGTGTGTGTGTGTGTGTGTGTTCGTGCGTGCGTGCGTTCGCGCGCGGAAGGAGGCCCACACGCGTCCTAAACTGATGTAATGACGGTGAAAGGGAGCAATTTCCATTTCTACCCACATCATGGTGGCGGCGCTCGGAGGGTCCCGGTGGAAGGCAATTTATCATGTGCCCCTCCCCCCTGGCCCTGTCACTGGCGGAACAGGCAGGCACATGTGTGCATGAATTACGCACACCCTCCCACCTAGGAAGCCCTCCCCTCCACCACCACCACCTCCTCCTCTTCCTCCTCCCCCTCCCCCTCACCCCCTTCGCCTCCCTCCACTCCTTCACCGGGGAGGTTTGAGAGAGAGAGAGAGAGGGAGAGAGAGAACATGGGGATTTGGAGTATGAAAGAGTATTAAAGTGAGTATTTACTTTGTCCGTCAGGAGCCGGAGGTATTGCACCAGAACGGAAAACAAGAATCAGGAACACACACACACACACACACACACACACACACACACACACACACACACACACACACACACACACACACACGAGAGTTCCGCTTTAATGCGATTGAAATATTTACTGTGAGAGTGGCTCCTTTTGCCTATTGATTTTAGTTTATATCTGGGGATTATCGCGCACAATCGAGGACTCTTTCGTGTTAGAATAACAGTGTTGCAGGGTGAATGTGTTGTGTTTTTTCAAGGGCACAAAAGCTGCGGTAGTAGGTCAGGGTTGTTGTTTTTTTTTTTTCAGGGCCAGAGCCGCGGCAGAAGTGGAAGAAAGAAGAAAAAATTAAAACAAGCGTCGGCACCAAAACTTTTTTCTCTTCAAAATAATGTGCCACAAGACTAAATGAAGTTGCTAAGTAGATGTGCAGTAGAACAGAGACAAGTGACCAAGTGAAAACAGGGCCAAAGACACACAAACATACAAGAGAAAATGTTTGTTATTATTATGTATTCTTATTATTTCTATGGGTATTTATGCACAATTTTGATGAATTTCAATGAATTCCAGAGGCTATAATAATTACAAAATACATATAATTATGAAGTTTATGAAGCTGCGCCTCAAGTGAACAGATAAACAGTACTAGGCCAGCGGAGTCAGAGCTTCTTTAAAAGTAGAAGAAAGAAAAATAAAGGTCTAAATGTGATACTTCAACCACTGCCTGGTGGAGCAGCTGAGCCCAAAGCAGCAGGCTTGTAAGCGATGGTCTCATTAAAGCGAAAAAGGAGGGCGCATTCCCAAGATTTTAAAAACAGTAAATAATTGAAAAGGTGTTTCGATCATTGGGGAAAAAAAAGAAGAAAAAAAAGCAGAAAAAGCAGAAGCTTATTCCGCCGCCTCCTGAAACCAACTCCTGCATTTCCACCAAGCAGCCATTTTAGATTTTTAGATTCTCGGGGGGGGGGGGCGCACGCTTTGCATCATGGGAGCCGAGAGTGAGAGACACGGCAGGAAACCTGGCAGGACATCTGGCACGACTGGGAGGTGGGGAGGTGGGGAGGAGGGGTGGGGGGGGGACGGGCGGGCGTGACTCACACACCTAACCCCACATTCATCCGCACTGAATTAGCGCCACTAAAGCTGTCATTAGTGCATGTGTGCGTGTGTGGCACGGCGTGGAGACGGAGCATCGCTCGCAGTGGCGAGTCCACAGTTTGCCAGCAGCTGTGTCAATAAGCCGGAGCTGCCGTAGCGCCAGACCCCCGTCACACCGCGGCCGTTATTATCTTTCCTCTGCGTCGGCTTGTTTTTTGCAATTTACAACGTGGAAGCTCGGAGGGGCGAGAGAAGACGCCTATCACTAACGGACGCCCCGCGCTTTCCTCAGTTGGGTCACGTCTTTTAAAAGTGCCCCTCCCGACCCTCCCCGAGCGTCGACAAGGGCCTTTTGTTGCGCGTGCCGTCTCGCAGCGCTACCCACCTCGTGCACATTTATCTCCGCCCATCACGCCTTCGCACTCCGCTTGCAGTAAAAGTTGTCATCCTGGCTGGAACGCACGACTGTCACGATCGCCCCCCGCCACCACCATCACCATCACCACCGCCCTCGTGTGATTTATGGATGCGCAGACGCTGGAGGTGTCCGCAGCTTTTTGCGATGGTGGTAATGAAGCCATAAAGTGAGACGCACAAAAACAAAGCAGCGGCTCGGGGGCCGTAACCGGAGCGGCAGCCGGCGGCGGATGCATCCTAAATCTACGTTTTAACGGGAGGTCTCCTCCTTTTAAGGAGGACTCCTCCTGAGTCAACTTGTGATGTCACAAGGGGCGCTGCTACATCTCCCAGTTGAGCTAAAACCTCCCAGCCCATGTGTTTCTACCTCTGAGGCAGCCTTGTTTTGACGGCCTTCAAAAACAAGCGATAGGTTCAACGGCAACGGCAGGCGGCTGGAAACAAAGGGCTAACTATCTTGTTTCTTGAGATGATTTACAATTGGTTTTTTTTGATGATTAATGGTTTGACGGAACTCCGCTAGGGTCGACTAGGGGATGGCTCTTACTGCAGTTCGAAAACATTACAATCAATGTTAGCTAAATTTAGCATCTTCTATAAAAACCCTAAGAAAATTGCTTTGTTTTGGGAAAATAAATTGCTCAAGCGCTGCCCCACTCGTGCCGAGGATAACAAATAAAGATCCGGGTAGATGGACCCTTAAAAAAAATGACACTTTTATTTAATAACACTATCCGTCAAAGCTAGCGCACTGTTTTCTGACTGACTGATGCTAGGATGGCGTCTCGCCTCCGTCAGAGAGCCACAAAAGACTGATTTATCTTGCTTCCCAAATTATTCGCCTCCTTGCCCTCCTCACTGATTTCCCAAAAAGCAAAGTGCTCATCCAGGCGATGCAAGAGAAGATGCTGCGTTGATCTGCGGGTGCCACTCAGATCTACGACCGCCATCAGACCCCTTTTTTTTTTTTCTTCTTCCCCTGTCGCTACAACAGCCTCCAATGAGGTTATTCCTGTCTGCCGGTGGCATCCGCAGTGCGCCGCTGTGTTTTAGCGTCGGGGTAATTTGCCTACTTTCTGTTTCTGACAAAGAATATTTTATGGAAATGCACCCTTATTCCAGGCACCTTAATGGAGTACGCCGGAGCGGCGTGCGAGCTGATGAGGTTGTTGTCTGTCACTGATGTAAAATGTAAAAAAGCAGAGAAAATGTCAGGGATGGGCTTGGCTCCAGGAGGCTTCTTCTTCTTCTTCTTTTTTTTTCTTTTTTTCTAACATTCATACCCCCACAGCACATCGTAATAAGGTTATTCAAATGGTTTGAAAGTGTGTGAATATGAAACTAGACACGGAAACAGGGCATCTGTCTCCATGTGCAGCCACCCCCCAGTGGACTTTCACATTAAGAGTGGGATTAATTTGAAATAACACTCTTTTTTTCCTTTTCCCCCGGAGTGGTTAAGATTTCAGTCTAGCGGTTAATTACCGTCTTCCGCTGTTCACGGCCAGCGTTACATGACTGTACAAAAGCATGATGTCATTTCCAGGGGCGTGGATCCCTCAATTACCGTGACTCACATGTTTACTAGGTCCATAAACTGGTGGTGGGGGAAGATATAGGGATGAGCTGATACTTTATTATGTCTGCTTAGGAATATCCGGAAGTCTACACAGCTGGGAAAGTCACAATATTAACTATGGAGCCGGTCCAATGCGGCAATTTCACGCAAGACAAATGCATCTGCGCGAGTGTGGTGCTGCATTTTGTCAGTGCAAATAGAAAAGGATGCTTCACGACACTATTTGCACTTTTTCCTTAAAGGTTATATGCCAGGGGAACGCAGGAGAACGTAGTTGGAAAAACAAATGAAGGACCTACAGGGTGACTCATCTAACGTCAAAACATAAACACTAGTTAGTTTGAGGGGAAAACTCTTTGTCTGTCTTTCTGGCTGAATACTACCAGATTTTTCTCTAAGGGGAATAATGCAGCTGTGTGTCATTTCAAATTAAATGGACTAAGCATCATGAATCATAGTCAATAGTCAAAACTGAATGAAGAGCAAAGCGCAGTGAAATTTAGAGTTTAAATGGAAATTTGAAACAAAAGTATCCTCAAATATATGCAGGAAAAAAAGGCCAATATATATGTAGCAGACAAAGATTTCAGCGTTACAGAAGTGGCTGTCTATAATGTTGCCGTTAAAATTGCTCCACGTGACGTTAAGTGCACTTTGGGATGGTGGATATGGGGAGAAACACTCAGCCACGAGCGCCGCTCTATTAGCCACAACATGTGTTTGAATTTGACTTATTGGCTTTGTGACCTTCTCCCGAGAAGCCGTCATTGTTGGATCCACCTACACATATAAAAAACAAAACAAAAAAATCAAGTCCAATGTCTGTACACTGCGAGCTCCGGCACGTCTCAAAGGTATTTTCAAAGAAAATCGCGAAATTAAGTGGGCGTCGATTGAATCAAGTCGAAGCAAAGTGGATAAAACCAGAAGACGGAACATCGCATTTTTTGGCAGCGGTATCCGCGGGGTTCAGCAGATGGGAAGATTGGTCGTGTGGTGAGGAGCGAGTGTCTTGAAGTGTTCTGCCTTTAAATCACAGTTAAAAGATTTTTGTTTTTGCAGACGCCGTCCTGATCTGGCTGCAGAACTGAGAGTAAAACAACACGGCTGCACACTGATGTTTTCTTGGACGTTTTTCTCGCCAGATCTGCATCCAAAAGGGTCATCCTGAGTCTTCCTTTTTTCATGAAGCTGAACAATAAAGGGATAAAAAAAAAAAAAAGGAATTGTGCAAAAGTACAACGTGTCTTTGGAGCAATTTGTCCCTCCCAAAATGTCCACTAACCAGAGCCGTTCGGCCGCGAAACCGACCCTTTCGCAACATTTCGCCCGCGTCGTCCGCAGCACATGACTTGGCCCGCGCTCAACATGTTTACAATTAACTAAATAATATGATTATACCAACATTAAACCCGTCTGTTATCAAGTGAGTTCTGCACCAACAGTGGAAAACAGATGCAAACGCGCACACTGTTGCCTTTGTGCTCCCCGACCGCGGCAGCTGCTTTTGCAGAATCCGTCACAAACCAGTACGGAACCATATGGGGTCATTAATAGTTCCCCCGTATAATGGAGGTACTCTATAGGACCATTATCCTATTTAAGTAACCACCGAAGACCCAGAGACTTTGTGTGCAAAGATAAAAAGGAAGTGTACTCGCTTCCCGCGTGATACTCTCCAGAGTTTCCTGGTTGGGAGCCTGAAAAACAGCAATATATAACACTTACGTGATTTATGAGAGCTATATTTATCACGTTGATATAAACTATTCAACTATTACCAGCCTCCGCGTTACTCCGGCAATTCATTCGTGTCAGTGGACCAAACAATTCCCTCCGCTACGCCACCAACCCTGAAGCAAATGACTTCTATCTGCCCGCGTGACTTTCAATAGAGACTTCTCCGAGGAAATAAAGCATGGGTGTGTGTGTGTGTGTGTGTGTGTGTGTGTGTGTGTGTGTGTGTGTGTTGGGGGGTAGGGGGGCAGTTCTCAACTCATCCACATGCAATAAGTGATGATGCCGCGATGTATCACACATTGATCTGAGGCATTTTGAGAGGGGGGTGGTGTGTGTGTGTGTGTGTGTGTGTGTGTTGGTGGCTGGAGCTCAGCATATTAGGCCAGGAGCGCGATAGACTAATGGGCCTGACTGGGAGACAAATTGGCTGAGACGTACGGCAACTGAGCCCCAGGAAATATGGGGGCTCGCGTCACTTTTATTGCTTTAATGCATTTTGCCGTTAACTGAGAAATGGAACCTCAAATTTCCCGACAATCCATTTGTTTTGCTTTGTTTCATTTTTATTTTTTGGCCCCCCTCTCTTGTTGTCCTCTGCCATGCGGAGAGAGAGAGAGAGCCAGAGACTCAGGGAGGGACCTCCGTGTCGCACAAGGTGGGGGGGGGGGCTTTCGCTTTTTAAAGCGGTTTTCAGATTTAACATCGGCGAAACCGATGGGAGGGTTTAAAACTTTATGACACCCGAGGACCTGCTGCCGTATGCTTTGGCAAAAATATACCACAGGGCCAATAATTTGAGGGGAAAAGGTACACGATGAAGTCCTCATATTATACAAGATCCACTTTACTAGTGTTGTCTAGCAAAAATCTGCATCTCTAGCCAGTCAGTGAAATCTTCCAATTTATAAAGTATTTTGAGTTTGCTACAACTGTCGCTACTGGAAATCTGCCCTCTGTGATGTCACAAAGGGAGGATTGTTCCGCCCTGTCATGTGTTTTGTCATGCATTTGATAAAGACTCACTAGGTTTATAGTTTTTACCTATTTGATTCTAATAAAACAAGTATTGAATACAGTGAAAAATGGTTGGACATACCTGAGAATTTCAAATAAGTGGACATGTTTGGCAAGAAACTACTATTCTGGTCCATTTGACTTAATACCGCAGAGCATTCCAGAAACTAATGTCTCCATTGGCACGTGCCCCCCCGTGCCCTAAATCCAGTGAAATGCGAATTCGTACGTGGCAGGTAAGTCGTGATTTACAGCAGTGAAAGTGAGCCAATGCAAATGGTTCACGTTGATCGCTGAGGAAATTATGAGAGAAAAGGCAAGCACTTTACAGACACACACACACACACACGCACGCACACACACACACACACACAGAGCCAAGCAGTCAATCACAAAATAAACAGATGAAATCTACAGAAAATGTGAAGACAGAGAAACTGTCACCGCGATGATTCCCGGCACAAAGCGAGCGGCGGAGACGAGTGAAGGGATCTTTTGAAACCTTAGGTAAATAAGAGGAATCAGCCGTGGAACATCCAGGTAATAACTGATGTTAGGACTTGGCATTTGCTCTGACATGCATTTGAGACAGGAACATTAAAAGATATCCACCGTTTGACAGGTATCACAGTTCCCCCAGGCAAGAAGGATTCTCATTCTGATGAGTGTGTCAGTCACAGTGAAGCCTGTCGACAAGCCAGATCTCGAGCACTGACGTTTGGGGAGGAAGAACTCTTGCTTCAAAAAAAAAAAAAAAAAAAAAAAAAAATACAAATGGAATATCTGAATAGCTGAGGGAGGGCATGCCTGATTATGACTGCACCGCAAAATGTTTAGTTTGTGGTGCTGAGGCTTTTTTTTCTTACTTTCTTTCTTTCTTTCTTGTTTGTGCATTTCCGGGAAATCCAAAATTTCAGAAAGGCGCTAATGCCTCCAAAAAACGCTCCGAGTCGTCGTTCTGTTCACACGCTTTCCCCGCTCACGGTGCACCGGAGGGCTTTTCACTTTCCAACACTTTTGCTTCGTTCAATGCAGCTCAGCGCTGGTTTGAAACACAATGAGGCCCCAGAAAGTTCAGCTGTCGGGGCTGCAAAACGGACGGTTGGCGACCAACTCCCGTAAGTCAGCTGCGTCCGGCGCTGACAGGAGCAGCCGAGTCCAGTCGGAGGACGGCGGCGGGGCTTTTCGAACGCCGGGCTCGGAGTGAACGGCCGTCTCTGTTCGCATTCCTCACCCACGGCATGTGCCACGCATCGGGTATATGACACCCCGGTTGATTTACGAGGGAGGTGCTCTCCCCGGCTAAATCATTTACGGGGATACGGCTCTCTGTGCTTTTTAATGGTTGTTGTATGGACCTGCTCTGCCTTTTAAAATGTTCCACGGGCAAGCAGCTGCAGCCTGGATGGATGGATGGCTGAGCTCCGGCCGCTGATTAATAAGCCGCCCGGCACTCCACCGCAAAACGAGGGCGGCCGGGGAAAAACACTCCATAACCAGAAGGGGCACGAGGCGCGAGTCAAAGCGACGTGTGTTTTACGCACTCGTTGACAATGGGCCGGCATTCAGGGCTCTGCGGGTACATATGAGGGCAGTATACAGTCTGCTAAAATAATGTATACACACACGAGGAGAGGAAAAACTTGTACAAATATTTTATTTGTATACATTCTTCTATACAAATAAAATATTTTAATTCTATCTAAAATGTAGATACCTCTTTTGAAGAAAATTACGATAGCAGTAGCATCAACAAGTGTTGAGGTAACAAACATTAGCCGGTGGCCACCACCACTTTGAGCACCTCTTGTAATTGTAATGTACTGTAATGAGGCCAGAGGTCACTTGTATCAATCTCGTGATGTCGGAATAACTCCGGCACTGAAATATTTATGCAAGTTTTCCACTTCCTGGTGTGCGTGTACATTATTTTGTCTGACTCGGTGTGTGCGTGATCCGATGTTGAGCTCATGAAACATAAATATGTGCATTGTACATTTTGATGTGCATTAGACACTCGGTGCCTCACACGGGATGTCCCATCATGAAATATGAACGCCGTGTTTTTTTTTTTTTTATGGGCGGGGGGTTGGGAGGGGCAGGCAAATATTTGCGTTTGTCGGCACAAACGGCGGTTCAAAGCAGGGCGCCATTGTGCGAACAGGGGCCTCCTGTTTGCCGCCGTGACAAAGGTGAGCGAGTATTACTCATTGGGTCTGAGTTTTGTGAATGTCTCCCAATCAAAACAGGCATTGTGATCGGGGATAATGTCCGCCAGTTTAATGTTTAATGTCGAGAGGCACTCCATTGAAATTTGGATGGCCCTCTCATGAAAAGACGAGGGCCAGCGAAATGCCAACGATTAATCAGCCGCGTGTTTGCTCAAGTGGCACCTGTTGATTGTCCGCTTTGATAAGCTGCCCGGCCACTTATGATGAACTGGTTGAACGCACAATGATTAGGATTAATATCAGTGGCTTGTTTTCCTTCTTAATGGCCCGGTGAGTAACATTTCAAAGGGATTTATTGGCATGAAATTTGAGTTTTTAAAAAAATATATAGATGTAAACAAATCTTTCTTTTGTGTTGGATATAGCCGCCAACAATGATATAACCAGCGTGGTTTTTCTTTCATTCTCCAACAGTGAACATTTGTATTCACATAAAAAGCAGGTCCGGTTGAAAGGAGCCGGCCACCACATATCCATCCTGAGTTACCCAGACATCACTGCTGGCACAAGGAAGTTGTGAGCTCAAAAGGGATTTTACATTAGCCTTGTTTGCAGTATGTTTTCTCACCGGCTAGCTGCTAAAACGCACACACCAGGTCAAATTATTGTCACTTTTCAATTGAACTTAGGGATACAACAACATACCGTGAATTTTTTTTTTTTTTTTTCCTTTCTTCAAATTCTAGCCTAAAAAAACGTCCATCCAGCACTGTTACAACAGAAATATTCCCAAACCAGCATTCCCCTCTGAGTGGGAAAGTTGAGGGGGGCAGCCAGCATTTTCTAGGTCAGGCCTCAACACAGGGCCAGCTTGGTTTCAGCAGGTCGAATGTCTTTCAAAGCCAAAGAACAATACGCCCTTGTTCGAGACGCAAAAGGAACAAAAATCGACATGACAGCTGTGAACAAATCTGACTATGACAAGGAAGTGAGCTACAAAACCGCAATAGCTCATTTGAGCCTCAACCCGGGTGACGCAGAGTCTTGTGGTGAAGTCTGTGTATTCTTTTTGTTTTGTCCACTAGTTAGCTGGCAGCTCGGAATGATTACATTTCACAACTAATACTCGATCATCCATCGCACTGACTTCACCGCTGGCATCGTCACAACTCTTCAAAAAGAGTTCACAAAAAAGGCTGCTTTGAATTCAGCTCTCCTGCCATGGCAGCACTCAATCACTTCTTGCACTTTGACTGGATCGCTTCTGCTCTGTTGCTATTAATTCTCAGCCATGACTTTACAAGTTTAGATGTTCAGTTTCACGGCTAACTTCGGTCTTATTTTGATCTTTACAAACATGTCAAGCCAGAAGAAACATTTCCAAAATCCTTCCGGATCATGTCAAGCACACGTCTAGTAAAGAGCCAGCAGATCAGCTAGCTTAGCCTAGCTCACGGCCTGCTTATTGGTGCAAGAAGCAACTTTAGCCAAACATTGCTACAGCGTGGCTAGCTGCTAAGGGCAGCAGTGTTTAAACTTAACCGTTGCGAAACCCGGTCGGGAGCAAAATCAAAAACTTGTCCACAAAGAGGAGCCTTATTGTCATGCTAACATTTCATTCAAATATTTTCTTCATTCAGCATAAGTCATACCAATGGAGCGCACTTCCTGGTGGTTCTCGTTTCCCTGCACGTGGGGGTTTTTATCAGTTATTATTTCATCTCTGTTTTGTGTGCTTTCTTTTTCCACACACACACAAATCTGCAAAACACTATTTTATTTTATTTTATTTAAAAAAAAATGCTCACAAGGAAGTCCTGTGTCTCCCCTCTTGCGCCTGATTAGTTTCTCCACAGACGGGTCCGTTCACTACATTTGGCTGATACACGCGTCAGGAAGCCAGTGAGAAAGTTGCAGTGCTTTTGCACGGAGTCACAAAAAACACACTTGTCCCTGTACTCTCCGTCAGCTACTCAATGCTTCATGCACCTCATCGGTCGGGGGGCCTAAATGTGCCTGTTGAAAAGTGGCTGACACCGGCGTGGAAACGCTGCACAGCTTCATTTCCATACCGACCGTGTGCAGCGAGCGTTTAGCTGCTCTGGTAGCCGAGTCTCTTCGGAGTTAAACCTGGCTCCATGCCACTAACCTCCCCCCCCAAAAAAAATCCATCGTTTGAGTATCACATGGTTAGTGGTGTTTCCTACGGCTATATTTATGCTCTCTAACTGTATCCCCTTTCATTGAAACCCTAACCAGTGGGCGATTTGTCTCCATAAGAGAGTGCCATTTACAAGCAGCCACGCTGGGGCGGGACCCCAACCGGAGGACTTGTTAATAGCACACATCAACTTCTCGCCAGATGTTGCCCAGAACCGACCGACGTGCGCTAAGAGAGACGTCAAAGCCAATTTTCAGTGAACGCTGGACCGCAGTATGAAACCTCTTTCCTGTTTTTTAGCCTGGTGCCGCAGCACAGCGGAGCTGGGAAGTGAGAAAGCAGTCAAGACTTTGCCAGTTAAGTTGAGGTAACTTCTGCGATTGGACTACATATACGACAAAATGAGCAGTAATAGAAAAGGTTATATCCTTTGTTTGAATTATAAATATGATAGACTTTTGAAGATTTTGGACTGTAATCCCTTAAATCCAATTTTGCAAAAACAACAACAAACCTAAACAAAATGTCTTGGTAGTTTTTCTGAGTCTTCTCCTTGGCCGCCAGCGACCCAACCGTCAATTTACAGTCAGAACGTTTCTGCCCTCAGCCGCGACGTGTGTTGCTTGTCCGCGCAAAGCGACGCTGGCAGGAGTTTACATCCCGCATGGCGGGAACTAATTCTTTGTTTCCATTACGTTGGGCCCGTTTGAGTCGTTTATCACCCATTTTGTCAAAATATTGATCGGATGACTGAGGTTCCAGCCGTCATCCAGTAGCCTGATGGGAATATTGATGTCACCCGGCGCCGACACAATGTGTTTCCATCACTGCCAATGAGTTTCTGACCGATCACCGCATGATAGCCCATATGCTTTTTTTTTTTTTTTCCTTCATTTTCAACATTCCTAGCGAGATGCAGCACACGCCACTCTGCATCGCGTGGATCGATTCCGAGAGTCTCTCAATCTTGATGCAATCGCCCTCCTTGTCATAAGACAAAAAGATTTATTGAAAATCAGATCTCTGGCGGTGACGGCGGGAGTTGGGGGCGGGATTTACCGCCGGCGTTTACGGCCGGATTTCAAGGAGTAATTGTCGCGGCAGACGACGGTGAGTTAGCAGTTATAAACCTGTCCGCCGTATAAATTACCTAATCAGGAGATCCCAGCAAGTTGTATAAATCGAGCCACTCATTCGTCTTCAATGGCCTGTGTGTGCATATAAAAACGGCAACGACCGTCATATAGTTCACGGGGAGGGAAAAAAAAAAGGTGGTGGTGGTGGTGGTGGTGGTGGTGGTATTGCTGTGGCTGTTTACAGAGTTGGGGAGGTGGAGGTGGTGGTGGTGGTGTCGGGTGGGGTGTGGATGACTTTTTGCACGCTCAATCAACTGTGAAATGTCCATTTAATCATCCCCAGGAACCCCCCCGGTTTATTTGTGCTGCAGCGCAGATTTACATTTCCAAACATCCCCCATATTAATCATTACTTCATCACGCCCTCCGACTGACAAGAAGCATAAACCACCTCAGTGTGCCGGCCCGGCGACTGATGTGTGCATGTTTTAGTCTCGCACCCTGTCTGTGTGTGTGCACTTGTGAATATGTGTGTGTGTGAGGGAGAGTGCAGGTGGGTGGGTTGACGTCTGGGAGGGGGAAAACCTTCCCGTTGATTCACTCACCACTCACTGTGTCCAGCAGAAATATTGAGCTTTAGTGGCAAGATTGCTTTTTTTTTTTTTTTTTTTTTTTGTCCGCAGAGATTTTTCCCCCTACCCCCCCACTTTTTTTTTTTTTTTTTTTTTTTCTTTTCAGAAATACAACTTTTCGGTAGGAGTGAAGCCAAGAGGGAGTCACTCACATGGACTTCCCCCCCCCCTTTTCTCCTCCTAGAGGAAAAGTGGATGATTGATGTTATTTTTCAGGAAACACCTTCAAAGAGAAAAAAAAAAACATGGCCGCTGTAAAATGTCAAGCGCAATCGTTCTTTTTTTTTCCCTTTTTTCTTTTTTTTTTTAAAAGGCCGAAACAGCTTAAAGAATAGCGAGCATTCAGTTTTGACTTTTTGGAGCGGTGCAGCTCTGCGAGGCCTTTAGGCAAAATGGCGGTGGGAAACGCCGGGGTCCAAATTTTAGGGTCTGTCGGCGGGAAGAAGAAGAAGAAGAAGAAGAAGAAGAAGAAGAAGAAGAAGAAGAAGAAGAAGAAAGAAGAACGAGAGCAGCTTTCCCGTCCATCCTCGCCATCAGACAGCCGGAGTGATTTACATCCGGCGGCTCGACAGCAGCAGCAGCAGCAGCACCTTGGCAGAGCCTCAATACCTGCCGCCGTAATGAGATTCGGGACGTCTCGCCATCAACAATGAATCCTTCATAACGGAGCGAGGCGCGAGTTTATCACCCGGGATGAGAAGCATGTTACATTTGCCACTTTAAACAAGATGAATGGGTCACTCAGCCATTTACATCCTCATACATTTTTATGACTCCGCCGTGAAGTGTATTTGATCTATCGGGAACAAGATAAATGATGGGCATAAAGCCTTGGCAGCTCTGACTTTAAACAATCTTTTATTTGATGCCAAGTCTTTTACTCCCGACGTGACGCAACGTCTGCCTGCGCCACCTGAACATCCCGAGACGAGCGCTCTCGCCGGCTAACAATCCCTTTTCTTCGCGAGTGTTGCGTGATGAGCGTGTCTTTTTTTTTTTCCTTTGCCGGGACAGCAGTTTAGAATAATGCTCCCGGTCAAAAGGAAGTAGTACCCGGTGTCGGAAAGTGATGGACGACGGCGGATGGAGCCGTCCGAGATCGGAGCGATGTAAGAAGACATCCTCTCCGCTGTCCTTCATCTCTTTTCTTTGCCCTCTTTTTTTTTTTTTTTTTTTTTTACCTTCGCAGGCGATCCATCTCCGAGTGGCTCAGATGAACCTTTTAGCCGCGCGGGGCAGGCAGATTAAAAATGTTGCCGTCACGGCCTCGCGGATGGATACTCGACGACCCCCTCGCCCCCCACCCTGCGTTGTAATTTGAAAGCGGCCCCGGCACCGTTTAGTCACTGCGGAGGGAGGGCGTGGCAGCGAGGACAGAGTGATGCATCTCCTGCTCGGGATAAATGACAATTTTATTCCTCACCTTCACTCATGCTGCGGGAGAAAAAACACCGACTAGATTCACTTTGGGACAGTCGAACTTCTGACTGGGTGCCGGTCGGTCAAACTACCGAGTTGTTTCATCACTCAGCCAACGAGGATGTCGTCATCCAGGGTCGGTTCCTTTGTTTCCACACGTGCAGTAACCTGGAGCCAGATGTTAATCTTAAACCCGTCTGATTTACTTCATGCGTTCGTCCATAGAGAGTGTGTGGAAAGAGCGGCCCATTGAAAAACTAGGAAGATTATTGGACAAACCCTCCTTCACATTTAAAGGAGACCATTTCAAGCAAGTAGAAACAAGGCCTCCTATTGGCCACTGAAACTTTAGTCCACACCGTGTTTAATCAAAACTGTTGACTGTGTGTGCTATTCGCTGATCATATTTTAACACGTAAAATGTTAAACCTCTATGCTAGCGGTTACTTCCTGTTTTTCTTCTTCATCTTTTTTTGCCTGTAGCTGCCTGATCAAAATTGAAAAGGATGCTGATTGGTTCTGAAATGCGAAGGCCCGCTGCTCCAGTTTGAGATTGTATGGTTCAAGATTTCAAATGCCAGCAGTTTAGCTAACTTCAATCAATCAATCAATCAATCAATCAATCAATCAATCAATCAATCAATCAATCAATCAATCAACTTTTATTTGTGAAGAGCTCAATCACATCCAAAGGTGTCTCAAACCAACCGATCAAGGCACGGTACTCCATGCAAATAAAACCCTGAAAACTTTTTTTGGGGGTTTATAATTAACAGGATGTTTTATTTAAGACAAATGTAATTGTCATCTTTGGCAAATGATGTGCAGAATAAATTAGAAAAAGGAGCGGGAAGAGCAGCGGGCCTCCTTTTTGAAGCAATCTATCGACAAAGCCTGTTTTTGCATGCTAACAGTCAGACGCCGTCACCACCACTAGAGGCATCGCTGCTCGGAGGGGGCCGGGGGAGGGGGCGGAGTGGGGGTGGGAGTGTGGGGGGGTGCTTGGGCAACGAGCTCCATCATGCAAAAGAGAGCTCTTGTCTGCCGCAGCGGTCCGGGACAAAGCTGAGAGCTCCCAGACGCCCCGTATGATTAATGACTTATGGCCACGCCGTGTGGAAGCCTGGTAATTAGCTACAGGCTGATTAAAGACAAGTAAACTTCTGCTGATAACCCGATTCTGTTTCTCCCCAGCGCCGACGCTGGCATGTGGAAGCTCTTACTGCCAGGGTTGCAAGAAACAGACCAACATTGAGTATGATGAATGTAGCCTCCAACAGGCGTATACAGGCTCTAATTTAAAACTATTTAGCGTGTGACATATTGGCATTGTGCTGCCTCTGTCTCCCTCTGTTAGTGCTCGCGGTTTGCCGCGGCGTCCAACTTTCAGGGGGCTGTTGTTTTGAGTCTGCGCCTGACAAATTCATGAATAAAGTTTTGTTCCGGCTCCCTCCTCATCTGTTTCCCTCTCCTTCTACACCAACCACCCCCCCCACCCCCCCTGCCCGGGTCCTTTTCCCTGTTCATCCACTTCCCTCCAAACATTTGCATTTTCCAAATTAGCCAGAGAGGGGAGAGTGGCAGCCTGCCATGCAGGTTCCCGAGCTACCAGATTTTTAACACTTGCTGGCTGTCGGGGATTTTAAGCTGCACAGCAAAACACTGGATTTAGCGCTGCTCAACCAAATATAAGCAAAAGTCAACCAAGGCACGTAAAGGCCTCCAAATATCTTCAGCAGCAACCAAAAGAAAAAAAAAAGATCAATGCAACCATCTGAAGTCATACCAAGTGGGAACATTCCCCCACCAACAGTAAACAGATGGGGCAGAAGAATAATGGACATCAACATTAAATAAAGCTGATGTCAGTTGTTTTCCAGCGGAGCTCCGCGAGCGCCGCAGACGCTGAAATTAGCATGGAGGCTACTCGATAAATACGCTGCGCTGTCACCATGCGGTTCGGATGGGAACATAATGTCTTGACAACATGTTTTGCAGCACATGTGGGCCATTTCTTCTCGAAAAAACAACACAAAAAAAGGGAATCGTAAATTGTAGCTGCGAGCGACGGGAGCCGCTCCGGCGGGCTGCGAGCAGCGGAGCGCTACGGCTAATCGCGCGAGCCAAGTGAGAAACGGGCTTCGTCCGAATGAAGCATTGTTTGTGTGTGTGTGTGTGTGTGTGTGGGTAGGGGGGGGGGGGTCAAGCGGTCGAAGGAGGCGGGGACAGCGCCACAGGGCGAGTGCAAGTGTCCCTAGATGAAATGCCTCGGCCACCCACTCCTCTCCTTTTATCACCCCTCTCATAATTAGGTTGGTTAACATAGCGCCGTTGCATGCAGTCATATTGACTGGGAGCTTAACCATATTAGCATCGAGCTCCCGTCCGCGCTCGCCCCCCAGGTGACACTCGTAAGTCCAGAGTAATGGCCCTAACCTTTGGGAGGAAATTAGCTTTGGACACAAGTTTGTTCTTGTTCTACAGCGCCGGCGTGTGAAAATATTTAGCGGGCGACAACGGCGGTGAGAAATGAACGGCGGCGGCGGCGGCGGGTTTGGTGCGTTTCTACGGCATGAAAAATGCAGGAAGAAGCCCCACCCCTCAGGAAGAAAAAAAAAAAGGCAGCAGCATGTGTTCGTTTAGCTGGCACTCCATTAGGGCCTGATAGACATTTCACTTACCAAAGTCAAATATAACAGTGGAGCATTCATTAATGTGAGGAAGGGTCCCGCGAATCAAACCTCACCATCTGGTTAAGGCGACAGCATAATCTACAACTCATCATTAGGTCTAAGGAGTGGAATTTCACTTTAATCTTTTTTTCTTCTTTTTTTTCGGGGGTGGGGGTGGGGGTGGGGGGGGGTGGGGGTTGTGGGCTCGAAAAAATTTCCATCTGCTGCCACCGCCGCCGCCGCCACGAGCGGCACATCATTTTTCTTCAAGACAAATGTGCTGTTTTTCATGTTCCAAAATTAGATCAGAAGAAAGCGATTAATCATGTCGCCGCACCGGGAAGAGAAACAAAGATCAGATTTTTTTTCTCTCCCCCTTCATCCCCCCTTTCTCTTCCGCCGCTGCACGGGCCACTCCCCTTTCCTCACCTCTTCCGTTCTCTCTCCTCCCCCTCCCACCTCCCCCCTCCCCCATCCCACCGCCGCCATGTTTAACCGCGCCGTTTCCCGCTGAACCGTTACGTCCTGCCTGTCGCCGGGCGGCACAAGAGTTATTTTTCTCTTAGTCACTCCCCACCCGCCAACCCCCACCCACCCGGAACTTCAAGGGGGAAGGCGGCCGCGGCGACGACGAGGATGACGAGGCGTCTTCGATTAGCGTAGCCTTCCGTCTCCTCCTCCTCCTCCTCCTCCTCTTCCACCACCTCGTCCTCCTCTTCCTCCTCCTCCCTCCTTCCCCGGCTGTTTGTGCGACGTCGCGACCAAAAAAAAAACAGAGAGAAAGAGAGAGAGAGAGAGAGAGAGAGAGTCCAAGTCGGCTGCAAATTAGCGAGGCCACACGACTGTCAGGTGCTGCCGGCCCTGCGCTGACAGTTGTAGCCCATTACGGGAACACTGATGTTTTCGCAGTGTGACAAAAAGGATTCCTTCTTTTTTTTTCTTCCTCTCCTCTCCTCTCCTCTCTCCTCCCTCCCTCCCTTCTCTCTCCCTCCCTTCCTTCCTTCCTTACTGAGGACCTGTCTGTCAGCCGGCTCTCAAGTCATAACAAATCACTGGCACTCAGCTGAGGCTGAGCATTGGGAGCGTCAGGGGGAAGATAAATGACCCGCAGGCCCTTTGAAGTGCTCTGGCAGTTCAGATGGCTCGGCGGCGCTGACAGAGAAATATACACAACAGCGCAACCAATAATGAGAACATTAAACATTCCTGCCTCCTGACAGGCTGACAGGAAGGCCCAGCCCGGCATCAATCATCTTTCCCGGGCATAACCTTGACAATTAGTCTCTCTCTCTCTCTCTCTCTCTCTCTCTCTCTCTCTCTCTCTCTCTCTCTCTCCCTCTCTGCTCCAGACTCCAATACCCAGAGTGCACCCGGCTGCCGGGGCTCGAGGCGGAAAGAAAAATAAAAAAGAAAAAAAAAAAAGAAGGTGGGCGACGGTTGAGGATGTGACAGGGGAGGGATGAGGGCTGCAATCAGTGGAGCGAGGACGATTTCCTATCTGAATGGCTGCACGCGGGTGACAGCGGATGTCGGGGTGGTGGTGATGGTGGTGGTGGTGGTGGGGGTGGATGGTCCAAACATGTCGGGGCGTCACGTCGGATTTAAGCTGTCATCACGGCCAGGAGAGCGGCGGCTCACCTCTCAGTTTTACGACTAATAGTATTACAGCTGTTTGATTTTGACAGCATCATGCATGAGACTGATTATTTTCCCGTGTCATGTGAATTAGACCGCAAGCAGTATGACTCGTGTTTATTTTGTTTTTTTCTCACCCCTGCTGCTGACGCAGCGCCCCCAGCAGGCTCGGCGCAGGACTGATCAAACTTGGTCGCCTGCCCGGCGACCAACAACATGGCATCAGTCACCGGTTGTGTAGATGGTTATATGTATATATCTTGGCAGCTGGTTGCCACTGATGCTGTTCTCTCAGCTACAAGTCAATGCACTGTGAAAATTCGATAGACAGATTATTTCTATAAGGATGACAAATTACACACCGCTAATGCGTTAATCTTGTTGTTAGGAGACAATTATTAATAAAAGGGCGCGTGAATAGTAAAAATAACCGACTGTAATGAAATTGTTAAGCATTAAATTGCCGACAGCGATACTTTAATAAGATGCGACCAACCGCTGGAGGATCAAAAGAACTGAAGCAGAGCATAAGAGAGATCTGGATCACATCCAGTCGGTGTAGAATATTAAAGGTGCAGCGCGTGAGGGAGGGTTGGCAGAGTGGAGGACGGAGCAAAGCTAACAGACTAGCAACAAGTGTCGCATTGGCTGACTCTTTCTTCTTCTTCTTCTTCCGTAGCAGCCACAGAACCAAATCTATCAAATTCTCTCAAACTATTTTCGAGCTAATCTCCTTCTCCTCGCGCTCGGACGAGTGTGAGGATTTAAAAAACGCGTCTCAGACGCTTTGTCCTTGTCGAGTCGGGACGACCTTGGGAGCGTTCGGGCTCCGTCTCCGAGCGCGGGCGCGTCGAGAGAACGCAAAGTGGCAGCGTGTGGTGGCAACACAATCTAAACTTACACGCGCGCCTCCCCCAATAATAGGCACCGGAACAGCAGGAACGGGTGTGTGTGTGTGTGTGTGTGTGTGTGTGTGTGTGTGTGTGTGTCGGGGGTGGGCACTCGGCCGGCCGTGGCCCTCGCCGAGCGACGCAGCAACACTTGTGTTTCCTCCATTAGCCGCGAGCGTGTAAATCAACACGGACAAGCCGACCCCCCTCCCACCCCAAAACCCCTCCCCAACTCCCTTCACCCCCCACCCCGAAATGTTTGCGCTCTCGGGTTTCCAGCGCTCGCACGCCGCGCCGGCCGAAACAACTCGGCTCTGCCACGCCGGAGGGGGGATGATTTATGGGAATGCGGACGTTTCCCCTTTGACTAGCACATTTAGCGGGGAGGTATGTCAAGGATGCGAGGTGGCCGGCGCGGGCAACCTTTCAGGGGAGTATTTTTTTACCCCGCTCATTGGAAGGGCAATAAATATCTGGGCGACAGGGAACCTTCTCGCTGCTACAAAGCTTACCTGCGACTAAGCTGGATAATTAGCAGGCCCCTGAAGATGATGTACGACTTTCATTACCCTTCGGGACGGGGCAAACTAAATGAGGACACAGCTAATTGCCGTGCAGAGCGGTCTGGCGTGATGGGGAAGAGGTGGTGGTGGGGGGAAGAAAGAAAGAAGAAGAAGAAGAAGAAGAAGAAGAAGAAGAAGAAGAAGAAGAAGAAGAGAGGAACGCAGCCTCTGCCTCCTCCTCGTCGTGCCGTCTTTCTCTCGGCCTTTGCGGTGCTGAGAGAAGAACTTTGAAAAAAAAAAATGTGATAAAGGTTGGGCGTCCGCCGCTGCGAGGCTGTGATCTGGGCCTGCGGCCCCTCCCCTCTCAAAGCCCTCCTGCCCCCCCCACGCCCTGCGGAGTTCACTGGCTGTCCATAAATCACGGGCTGCTTACAGCTGAAACTACCCTGAGTCATCAACATGCAATAAGCTGAGTGACAGATTCCACCCCGGCTCAAACACTCCCGCGCCCCTCGAACCCCCCCCCCCCACCTTCACAACGTCTCTCTCTCTCTCTATCTATCTATCTATCTGTCTCTCTATCTCTCTATCATCCCGTCCGTCTGCCACATCTTGAACTTCTTAGAAATCCAAACCAGCCGGGCACGGTGAGGATGAAAACAAAACACAACCAAAGAAAAAGCCGGCGCAATCATAACATCTTCCCCCCCTGCCAAGTATTTAAGAGGGGTAGGGTGGGTGGGCAGGGGGGGTGAACTGGTAGGGGGGGAGAGTGTTTCCAGACAGGAGCGGCCCCGGCCGGAGTTCCAGCGGCGGGCAGGAGCTGACGCTGAAAACGGTCGGGGTGAAGCGGGTTGGCGTCCGTCGCGAGCGCCGCCGTTTGTGTTTTTTTTTTGTTTTTTTTTTTAAGATGTCTGGATCTCATTTGTGGCTCGGCGACGACACCAAGTGCCAGCATCGTCAGAAGGAGGGGGGGGGGGAGCAAAATTCTTCAAATCTTCAGATTCTGAGAAAAAAAACCACGATTGTGTACGCACCCAGTTTGTGCTTTGACTTGGTCGCACCATGAGGAGTTCACTGGCTGCGAAAAGCAACGTGGGATGGTGCGTGGAAAAAATGAAACCCAGACTGAGTCCAAAATCACTGTCTACTCTCTTTAGTCATAGTCACAATACATTTTCGAGTGGTGTCACGAAATCTGAGTAGATCGATATTCACTACATAGTCAACTCAACGCATCCCACAATGCGTTGCTAAAAAGCAGCGTACAAACCAATGGTCCATCACAATATCTCAAAGGTAGAAAAGGAGACAGGTTTTTTTTGGACGTGGGAAGACGCTTAGTAGACTTAAATGCAGCAAATATATGTTAATTGATTGATTAATTAATTTATTAATTCATTCATTCATTCATTTGTTATAGGACGTTATAGGAGTGCTGTCCGAAAGTTTTGTTTTTTTTCATTACTGCAATTTCTTTTCAATTTCCATGATAGTTGGATACATAGAACTCCCTATAGAAGTAGCAGGGAACCAATGTGTACATGTCGGAGTCTGAATCTGGTGCGTTTTTTTTTTTTGAATCGCTGAACGAACTTCGTGCGGAGGAAGAATCACTGCGCGAAACTTCGAAACGCCTCGCCGTCAAATGAGCCGCTTTGCTTCTCTTTCCACCCTAATGGGGGTCAAGCGCACGCGTTGCAGCGCCGCCAAAGACCCGAAGAGCACAGAGACGCTCGCTCTCGTTGACTTTGTCAACCGTGAACTTAATATAGTTCACTCGAGGCGGCGACGCAACGCGGCGCCTATTAATTCCCGCCCGACGCGGTGCAGGGAAAGGGTGGGAGGGGGGGCTGGAGGGGCTGGGGGGGGGCGAGGGGGCATCTTTTCAAAAAAGCCGCTTCACCTCCAGCGCTAATGAAGCAATCGCTTCCTCCGCCGGCGCGTCGCTCAACCTCGGAGAGACGCGGGGAGGCTTTTGAGCTGTCAGGTGGCGTTTTGTTTTGTTTCCCGTGAGCCGCGCCGCCGATCCGGGACTTGAAAGGGTTCAATTCGGTCTTCGCATCCGGATGAAACGGGGGGGGGGGGGGGGGAGGACAGGTCTTGCTTAAGAGAAAAACAAAAATCAAACCCCCGCCGGGGTCGCTCACGTTCGGCTAAATTAGTCTGATTGTGATAAAACTTCGACTTAAGCGCGGTGTTAATTGTTCCTGGGAGCAAACCTATTTTGGGCTGCCTTGACACTCGGCGCCGGGGAAGATTTTACGTCGGCGGGGGTGAGAAAAATTACAAAGCGTCCTTTCAAGCGCGCTAACAAGTTTATGACTTTGTTCTCTTTTCTGATTTCTCACATCAGCTTCATTTCTTCTATCGATTCTAACTTTGTCTCGTCGTCCGAGCCCAAAGACATCAAATCTCATTATGCTCTCATACTTTGCGGGTTTGGGGGTGCGTGTGTGTGTGTGTGTGTGTGTGTGTGTGTGGGGGGGGGGGTTATCGCAGAATCAGACTTCTTATTCAGACTGGCAGCGGGTGAACGATGTGGTCGGCTGAATTACCGGCTGTCACGGACCGAAACTGTTTGCCGAGCACAGTGGGGGGGTGGGGAAGGGAGGCCGGCCTCAGCCATGCCTCTTGTTTATCTCAAGGTGAAAATTGTTTTTGTTCTCGCAATTCGCACAACACACCTCCTCCCGCGGCCTCACGCCGAGTGCGCCTCCGAGGGGTGCCCACGTACAGACGAGGCTCATTCTGTCTGCCGCTGCTCTTCTCTTTCGGCCGAGAGTGAAACAGTCCGATAAGTCACCCACTGTTATCAAGAGGTACACGGCTCGCTTCTGGATGACTGTATTGTGGCCCAGGCTTCCGGTAGAGCAGCCTAAGAATTATTGTTTTGTCTTTAAATGTACAGAACTCCAGATAAAAAGCATATTTAGCCCTGTGTTTACAGCCTGCCGCAAAAAGCACCCATTTTTTTTTTTTTTTAGCTTCCTGCTAAAGCTGACACCGTTGTTGGACCTTCAACATGTTTAGAGGTTGGTTTCCTCGGCTGAAACAAGCAGAGGGTGCTGTCAGTCACCTAGGGGAGGTACTGGTGCCCTTTCTGACATCATAGGGCCAAAAAATGCCTGGTTTCAGCACGTAGCTTCAAAAAAGCGGTTCCGTTGGCGAAGGCGAGGCCTTCAGCTGTTCAACTTCAACTGCAACATACCATCACGGTGAAGAACACAACATGCCAAACTGTAGCACGACCTCTGACCTCGCTGTCGGAAGATATCGTACCGCTGAGCCGTAAACTGAGAGTGTCTTGGCCGTTTGAACATAAAGGCGGCAACGCTCACTCAGCAGCCGGCGTGAAGACGAGCCATGTGTTCCCGTCGCGGAAGATATTTTGACACAACTAACACAACCGGAAGGGCGCAGGCGCCCCCTGCGGAGCGGCTCCCTTCCCCTTTCCCTCCGCGAAAAGTGCAAAACACCGTCAGGATCAGCGCTCGCTTTGCGGGGCCTGAACTTTTTACCTCCAACCTCCGGCGGGATTGACGGAGAACAACCAAACACGGGGATGTGAGGCGATGTGTGTTTTCAAAGCAACGTCTCTGTTTTTTTGTTTTTTTCGGAGACTGCTTTTGCAGCGGGGCAGCAGCGAAGACGCCTCCATGAAACCGCTGGGGCACTTTGATACCGGACCCCGACGTGCTTTCCTAAACGCTGTTACTGTGTGATTTCAGTGCCTCACAGGAATTAAAGCTAGAAAGTAAGACAAAGTTGGTTAAACACGACAAAAACATTGTACAATAATGCTGTACCTGAACTTTTAGAATCAGAATCCATTATTGCCAATTTATGCAAGCGCGTCATTGTATAAATTGGAATTTTCTTTGCAGATTGCATGTTTAGCAACACAGTGATTACCAAGACAAGACAAACTACACTGGCTCAATGTCTGACAAGGCATTCGTGTTTGACCTTTGCATTTCCAAGCACGACGCAACCGCCGTCAAAAAAAAAAAAAAATACTCTTGTTGTTCGTTCGGGCCTGTTCATCTTGTCAGGGCGGATTTATCCACGTGGCATCGTGCTACTTATGGCACCAAAAGAAAACCCAACATCCTGGCCCAACATCAAGGCAACGCAAGCGGAGGTACGGCAGGACCGACTGGGTTTCCTGTCCCTCGGCCTGAGCGTGGAAACAGTGATGAAGCGTGAGTGAACATGGGAAAAATGAAGAACGCAAACAGACAGAGCGGCGAGATCAAAGGTTAATTTACGGCGAGGTTGCCCTCGCTCGCGAGACGCGCTCGCTCGTACCCAGTTTGAGCCGATGCCTTTCATATCGCAAGACTTTTGATCCCGGGGTATTTCTGGCAACTCAAACCACATGTTGGGTTAATATCGCCGCTAATCTTTATGATCCCAGACATCCAGGGGTCAAAAGTGCGGAGGAGCAGCTTCCGTACAAGCGCCCCCCCCCCCCACCCCCCCCATTTCTCCCCCTCCCCATCCCCGACCCCGCCCACTCCGACGGAGACATGACGTGAAAAACTTTTTCCCCTTGATTAATGCTCGACGCGGTGTTGCAGCGCGAGCGCGGTGAACTTTGCAGGCCGTCCCTCGAACCGACGCGCAATCCTGGAGAGTTTGCCTTTATTGTGGTTGGCGTAATGGAAACAACGGGGGAACAAATGAATTACGCGGCGGCGCTTTTTGGAACGCGAGCGCGGCCGCCACGAATGAAACAGTATCCGCACGTCGCACCGAACCCTGTTTATATTTTTCATAAACCGCCGGACCGCTGCTGATGGAAAACTGGTGGGGTTCTGAATGAAACCTGACAAGCGCCAATAAATCACGCTAAATCACGAATCGATAACAAACGCGGCCCAAATGATGACTAATGGCCGCGCGGTTGTAAACTAACACGAGCGCAACTCAGCAGGTCATTCGTTTCACGGCGCCGCAAAATAAACAGACACGTTTCTTTCATGGTGCCAATAAATTTCCGTGAAAAAACTCGGGGAGGGGAGAAAAAAAAAAGAGAGAACGGCCCATCTGCTTCGAATAATTTTTAATTTCCTTTTCTGTCCCGTCCCCATTAGGTATTCCACGGAGATATTCTGAAAATTCTTTCATTTACCTCCTCCCATATGCATCCAATTACCTTCCTGCCTGCACCGGGCTGGTGCCTGCTCTCTCTCTCACTCTCTCTCTCTCTCCCTCTCTCTCTCCCCTGCAAAACACCCCCACCTGTACCTTAAGCAAACTGGATGTTGTTTTATTATCTGCGAGGGGCTGTGCGTCATTCACTCTGCGCTCTGGTGGACTTGGCCCGGGTCTCTGGGTTTTGATGTCGTCTGGCTCTGGCCCGGAACACCTGCACCTCTCTTTCCCCCTGCTCCTCCGCAGGCTGATCTATTAGCTGGCTAACGACCCAGCAGATGTTCGCGGGCCAACGGGGGAATCTGTTCCCGTTCCCATGACCGCTGCTGCTGCGGCGGGAGGATTCGCGCACGGGCTGGGACGACTACGACACATTTGAGTTCAATTAGCACTAAATCACATTTAGGTAGACAATTCCAGCGGGTGTCATCAGGGCTAAGTGCATTTAAAATGACCTCTCATTTCCCAGGCAAAGGATGATACTGGACGTTGTGAAATAGCTGCTCTTGATTATGTTTAAGAGGGAAGATATGTGACTGGGCTCAGTGCTCACATTTGACTTCATTCATCTAAGAATATAAAGTCCTCCTGTCCACGACTGCATTCACACTGCAATTGTTCTCATCAATAGCGGGGTAAACATTCAAATCAACTAGCTCTTATCTTGTTGCTGCGATGTGCATGAAGGTTTCCAACTCAACGCAACTTCCCAAGTCTGTAAGAGGTCAAAGACAACAAAAGCAAAACAAAGAAACACATTTGGACAACTGGACTTGAAACGTCAGCCACTCATCGACGACACAAGATTATTCGGAAATACGTCAGAAGACTTGCCCGAAAAAAGCTAACTGCTAAGTCACAATTCACAGAATCAAATCAGTATCCTTAAATGTACTAGACTTCCTATTTCCAGCATGTAGTCTTGGTCCAAATACTGCGCTGCCATTTTGCACTTATTGTAAGAGACAAGGTGGGTTTATTTTACATCTTTTTTTCAGGATAAAAAGGAGAAATGAACAGCTGCTGCTAGCAAGAACCTTGACTAGCCCGTGCTCATCTTGTCCATTCGAATAAAACAGGTCGGTTGATCCGCATCACTTGTTGGATGGCTCTGAGGGCGTAAACAGCAGCTTTTTTTTCTGCAAACGTTTCACCGTGGACGCAGTTTGCACATTTCCGCACTCACACGACATGACGTTTTTACGACCGATGTGTGCAAAATAGGGACACACCCACATAATGGTGGGATGTACCGGGCTACTTGGACCACATCGGTATGATTAATGCGCCAAAACGTTTTAAAACCGCTGAAAACGTGGCGTCCTTTCCAGTGGCATCATGGGAAAAAACACAGAAAAGTGTTTGACAACCCGCCTGTTTCCCCGACGTTCCGCCCGTGCGAAGTGCAGCTGCTGTCACGCTGACCGCACAGTGATTTCACCTTCGCACGACGCCAGGACCTTTCCTTCGCACTCAGCCATCATCGTCCAGTGACCCCGCTTGAAAAATGTCCCGGGTGCGCGTTCTGAACGCCGCTGTTGTTGCTGGCCGGACGGCCAGGATGTGGCAGCCATTTACTGCTTTGAAAGAGCACCAAGTCTAAATGAATCTGTCAGAGTGCCAGTGGCGGAGACGGAGGGCAGCGTGGAGGACATAAATAATGACTCCAAAAAAAAGAAGAAAAAAAAAGAAAAAGTGATGGGCATGAGAGCGGAGTGATACGGCCATTTGGCCGAGACTGTGCGGTGGTTCACCGTGGACTCGGGATGCTTTGCGAGCTTAAAGCATATGGTTTAATTTACGGGGGCAGTTCAAGAGGACGGGGTTGAATGACATTTTGGGTAGGAGAGCAATAATTTATGTTTTCCCTCACCAACTATTAATACCCAGCTGGCTCCGGCGCAGCGCCACTTACGTAGGTCTTAAAGGCCAAGTAGGATGTGTCGTTACTGGTGGGTTTTTTTTTTTCTTCAATAAACGTCGCCCGCAGGAACGCGGCTCGGAGCGGAAAAAAGTCTGGAAACCGACCGGGGGGGGGAGCGATGTGCGTGTGTGTACGCCGCTGTCAATGTAATATACAGCCGACTCGACTTTACGACCGTGATTTCTCGCGGCACCCTCAACTCTCATTACGCAGGATCACAAATTTCGCTGTAACTTTCGCAGGAAAACTGCGCTCAGGAGACGGTATCAAGATCGGTGTGGTGTGTGGGGAGGGGGTCAGGTGGTGGTGGTGGTGGGGGTGAGGGGGACGGGGACGGGGGGTGAGTAATCGCCGCTGAGAGCCGCGGCGGATAGTTCACGAGGGAAGCAGGCAGCAAACGTTGAGGAATATGCACCGCTGTGTCCAAGGCGATGATCTAAACCCAAATTAATTTGTCTCCTAAAAGATTTACAGGGCGAGCTGCCGCGGACGGGAAAAAGGAGGAGGGCCGCGACGGCTGTCAGTGTGGCAGTAAAAGATCACAGTACAAAAAAAAAAAGCAAAGAAGAAAAGGAGAGAAAGAACGAAAGAAAAAACTTTGCTCTTTACAGAATTTACTGGCCCGGCGAGGGATGAGGAGACGCTGGGTGAAGGGTAGATGGCTGCTGCTGGACGTGACAATTTGATGGCCGTGTGAAACCCAAGAAAGGCCAGGCTGGTTTGTTTTCAAGCCGTTAATAAACTCTATGAAGACGCTGTCGGGGGCGACTCGCCTAAATCAATCATTTTAGTGACTGCTCAAAATATATCAACTGTTTTGTCAAAACGGCTTCTAAGAATGCTTTTTAGTCGTATGACAGACATACTGGTGTTGTAATAGTTTCCCATTGAGTGGCGGGCAAATATTCTTATTAGGCGAAATGCATGCAAAGCACAACAAGAGCTTCGAATTATTCTATATGTGATGTCATGAAAATGCTTAAAGTCACAGAAATATAACAGAACAGATGCAACAAGGTGCACAGTAACACCGGGAATGCTATTCTAATGCTGAATCTAATGTACTCAGCTATCAGAAATAATAGAATCATTTCTTCTTTTCACAACGGGTCCAATGATTTGGAGAACTGGCATGTGCTGGTACTCCAAAAGTAAAAACAAACGTGTTGAAACAAGATTCGTGCATGTAGGGTTTGGTTTTTGCATCTTTAATCCACCACCAGTCCAAGTTATTATTGGCTTGACAGGGCCTTGAAATAATAAATTGGATACCAGAATCTGAAAGCAATAAATTCAAGACCGTTGCAACACAAAACACTCTCCTCCAAACTTTGGTCGTCCTCACGGACCAAAGTTAGCGCTCGGCAAAAGATCTCTGGGTGAAACAAGTTACGTTTAGGAATCTTTACACGTGTAGCGGGTTGACGAAAACTTTCACCAAAACAAGGCGCGGGGAATCATTACGTTCGAAAAGTAACAAAAAGTTACAGGCCAAGTTTCACATTTAAGGTAAATGTTTGTTTTTTTAAGAGCCCAGTTCGAGTTCCCTGCAGCTCTCTGCAAGCACCAGGTCGTCCCCCTTGGAAGCCCCGTTTTCATCAAATATTGAAGAGCCGCCGAGGCAACGAGGCAACACAACACGGCCGTTGCTATCGAGTAGCCGTTTGGAAAAAAAAAAGAAAAAAAAAGAAAGGCTGCGTCTCGCACTGTCTGGGAGCTTCCTCATGTCCACTGACGTTAAGGCAAATTAAGAGCCGGCAACAATAAAAACACAGCCGGCAAGTGCAAAGAGAGCCCGTTGGCCAGGTGGCAACCAGACGAGAGCATTCGTCACTTACGCTATTTAAAGTGCGGGATTGTCCCACGTTCCTCGGAGACAAACCCAAGACCGATGTCGCATTTTTTAGAATCTATTTTCTGGTCCGAATGTCCCTTCAAACCAAACGTAACCGTTTTCCCAGGCTAGCGGGTAACCCTGCCAGCGTTTCAGAAAACAAAATAAAAACATTACGTCTCCCCTTTTAATTTTTTACGGCTCTGTTTATTGGGATATAATTACGGCTCTTTGGGAGGAGTTTAACACCCCCGATCTAAAGTATCAGTCAAAATAGCACTCGGCGAGAGCGCCAGTTGACGGACTCGAGAGACGCCAGAGGCGCGGCCGTCCCCCGGGGTTCCGGTTTCGGTGCCGCATGATTGAGGCCGCCAACCTGACAGGCCCACCTGCCCCGGTGGCCGCAGCCAGCTGGCCCGCACAATGATTAACGGCGAGCGTAAACTTACTCAGCAGGCTCTCGGACACATTTGCGCATTCACTCACACGTTCGGGGTGTTACATGACGCTAAAAGCTATTACAGAGCGGGGGCCCCCGCACCCAGCCAGGAATGACGTCCATAAATGTTTAGCGGGGACCGCCCCGTGTCACTTATTCCTTTTTTTCCAGCGGGGCGAGACTGGCTCTTGTCACTCTTGTCAATAGGTGCGTGATTCAAGAGGCCAATTGAGCGGGAGCGCACGACGCTGCGCAAACGAGATCGCCCCACAGGCCCCCCCGCCCCTCAACCCGACCCGCCTTGAGCTCTCGCCCCCCCCTGCTTCCTTCATAAAAAGAAAATGACAACATAAAGAATGAAGTGGCTTTGATAACCGACAGCCCTCCTCTGAAGCCCTGCAGAGCCTCTTGATATATTTCACTTTCACTTTTTAAGAAGGAGGAACGCTATTAATCCTTTCGGTATGATGTGCAAACACTAGCTTTGAGGGGTGGGGGGGAAGTCTCCAGGAAACTGCGAGCTGCTGGCTGGCTGTCGTGCCTTGGAAGGTGAGCCAATTGACTTTGTGTACTTTTTCCCCTCCCCACCTCAAATTTTTTTTTTTTAATTTTTTTTTTTTCAAATCTGCAACATCTGCTTTAGTGTTATTTTTCCCACTTTTTGGAGTAGCTAAATAAACCAGAGGAGAGGAGAGTGGAAACACTTCTTAGCCCTGACTGGGGATCCTGTGTAGACCATATGAGAGTCACTGGTGTACATTCATACCATCACATTTGTGTACTGTGCATTTATAGACACACAATTTTTTATTTTTTTTTAATTTATTTAACAAATGATGAGGTGTTTTGCTTTCATCATCTAGCAGAGCAGTAAATAATGGATGACGCAAAATGGCCACGATGACATTCGATTCATTATTGTTAAGAAATACAGATGTAATTCTCATGTGATGAAGACGTTAACTAGAGTCGTACGAACTGTGCAATTGATAATTAGTTTTCAAGAAAAATGGCAGGAGCCATTCGTCAAATCACCAACACAGGAAGTCATCCCGTTTTCCCCCCTATGCCCCTTTATCGCTGGCAGCTGAAGCTCTTGCAACATGATAAACACATCCGGTATCAGGCCAAATCAGTCCCGCTGATGCAAACGAGACAAAATAGATGACGCTCCGACTCCCACGTAATGCGAGCGGTGGCGTTTGTCCCATTACTCGCCCGGCTAACGACGTTCTGGAGCCGCGGCGGGTAATCTGTAGAGCCGAGCGTCCGAGCGGCAATAAAGTGAAACGCTTCCCGAGGAAATCCCACCATCTTTTAATTTCACGGTACAAACCGGCAGTTAGAGGAGAGAAGAAGCGGCCCCCCGTTTGCTTTTTTGGCGGCCGGGCCATTTGTTAGCCGCGTAGATATCGATACGTTAGCTCAGCGAGCGCGGGATAGTTAATATGCCGAGCCGGAGCATTAGAATAATAGAATGGGGCTTTTTTTCTTCTTCTTCTTTTTTTTAATCCCTCTCCCGAAACACCGCCGGCCACCCTATTGCTCCAACTTAATTCCTACACCCCATTCATATTACTCTTGTGTGTAAGTGCAATGTTTTCTAATTGCATTCATCACCCAAAGCCTCTCCACAGTCTGCTCAGTATATTTATTATCGCGCTAACTGGGGCCTAAATTATTAAACCTTAATGATGTGGGCTCGGGAAATATGTTGTCCTTTATTTTCCCAACAGAGAATCAATGTTATACATTAGCAGTATAAATTAAGTAATACTTTACCTAGGCATGTTGGCGCCTTCAATATTCCAGCCGCGGCGAAATGTATTCTCACAGTCCAGTGGCTGGCGGGGCGCCTCTGGGGAGGGGGATGATATAGTTCATTCTAATGAAAGAGCTAGGTGCCGCTAATGGTTTAAATGATACATTTGTGCCGGAACGGCAGAGAAAATACATATGAACGATCCGGCGAAAACAAGATAATTCACTCTCCAGCGGGGCGATGATGTCACCCAACGCGGTGCTCGCCGGCGCTCCCAGGAGGCCGCGGATGCGCCGAGCGACTGCATGTTCCCGGCCCTGATATATGTGGGTCAGTAATAGAAACGGGCAATGCACGGTAAAGTCCATCACACTTAAAGGTTAATTACAATAGCTACAGTAGTCCTACCTCTTTATGACGAAATTGGTTGCTATTAATCAGCTTTAGAGTGCCTTGTAACATTATAAAGGTGCGGGGAAGCGTAATGGTCTGACACAGTGTAATCGCCGGCTTTTTAGGATCCTTAAATAAGCTTTTTATTTGAGAATTACTGCGGCACTAGTGCCAATTAACAAATGAAACCAAAACTTGGGGAGAAGAAGCCCCGGGAGGTGAGCTACAGGAGCAAAACGCGGCTAGAGACAGAAACGTTTGGCGCAAATTGAAATATTTATCTTTCAAGGCTTCTTCCTCGCCCATTATCTTTGTCCAAATAAATCTAAACGGAGCTCGGCGCAACCTCGCCTCCTCAGGTCTGGAAGTAGCCCCGAGATAAACAGAGATCGGGGAGTGCGGAGTCGTTACGTAATTCCTCCTCTCGGACAAGCTCGGATTACATTAGCAAGTTAAATGACGACGGCGTGCGGAGGCATTAAGGTAAGAGCGCAGAAGACCAGAGCTGCAAAGCCGTTGACTGATGACACGCGGGTTGAGGAAACGCAGAAGAAGGAGCGCGTCGGAGCAGAGGAGCTCTGATACTTGCCAGACAGAGAAAAGGACCAAACTCTCCTGCCTCCTGTCCCCCCCCGCCGGCAACCTCCCCCCTCTTCCCCCCCGCCCGCCCTCGGCCGCACGACCAGGATAAATTCCCACTGATCGCTAATTGTGTGATTCTTCTTTTCCACATCAACTCCAGTCCGACAGGTTATTTCAGCTTGTTATCGGGAAAACATTTATCCACTCGGAGTTATTACTCGGCCGGGGCCTCTGGTGAAGCACAAACAGTAGTGAATCTTGCAGAGTTATGGCGAGGCCTCTGCTCATTAGATGGCCAATCGACTGGCAGAGCGGAGGGCCCCAATCCCCAGCCCCTTTATTGAGTGTTAAGGAGACACAGACTGACATTTACATCTCTTGCTCCTTCATGAGCGGCTAGGGAGAAAATGGCTGCCATAGATCGCGAGGCTGAGGAGCGGCGGCGGCGGCGGCGGCAGCGGCGGCGGCAGGGTGAGGTCAGGGCGGTGAGACGCATCTCCATCTCCGGGCGATGCTTCACGGGCGAGATAGTGCGCTCGCCGCCCTGAGGAAAATGGGATGTAGGCAGAAAACGGAGCGCGGCGGGCGCTCGGGGAAGTCGTACGTCATTGTGATGAGTGCGCGACCGCGGCCGCACGGAACAATCGGCGGTGGCGGCGGCGGCGGCGTCCTCCCAGGGAAGGAGAAGGCGCCCGAAAAAAACAAGCCCGGAAAAGATGTAAACAAGACGAGTCGCCCAATCTCCGGCGTGTCCGTATTGACTTATTGAGCCGCGGCGGAGGAAGGATGAAGCGCCGCCGCAAAAACCTCCAGCAAGACCACAATGGCACTGCACTTCGGAGGTGCTCTTTTCATTCAGCGGCAATTACCAGTCCACACCTGGCAACTGAGGGAGACATCCCAGGGCCTAACAACGTCGCAGAGGAACTCTCCTCCAAACTACCCTCCCAAATTGGCTCTGGAGCTCCGACCCAATTAGGGCTGAAATATGGTAACTGCATCGGCCATTACGGAGCCGCGGAGAGACGGCGCCGAGGTGGAACTCTTGAAGGTTAGGAGTGGGGTGGCGGTGGTTGTGGGGTGGGGGTGGGGGGGTTGGGGTACGCTTCAGGAGTGATGTGTTGTGCGCACTTCCTGCTTACACAGCAGAAAAAAGAAGAAGAAGGGGGGGGGGGGGGGAGGCGCCATGACGATGGGACAGCAGAAAGAAGCGGCAGGCAAAGGAGGGGTGATAAATAAACACCCAGGGAAAGATACATCAGAGGAGCCGGGAGCGCAAAAGAAAGATGAGTGTTTTGTCCGAGGGCGAGAATCAGTCGTGGAAACTGCTCGTGCACATTTCCCCGTGAAGGAGGCAACTTCCTGTTTGACGCTAATGAGCTACGGACTCGGCAAAAACCTTTACGAAATTTGCATCATGGCACACGGCGCATAACAGGGGTAGCTTCGAATTTTTCCACACTTCAAAGAAAATAAACAACTCCGTTATTACAGAAAATGAGTGAAATTTTCACCATTCGCCACTCAAACGGTGAACCCACCCAATGGACACCCACAGTAATGAGGCATCCATACGTAGCATGAATGGAAATCTCTCCATCTGTGAAACTCTAGAACAGTTATGTGGGATAAAAAAAAATAAAAAATATTAGGGCCTCTATCAATCAGCAGGTGGGTGAACTTTGACTTTTTTGGGGCGGGTGAACCACGCCTTTAAACAGCCTTTGCTCGTGCAAAGCGGAGGAAGACGCTTTACAGCAGCTCATCAGCGTAGAGCAGAGCTGCATAAAGTAGCGGCGCCAGCGCCAGCCCTCCCCTCTGCCTCGCCGCGGAGGGCTGGCGGTGGCCTACATGCGCTCCTGTGACACCTGGGTGACAAATGTCCTCGGTGCCGGTAAAGGATTCTGATTTGATATAAGCATTCAAAGCTGTCCGCCGTGAGATATGGCGTCTGTCAGCCGCCGCTACGATTGATTCCCCCGCGCCTTTAAATGCAGCGCTTGTAATGCAAGCCAAGGACACGCCGCCTGCCTGGTCAAGTAATGACAATCGTCTTTAAGGAATAATGGCCCAAAAGCCGCTTTTGAAAAGTTACCGGGCCGCATCCAATAATGAACTCCCGGCCGATGACACATTGATAGATTCCCGTTCTTCAAATGGGACGGCGTAGCCGCAGTTTAATTGACAAGAAATGAATTCAGGGGGCTGGGAGGGAAGCGCAGGGATGAGATGGCGGGCGGGAGGAAGCAGGAGGCCGGGGGGGTGGGATGTGTAGCGTGGGGGGGGGCTAAATTCTGTGTGATCAGCAAGGTTTCAAACAATCATTGGCGAAGTGAAGTCTCCGCCATATCTATAAGTCATCGTGTTTTATAGACCATTAGGATCTCAGGAGAAGGGCCGCGCGGAGACCGTGGCTTTTTGTCGAAATTAAAATGTCAGAGAGGAAGAAATAGAACAAAACAGGGAATCTGCAATTAATTACCTGGCCATAAAAATTCAATAATCGGGGGAAGCAATGCTGTTTTCCGCGCAGCGGCACTCCTGATCACACCGAGCCAGAATAGAGCGCATTCATCTCGCCCCCAAATTACATTTCTAATCTTAAAGGAGGGGGAAAATACCTTCTGCGAGAGCGCGGCACTACACACAGCCTGCAGATTACTGTCCTGGGTTTAGCTTTAGTGCAGACACACCATGGAAAAGCCACCACGTGTATAAGAGGAACTAAGAAAATAACACTCATATATTAACTATTAACCACTTCAAAAAACAAAACATACATATGCTAACAGTCAATGCATGGGCTGTTTAAAGCTAATGGTTTTAACACAGAGGAAAAAGAAATCAGTAGAAGACATTAGCAACTATGCTAGTCATGTTGAAGGAAAATTGCAAAGTAAAATGGTTTAAAAAAAAAAACAATAATCATGTTGTGCTCGTGTTGACAATGGCTTTGTATTTTCTTCTCTGTCATCGGGGATATATGAGTAATTTACCAAAACAAACACTTAAGGCTTCTTGATTCAACGGCAATATTACGCAGTTTAAAAAGAAAATACGTGAAAGGCGTCGACCAATTCTGACAAATACCAAACTGACCGTTTGACCTTCCAAGAGTTTGGAAGGAGACCAATAAATGTGTGAGGTGGTCTCAGTGGGTGGAGCAAACACCTGGTTGGATGTGTCATCACTAATCCAAGACGGTATCAGTGCGGTTTGTGACATCGCAAAGGGCGAATTTCAAGGACTGCGTGTTTATCACACTGTTTCCCAGCCTCATAAAAGATGGACTTTTCCAATTTGGGGGAAACTCAACTGACAGCCTGGAGACTCACATTGTTTTTGGGAAATACCGGTGAAGAGAATTTTGCGTCACAAGGGACCTTTAAATCATCTGCGTTCGACACTCACCCCAAATCTGAGAGGGGCCGCGAGGGGACACGCTGGCCGAGTCGGCAGGACTCCCGGCGTGGCCTGGGATTCCCACTCCCACAGTAGAGGGCGATCTGAAGGGGAGGAGGAGTGGTTTTAATTTAAGGAATGCAGCGGAGCCATATTTCACCAGTCCGCTGTTGTCTCGCATTATCTTGGTAAACATCCCTGGTCCTGATATGATATATTTTCCAGCAGGCGGCGTTTCATCCTGCTCGCCGGGGTGATTGATGAATGACGGAGGGATGAAACCGGGACAGAGATTTACGGTGCCGTGGCGCATAGAATATGTATGATTATCAGGTGTGTGGCGAGAGAGCGGCTCCGTCTGAGTGATGGCCGTGCGGAGAGAAATCAACTAAATGACTCCATTCCCCCCGGAGGAGTCTCGCGGGGAGGGTTTTCATCTTTGTCTGTCTCACTCCGGCCCCTCGCTCACACGCCCGTGGGTGTGTTTTCCCCTCCAAGACGAATTGGGGGGGTAAAGAGCCTCGACAGAAAATCCAACAGGGCATCGCGAAAACAAAAATCAAGCCGAGGTCGTTATGCAATTCGGGGCCTATTATTGCATGTCTGACACCTTGGGCCTGATGTTCAAAGTCAGCCCCGATGGTTCGTTCATTGTCTCTCCTTTAGGCCGAGGCTAACATTTAGAGCGACAAAAGGCGCGAGCGACTGTTTCCGTCTGGAGGAGCTGCACATGAGCTTGGAGGTGCCGCAGTAATTGTCAGAGTGAAACGCCGTAGTTTATCTCCGGTTATACAATAATTCTGTCTAAGCCCTGATTTAGTTATAATGCCCATTGGCACCTCTGAGTGCCTCAAACAGTCAGCGGCTAATTGATCGATAGGACGCCGCTGTAAATCCTGAATCCTATGCACTTTATTGATCCTGCCGGAGCGACTGCCTCTGCTTACTGCAGCCCACACACATGCTAAGTGTCAGGCACGGCTTATCCCGCAGGGGCATTATCGCACGCCCGGCGCATTGTTTTATGCATCCGAGAGTTACTGCTCGCCAAAGCGCGGCTTCAATAACACACCCCGAGAGGGATTCATTTCCTGTTGGTCTAAATTTATATTTATGCTGAGGTCATAAACAATGCTAATGCATTTAGCCGGCTTGAGTGCCACGTATTCGCTAACTGTGGGCAGCTCTGAATGTTGTGTTGGTGATATGAAGCTGTAAAAGTGGTTGGATTTTTTTTGGGGGGTATATTTAGTAACTGACTCCAGTGTGAGTCTTTAAGCTATAAGCTAACAGCTAAGTAAAAAAAAAAAAAAGAATGCCAAAGATACTTCCACACATACATTGACCTCTCTTGTGTAGTGTATTAGCCAAGATTCACGCTTTTCATGCTAAAGCAAAAAAAAAAAAAAGTGTTGTTTTTAAATAGTTAATCTGGTGGATCAGAGGGTTCTCAGTCAAGATAAATTATGTTTTTTTCATCAGTGTCTCGCATGTTCATTGAAAATGTCAAGTCACATTAGCTGCATTAGCTAGCTACCCGAAAGAAGCTAACTGTTAGAAAGCTCCTCACTGCGAACCTTCACATAACATTACCTATATAGCCTGGATTTCCCCCATATTTTACTGACTGCTGTCGAGGATTCATATTCCTTGTCTCTATCAATTTTGTCATGCCAAATAAAAAAACCGCCCACCAATCATAAGCAGGGGCAACTCGTTTTAACAGGAGACGTTTTTAATGAGCGAAGCAGAAGTACAGGTGTTAATGACAACATGGATTCTCCGTGCACCTGGGATGAAGTGCAGCTGACATTAATGAATCAAACTGCACTTGCGCTTCTCTTGTTATAGCAAGTTAAAATGTCAGCTGTCACAGTCCATACCTCGCAGTGCTGACATTTATCTTAGCCACGTCTGATGGCTAAAACCGACTGACTGATGATCTCACAGGAAAATAATAATAATGATTGCATCACAAAAGCAAAAAGACATTTCTTCGCATCCGAGAAAATAAATTTGCTTGTCTCGCGAATCCAATAATCTCGCTGCGGCGCTCGTGTTGAAATCATTTTTTTTTTTTTCTTTCCGGTTTGTCGGCTCTGTTGCCATGGACGAGAGGACGCCAGAAGGGCACAGACGGCCTCCTGAGAAATGACTCTGTTCATGTGACGGTGGCACGTGTCCAAGCGCAGTCCATAAGGTGGAACAATGAGCGGATTTGTCGTCTCGTAATTGTAATTTAATAAAGATCTCACATGGTATCGACGCGGCCTGACAGCCGGGGCCCTTCTGGCGCTTGTTAATGCAATTGCTCCGGTCAGACGGCGGCGGCACAAATCACACTGAAAGTTGGGTGACAGGTAGCAGAGCTCGTGGACACTTCCTGGGAAGCTCGAGGGGCGGGGGGGGGGGCAAAAATTTTTGATATCCGAGGCCTGCGTGGGAGCAGCAGCTGCACAAGCCGCTGCGAGAGCGAGGGTGTTCATTAGGTTTTGAAAAGCTGCAGTGTGTTTGTCGAGGAAGTTGTGGTTTTAAGCTTAAACTGTCCCATGCTGTGCACAATTCAGTTGATTCTTCTCTAATGACAACGTGTGTTCTGTCTGTCGACTGAATTGGAAAGTACATCCTTCATCCGCTTGCTCCATTTTTCTACAGAGTGCGTGCTAATGCGAGGCAAGGCAAAGCAAATTTTTATTTGTATAGCACAGTTCAAATGCAAAGCAGCTCAATGTGCTTTACCGAACAAGGCAAAGAAATACAATTGAATCACATGTTAAAAAATAAAATCAAAAACAAGCCACATTTATCAAAAGCAAAGGTAAAAACAAAACATAACAAAGACAAACATAAAGTTTAAAAAAATGATAAAAGCTTGAAGTTGGTCAGAATTAAAATGAGGTCAGTCAAAGTAAATTCAAGATAAGCGACGGTTCAAAGTAAAAGAACATGAGAGATTGCAAGGGAAAAATAAAACAAATAGCAAAACACAATAGTTTTCAATCCTGACTTGGAAATCAAATCTTTGTGACATCACAAAGGGCGCAGCTACAGTACATCGCTGATACACCGCCCAGGTGGGCTAAGGCATTCACGCTGGTGTTTCTTGCGACTGCCTCTTCTTCATGCCCTGAACTCGTGCACGAGGCTGCAAACAGAGGGTTAAATTGAAATTGCCTTTGTTGAGGAGGGGACTAACTGTGAAAAGCTTCACTGTGAAAAATCAGCACAACGCAGGACGCTCGATGCAAAGAAACGTTCGAGAGCGGAGCCCGCTGAGGCGGCGAAGGTTTTTGGAGAATCAAATCTCCGCTTCCCGAGGTTTCCGTGACCGACGCGAGGCGTCGGCGGTTTGACGCAAAACATTTCCAAAGCGGAGCTTTCTGAGGATTACAGCGGAGCGGCCGCCCTCCCTCTCTCTCCGCCGCTCTCGGTTCACCTCCCGCTCTGAGTGCTGGATGGATGAGTGATGTGTGACAGAGGGGTAAAAAAAAAAAAAACTGTCTATATGCCAAAAGACATTTTTCACAAGCACTGCTCTAATCAGCCTGTAGCCAGAGGCCCATAAATTTGTTTGGAAGCAGGAAACAAAAGGCGACTCGTGGTCACTGCTGAGGGTTGAAAATATACAGCAGGCCGTGATCTCTGGCTGGAACCAACTCTGAGTGCTGCTGCCGCTGCTGCTGGCACTCCAGAGTCCATTCAATAGATGGAGGCACAACCGGGCTGCCTTTATAGAACAAAAAAAAAAAAAAAAAAAAAAAAAAAGCCCAAATGACAGGGAACAATAATGTACGAGCCTGTTTAATCAGCTGAGTGCATGTAGGCAAATGTTTGCATATCGCTGCATGTTTTATGTCAGATTTAAGTGGTGGGCACACATCTGCGCGTTCGCACGCTCTTACTCATGTGGAAACTCTCAAATACGCGAGACGCTTGTCATTACAAGCATATTTAGCGCTGGCGTGCACGTGGGGGGTGTGGGGTGGAGAAAAATAAATAAAATACGAAGGGATTGTCCACTTAATTATGGGAACGAGGAGGAAGGATACGTCACCGCCGCCGCCGCGGCCCGGAGGTTGTTTTGCTTCTTTTTAATCTCGTCCGCAACCTCCAGTGTCCTTCGCTGACAGGAAACGCAGTTTATCACCGGGACGACACCCGGCGAGGTGATATATGCGGGACTTCACTCCCCCAGATAACCCGGAGAGTGTGAAGGCCCGGTTCTGCACTGTTTCTCATTTTGAACCGGGCAGGCAGGGAAAAAAACCTCCTGAAATAAAAGGCGGTCGGTTCGCTCGGTGACTTTGCGCAAAGTGCACAGATTTCGAGAGCTGGTCGGCGGGCCGGTCGTGTTGGTTTGTGAGGCAGTTTGGCGCTGGCGGGTGTTTTTATTTTAGAGAATTGATATTCTTGTTGTTGTTGTTGTTGTTGTTATTAGTTAAAGAAATCTACGGTCACAAAGTGGAAGTGTAGCATCCAGCGGAGATAAGAACGTGGAGGGAATGAGGAGATTATGCTTAAGAAAAAAAAAAAAAAAAAAGACATATACAGCAGGTATAAGAAACCGCAGACAAAGAATTTAATTCACAACGCAACCATGAAGGTTTAGTTTTGCTTTAAACCTTTTGCTGCTCAAACGTGAGACCTGTGATAATGGGATACAGACGTTTTTCCCTGTTGCTGAGCACACACACGATGTACATATGCAGGCCAAAGCAAACTATCGGTTGAATTATCACGGGAATAACGATATTAATATTAAAGCAATGCATATAGTACTGTGTGTTGAAGCAGAATGGGCCACTATCAGGCAGGCTTCCTTAAAAATGGCGGCGCAAAATGGCAGCCAACTATGAGAACCGTTGTAAACGTAGGAAAACCAAATAGCTTTTATTTTACCGTGAGTATACACTTTTATTCATGCATTCACAGGAAGTATATTAAGTATTTACCAATATAAAAACCATAAATCAGGCCAGATTTTACACACTGGACCTGTAAATATTGAGTCCACTCAATGGGGGACAGCCATATTGTAGCCAAGACTGTGGATCTGTTTGGGCTTTTGCATTTATTTATTTTTTTTACCTTGACAAGACAACCGGTGTATGAAAGATGTGAGATCAAGCGGGATGTCGGGGAAACGCGGACTAACGTCGACATTGTTTCGAGATCTCCCGCCTTGCCTTTAGATCCAAGTAAATCCAACACGCTGGGCCTTTAATAAACGACCGGCAATATCGAGAGCCGCAGCCAAGGCTTATATGCGTCTGTTAGCCTTGGGCCACAAATGCTTGCGTGGAAAGGATGAGCGCATGGTTTAAAGGTCCCATATTAAAGCCATTTTCAGATCGCTGTTTTTCATCTCGGAGTCCAGTGAGCGCTCCCGGAAGAAAAGAAAAAAATGTAGCCCTGCAGAAAACAGCATATTTATCCCTGTGTGTACAAGCTCCTACAAAAGCACTTTAGCTTCCTGCTGAAGCAGCTGCCTTGTCGGAGCACCAGTACTGCATGTCTGGAGGAGGACCCCACTCTGCAGTCTCTGGTGCATGCGTGTGAGAGGCATCGATGAGCCCTTTGTGCCATCACGGGGTGTTGATTTGCAGAACTGCGTGTTTTACCACACACTGTCTAAAAGGCAGTTTCTTCATCGACAAGGAATCTGCGTTGAACAATCAGCAATATATAGTCACCAGGAGTCCTTTTACTGACAACCAGAGGGTGGCAGCACTGAACACGGCCTAAAATAATAATTTTAATGCTGATCTCATTAAAATAAGATTGAAAATAGACGTACAATTTCAAAACAAAATACCATCTTGTGACTGTACATGAAGGGAGAAGAGATTCTTTGAGCGGCTGAAAAAAAAAATGTGGCGCAAAAAGTCTTTTGATGACATATTTGTTTTGGTCCTCACCTTCAGCATTTCCTCACATCTACGGCGCCGACCCATAAATCCTCCCCTGCAGAGGAGAAGCTCATAACCTCGTCCCGTCTCTGTGAAATCCCAGATTTGTTGCACTTGATCCAGGGAAAGCGCGCACGTGCACACGCACAAAGACACTAACTTCTGCCCGAGCAGTCAATGAGCGAGAGCGGATTTGGCAGCGCTCTGTCTTATTTACAGGACGTTTGTTGCACTTGACATTTATCGTGGCTCCGGGGGGCCGTGAACTTCATGCAAACGCCACCGAAGCATTCAGTGCCAAGGGCCCGGGGCCGCCCGTCTCGGCGTCATCACAAGTCTATTCACGCTAAGATAAATCACTTCCACTGGACCCCGAGCATGAGGAGAGGAGGAGGAGGAGGGGAGGGGAGGCGGGGGGGGGGGGGGCCGGAGAGAGCTGGATGATGAGAGGAGGGCACGCAGGGGGGAGGGATGGAGGTTCAGGGAGAGGAGTGTTAACATCCAAGAAAATACCCGGGGGTTAACGCCAGCCCCATTTCTCCCTCATTAATCGCCGGGTGTGTTCACACAAATATCACTAGCCATTATGAAGGCAGCATATGGTCGGGGTAAATGCTCTTTAGATCCGGGAGAAACACACACCACCGCGAGGCCGCTCTCTCGCCTCTCTGCTCAGGGCGGCCCGATTGTCTTCCGGTGCTGGAGATGCGGAGAGGCAGGAGCGAAGCTGCGGGAGCGGGCGCTTTTTTTCAAGGGCAAGCGAGTAAAAAAAAAAAAATGAAGAAGAAAACATATTTTAGAAGTAACTAGGGCTGCCAAGCATGGACACGTTAATCACGGTGAAGTTAAAATGCGAGGCATAGCGCGCTAATTCTTTTAAAGATCGCATTTTGATCGCAAGCCTTTTGTTCCCATCTATTCACCCGTCGTCAGGTCGACACTGAATCCTGCTAACGCTAGCCAAATTAAGACTCTCCGGTAAGAATTGCTTCACATTAACAAAGAAATATAAACACAATCAAAACCCGATTAAACATGCTTAACTCTGGAAAGTCAGAGATTAATCTCGATTAAAAAAAATTAATCGTTAATCGACAGCGCTAAGTAACGGAACAAAATTATATACATCACAAAAACATAAAGGATGAATAATTGCATGGCACATGTCATACATTGAAATTTTATAATGTGGCTTGTGATGTCACAAAGTAGTAGTAGAATTAGCTTTATCCGCAATATAGCAGATGTTTCTTAAAGTTGTTGATATATATAACTGTTATTTTCTAGAACAGACAGAACAAAGAACAAAGACAATACAAACTACAGCAGCAGTTTAACCTACGCGGTCCTCAGGATGCAGTTAAATCTGTGGGCCAAATACCGGCGCGCACTAAAAAATGGCTTTAGCAGAGGATGATGAATGTGCCGCTGAGGCTCGCCGAATCCTTCCAGCAGCTCTCAGGACGATGTATCCTCACACCACCAGCCTCAAATTATAAATCAAAGTTCTCACATGGTCCACGTGATTCATCACAATTTACCGCCAATAATTTACAGAAGTGGTTTTCAGGTGCTTTTAACTTTGCTGCGGCAGTAATTTACTCGCCGGGAGGAACGAAGAAATAATAAAAAAAAAAAAATACCACAGCTGTATTTCTCTCCCCTCTCTCCATTGAAGTGACACAGTAGCAGCTCAGCAATGCGGAGGAGTCAGGAAGAAAAAAAAAAAGAAAAAGCATCAGGTAGCTGATGAAGGCTCATTGATTTAAATGGTTGATGTTCTTGGAAAGACAAAGCGGAGACGCAGGAATGTTCCTCCAGGCTGCCTTCTGAGCGCGATGCAGAAGGTGCTCCGGCTCAGATCCCGTGCAAACAATGTGACAGACATTAAACTATAGAGAACACACACCCAGGGCAAACAGCAAATAGACACCTCAAACACAAAAACATGCAGCAGCATTTTTTTTTTTTATCATCATCTGGATTGCTATGACTTCCCTTCTGCGTATCCATCTTGCCGAGCTCCACTCGGAGGTTTTTTTCCTCGCTCCTTCTGTCTTTGGCTTTTTTCCTTAGCCTGGTTGTACTGAATGGGTGAGTGAATGTACTTTGCATGCATTGTGACTTTACAGGCTCCCGATCCCCCAACTAAAACTAGTGGTCGTGCCCGATGGTATTCATCTTGCCCCACTGATGTCCACAGTTATCAACTTCTCACATCAAAGCCAATGCAGAGGAAAGAGAAAGAGAAAAAAAAAACAGGGAGGTGCGTTAGCGGGGCCAGTCCTCCTGCGGCTACCTGATCTCGTTTGACATCAGCGCAGGTCAAAAACTGAGGTGGCGGCACACGAGGTACGCCGAGGTCGGGAGAACGGGGGGAAGGAGAGGCAGTCGTCCCCAGAGCGAGCTCGGTGGCGACTTACTCCTTCCTCCCTCTTCACTTGGTTAATGCAACTCCAGCGCTCACTGGGCAAATTAATTAATTTCAAAGCTGGCTGGGTATCAAAGGTAAATGATTTAATTATATTCCCTGCGTCTTTGTTAAGAAGCCAACTGTCAGGCGGTGGTAAGTGGGGCTGTGGCCCTCTGTGGCGCCCGAGGCATGTGACTGTGTGTGCGTGTGTGTGTGTGTGTGTGCGCGTGTGTGTGAGTGTTGGCATACTCTTACCTCTGTGTGTCTTCATATAGAAAAAGGATTCGAAAATAGAAAATGGGAAGGACCGGGTTGATCTGCGGCTTTGTTGCAGAATGCTGCTACTACTACGACTGTACTTCAGAAATCAGTTTGTTTTTCCGATAGTCATAGTCATAGTCAGATTAGGCCGTTCTTTGTTGGATAACTGATGAAATAGAGAAGCACAACAGTGACACACACCCAAAATATCTCATTTTTATCTAATTTACTTGCTGTCAGAACGCATCCGTTAGCTTTGTTAGCAACCAAGCTGGCCAGACCGTTAGCTAAGATTGCGACAAGTATATTACATTTATTAGATTTGTCTTCAAAACACAAGATGTTTCCACTGGGACGATGCAAATCAAAAGGGCCAGTGTTTCAGTTTAAAACAGCGTACCATTGAAAATAAAACTTAACTGGCAAGTGACTGTGTCTGACAGTGGATGGACTGAATTAATCATTTCATATTGAATGAAGGCTACATGCTAAGAACTAGGAGAGAGCGACAACTACGAAGACAGTCACTCAGGAGTGACTCTGAGCTCTGTGCCTCAACTCAAAAGGCATCTGCAACAACAGAGACGAACCCAACTAAAAATAGACACCCCCCCCAAAAAGCCACTTTAATGGCCCAACAGCTGATCGGCACATGATTTAAAGCAGCTCTGATGAGGTGAAGACACAGAAGCAAGGCCATCAGCAGAGCATCAAAAATATGTCTGGTGCTGCGTCCTTCAGGTTCCCTTTCTCTTAAACCATTTTTTTTTTTCTCCCTCCCAGTCAGCCCAGAGTGAAATAATTGACAGAGTGCGATGCCGCGGCTTGCTGTTGTGATGTATTCAGTGCAGCCTGGAGTCACAGTGTGAACTCAGTCTCCCTCCTGAGCTGCTGTAAATCACCTTCACAAATCAATCTGCTGTCACCAAACTGGTCTCCACCTGCCTTCCAGGCCTTGTCACTTCCCAGTTTGGTTTCCAGCTGTGCTCTGGCTGCAGGGTGGGTGGTTGGTGTTGAGGTGGGGGCAGTTTAGCTCAACTAAGCCCGCTTCCCGTTTGAAGACCACGTTTGAATACGCGCACATTTATAGGTGCGACTCCACAGACTGAACCTCTGAAATAAGAGACTTTATCGCAGTCAGTCCGACGGTCTCGAATTCTCCACGCACATCACATGAAAAACATACAGCTGCGGCAGAGGGGAGTTAGAGGGGGGGCTCCATTTCCAGGTCGTCGGCTTTTATATTGTGGGGTAAGGACTCGGGCACATCAGGCGATCTTTGTTTTTCCGCAACGCAGGTTATCACATGGCCAAATAATCGCCGAAGGAGCGGATCTCCGTTCCCACGGTGGCTGGAGATGCAGCCCAGGTTTTAGTCACGGCGCAAAAAAAAAAAAAAAGAAGGGAGCTGTTTATAGCACAGAAGCCCAGGGGGGGAAGAAAAACATTTTCCCACCAAACAAGGTAAATGAAGCATAATTGGAAGCCCATTACGAAATTGAAAAACGGGTGCCTTTTGTCTTAACCGCGTTAGAATCGAACCGAGGGCGCCTCTGCCGCTTCGTAAACCTGCATCAAACTGCAGGGGCTCAATAATTATAATGTTGGAGATCCTTCTGAGGGGCAAAGAAAATCGATAGACTAAGGACAAAGAACCTATAGCCATCACTTAATTCTCTTATCACGGTGATTTAGGGGAAGAGGAGGATGTTAAATAACTGTAAATCTCCAGCTATGACTTTGAGGGTGCTTTATGGCACTTCTTACAGCGTCTCCCAGACAGAATGTCCATACCTTCCGCCGACCACACAATTTATAGCTTTATTACCCTTTGTCTTAAAGAGCAGGGAGACATAGCAGGGAGGCAGGAGATAACAACCGAGCGCGCTTGATGGCGGCGGTGGGAGTCGAATGCCATCATCGACAGAGACATATCTCCGTGACAGCTTTACGGCTCGGAAGCCGGGTTTGGGGGAGGGGGGGGTTTGGTGGGCGGCTAAAAAGGCGTGGGGGTCCCACTACCCACCCCGGCCGGCGTGCACTTAACTCCCACCTGTGCATACCACACACGCACCCACCAAAATAAAACACAGGCCCCGCGCAATGAGGGGAAGCAGAATTCAATTTTTGACTCATCCGCTGATAATCGGATCGACTTTGCCGTCGCCGCACTGTCACCCTGACACCACGCCCTCCTGGAGGTCACCGGGAGGACCGGCTAAGGGGGGTGGGAGGGCGGGCGGGTTGGGAGCCAGACAGTAAAAGGGAGGTAGGGCCATTTTTCACCACAGAGTCATGAGTTGCTCCGGACCGGGCCGTCGCTTCCTCATATTTTCTGGCCGCGCTGACAAGTGGCTTATTGTTTCCCTTGATAAGGGTACAGTGTTCCCGGGTAATGGGAATTAGAGCGAGGCGTAAGTCACCCAAACGCCGGGGCGAGGGAGACGCTCAATAGATAATGGGAGGCTTCTCACGGATGCAAAGGCGGCGTTTATTATCGGCGGTGTCTTCAAGAGAGCGAGGCGGCGGGCGGCGCCCGAGGGGCAGCGCGGAGAGACCAGAAATAAAAGTTACACTTGGGCTGACCCCTGTGAGAGCGGCCTCCGGTGTTTGTGGTGGGAACTGTGTTCAGACCTGTGAAAAACACATGACTGACAGAAAGTTAAAAAAAATTAAATAAAAAATAGAACGTTAAAATCGTACGGGTGGTGCAGGAATATGGAAAGGACGGCCTTTCATAGTTTTGTGTAGGTTGAAACCAGTTTGATCCAATAGGATAAATGTAGGTCCTTTTTAGCAGCAAAAAAACCCAATCATTTTTATAATCATCTGTGACATATTTAGTTTAGTTATACATATATATATTTTTTGTTTGTTTGTTTGTTTTCTTTGACCCTGATGAATTCTGAGGTTCACTGAAGTCTGTTCCTTCATTTCAGAGGCGAATCTTGGACGGATCGGAGCAGTTCTGTGATGCGTGTACTTGGTCACAATGCGGCTGAACCACCAACAGAAACCAAAAAAGAAACCATAAAATCTTTGTTGCAACAATCTCTCCGCTTCACGCGGAGCCGTTCGTTTTGAGGGAAATTCAGTTTGGCAAGTCCATGATTGATAACTGGCCTTCTGTATATCAAACAAAGGCAGAGTGTGCTGCATCTGTTGCCATGAAGCAAAGAATAAAAAACAGATTTGGATAAGGCCACTCAATAATGGGCAAAAATGGCGGTTTGCATTTCTGTTTGCTAATAAAAACAATTTAAATTTACATGAATAGCCCTGAGCATAGTTCCTCTTGTCTCCTGTCCTGATTTCACACTGACATCACAGCTCTTATAGGCTCTTATTCAGCCTTTCAGCCTCATAAAATAATCCAAACAGGAACCTGAAATGAGGCTAAAGTGGCAGCGGGGGCCTACGCATGATCAATGAACAGGCGTTTATCTTCGCTTCCGTGCTTCCTGGCCACTAGGTGCCGCCAAACCTCGCACGCTGATCCTTTAAGGGCGGCTAAACAATAACAGGAGTCAGCCGACAGCCCGAGTGTGTCAGAAGGGAAGCAGGCCCGGCGTGACCCGCCGGCTGACCCTCTCCTCCAAACAACGCTTGACATCAAAGGCCGACTTTATATCATCCCCGCCCGGATAAGTTATTGTCGACAGCTGCGCGGTCAACAAATGACTGGCTGCCGCAGCCTCGCAGGAAGTCAAGCAAACAATGAGTCGCGTCCTGTGATAAACAGAAATGTTTGACGGCCGACGGCGACGCTTGTAATCGTTTCCTCTCCTCTTGTGTGCGGAAAACTAAAAGGGAACGATGAGAAACGGCTCTTTTCTTTCACGGCGCGGGAGCGATTGTTGCGGCCCCTGATAGCGTTTCTATCTTTACACCCGCAAGAATCGAGGGCCGAGCGGTGACGCTAGAAAAAATAAATAAAAACTTGGGAAGAAAGGAACAATCGCATGGCCTCGGAGAATGATTTGCAGCTGCGCATCGAGGGTCTTGGATCTGGGGCCATTCAGCATGGTCAGTGAGCAGAGCAGCACTGAGGGTGTCCTCTCCCTGACAGCTCCCCCTAGGGCCCCGGAATATATTAGCCGCCGTGGTCCTCGGGGTTGCCGGGGATAATTACTCACCGCTGCCATGTGACACCCCCGATAAATTAAAACTCCTCTTTAAGTTTTAAAGGCAAATGCATATTGTGGCCATCACTCAGAGGCCCCGGCCCTGTTCGTGCCGGCGCATAATTCGCCGTAACAGTGGTAACTCGACCCAGCAGCAGCCGGCCACAGATCACTGAGCAATGTGCCGATGAAGTCAGAGGGAAAAATGGGAGGGGGAGGCGGAGAGGGGCGTCAAAGTCTTGGTGTCTTCATAATTAATAAATTCTAGTCCATCAAGCTGTGATCTAATTAGAACGTCATCTGCCATGAATCATTCTTGCACTTTGTTAACTAAACTGGAGGTGGGGGGTGAGGGGGGCACCCAGACACATCATTATACGGCTTAAATGATTATTTTACCTCACGGTGAAGAAGCGCAGAAGGAGTCAGGGGCCAAACACAAAAAGCTTTGTTAATCCTCCCCTGGCTCGCAGCTACCGAGGAAATTTAAATGTGATTTAACAATTGACAGATTGAGTCCAGGTTGCTCGCATTCTCCCCCTCCCCCCTTTTTTGGCAATCGCCGAAATCCATAAAATCATTTTTTTTTTTTCAACAGCTGCATGTGTAAAAAGAGATAATTAGTCTGTCTTTAAAAAAAAATTAAAAAAGAGAGAGAAAAAAGTAACCTGAGTAAACACAGCAGGCAGACGGCCACGGATTAGGGGTGAGATGGAGATGTCAACCCGTCCTGGCGGTGGCACATCTGGAAGATAACTGAGAAATACAGCGGGTGATAGGTTCTTCCAGTGAAAGTCTGCCCAAATATACATATATATATATTAAAAAAAAATCCACTTTGCAGAAGTTGGTAGAGGGGTGACAGCACAGTGCCGAGCAATATCATCACCTCTACGGCGGAGGGAGGGGGAGAAAAAAAAAATGACAACCTCTGGAAACTAATTAGGTGTCACAGGAAGCTTACGTGGATTTTTTTTTTTTTTTTTTCTGGCTCGAGCGCAGCGTAACCTGTTTGTCGAAACGAGCAAACGCGTACAGGGTCGATTTCATCTTGAAACAAAGACTTCACTTTTGTGGCTACTGAACAAGGTTTATATCCTTTTAGTGCCAGAACATAAAAAAATACAGCCATATTTTTAGAAATGTGACCGTATCATCAGTTTCACGCTGCAATGGTGGACACATGTTGGTTTTATATGATGGCTCTACTGGGCAAAACAGCCAGTTTTTTTTTCATCTGTAGGAAAACAGAGCTGAGGGAACCACAGTCCCCATCATCCTTTGCCATTAGATGGTCTTCAACCAGCCAACCCATTCTGACCTCTGACCCCTGACAACTGCAACGCATGTTCCTTCATATTTTTTATTTATCCTATTATCCTATGTGAAGCCTAGTGGTGGTTGTGATGCAGTAAAAATCCCAGTTTCCTGTTAACACTCAGACATGCAGCCCATCTGACATCTACGTTGACTCTGATGCCAGAGTCTTGCGTCCCCATATTTCTAAGGAAGCCTGGTGGGGACAATCCAGCTTGCCCGACAGCGCGTTTCGTATTTGGGGTGACTGCTTGCATCCTCAAACAAACCAACGAAAAAGAAGATGGACAAGGTATCCACGTTTGTGTGCGCAGGTCACTGCAGTTCACTGACAAGCTCGGGAGAGGGAGTCTGAGCAAATGAGCGCCGCAATTTAAAATCTGAACACTAGATGGCAGAAGTTTACACACTGTACCTTTAATTGTGAAAAACCTTCTTTAGCCCTTCATCAGCACAGGAATCCGGACAGGCGGGACTCAAACATGAGCTCAGAGGGCAAAAGGGCCAAGTTTCTATTTGTCTTGCCATAAATACAGAACAAGCTTGATGCCAAAGGTGCGACTGCGCTGTGAATTTTTTCGATAGCCGTCAAATCACAGACACATTTAAAAGTAGAGGCACATTCTAGCACGAGTCCTTCTCGGAGGGTGTGCGGAGACGAGCCTGACAATTTTGGCAGCGCGACTTCCTCCCCGGAGCCAGCCAGCTACTCTGCCGTCACACAAAAGAGGCCACCGGCTTCAAGTCACCCTGAAACTCTATATTTCCCCCCCTTTTCTGCCGGCGCTTCTTTCAGCGGGCGCTAATGATCTCGATGAGCAACACGTGCTGGCAAGATGCGGGGATGGGGCGGGCGGGCAAGGGGGATGGGCGGGGGGGCGGGGGGGTAAGAGAGGGACACGGCGGGCAGGCGCGGGAAGGCGAACGGCGGGGCTGCAAGACGTGTAACATGATTAGCCGAGTCCCCGACTAAAGGCCTTCAGTCAGAGGCGGCGGCGGCGGCGGCGGAGATCACAAGACACATTAAGAGGCTCTCTGTCACGACGCGAGAGAACATCTGAGTTCTCAGCTGCCGCCATTCATTTCCATAATGACAGTGAGCGCGGTCGAGAGCGCCGGGATCCCTGAATGGCATTAAGCTTTCAACTTTGATTAGGTGACTTGCGTCAGATGAAGAGAAATCATTTAGGGGGGAGGATAAGTGTGTCATGAGATAATGGAGCCACAGGTTTGAATATGGCGGCTCGCCGAGTGATGAAACGCGGCAGCCGACCTGAGAAATTCAGGTGCCTGCCTGCGTGGCTGCATTTGATTTGTGTTTCTCACACGTGACAGATTGAATTCTGCACTTAATTTAATGTCATTTTTTTTTTTCACATACATATATTATTATTATTTATTTTTTTGGGGGGGGGTGGGGGGTCATGCTTTGATTGCAATTTTGCATTTTCAATTTAAAAGCGAGAGGGGCCGCGCGTGTGTTTCCACCAGCCATTTTGATTTTCCTTCAGTTCAATGCAGCAGTAGAGGATATTTTTGGTTAAATAAAAATGGTAAACTGCAAATCCGAGACAAATTGGGCCCGCTGTGTCTTCTGGGTCAATCAGATGATACAACACCAGCGATACAGAGACGCGTTATGTTGTTCTTTTTTTAGCTCGTCGCAACGAGCCTCCGTCTATCAGCGCCAGTGAAAATCCTCTCCCGGAGCAAGCGGCCCAGTGATTTTGGCCAGACTGCCCCTTTAGTTTCGGGCCCGGGCGTTCCACATTGAGGCGGTATGTCACGGAAAACTAAAACCGAGAGGGCCAAACATCCCCCCGCGACTATTTTGCCTCAGCTCGTTTCGCCACGTGTGTCAGAAGCTAATTGCCGTTTGATTGCTCGCGTGCTAAATTGCTGAATTGTTAGCCAGTGAGCTCACGGGATTCTTTCCGAGCATCAGACTGCGGGCCAACAAACACACGCACACGCCCGCGTCAGGGTTCGTCACCTGCAGGTTGGAAACACATCTGCTAAAAGTACACTCCCCCCTCCCCCAACAATATCTTTTTAAACTTTTTTTTTTCCTTTTTTAACGAATGTTCTCCGTGTCCGGACCAAAACAAAAAAAAAGCGCGATGACAGGTGCCAGTTCGTGACATCCTCTTCTTTATCTCCGAGCCTCCTCAATTTCCCCCGACAGAGAGAGAAAAGACGGGAGGGGTGGGAGCGAAGGATGGGGGGCAGGTGGGGAGGATGGGAGGGGGGGCGGCTGCCGGGGTGAGCGCCAGGGACCTGAAGTGTGTTTAGGAGGAAGACGGCTGTCAGTAGCTGTCAATCGTGGGCTTTTTGATGCCATCGTCTCGGCGCAGGCCTGTCTGTCTCCCGGCGTTGCAGCTATCAAAGACGCCGACTCGCGGCGGAGACGCTTGCGCCGCGCTGGAAGCACGCGGGCAAATTCGGCACGCTGGCTCATTTACACCTGGCACATAAACTTTGGAGAGAATCTGGGTCTGTGAATTATGAAGGAGCTCAAACATTCTCACCTGAAGACGGAGAGAGAGAGAGAGAGAGAGAGAGAGAGAGAGAGAGAGAGAGAGAGAGAGAGCAATGTCTCAGAGTGATGCAGCAGTCCCTTCAGTGGATCAATGCTGGGAGAAATGATACTGCGTTTGTTTTTTTGTTTTTTGTTGCTTTTATTCCCTTCGCTCTCTGCTGGCATTGTTTTTAGGTTGAGCAGTAAAAGTTTCCACGTTTCTGTCCGACGGCTTCACAAAAGGATGCGAACGTCTTCGGTTTCTGACGAACAGAAACGTCAAGATAACCTTTAATTTTGAACTTTGCACATCGGCTGGATCGCTCGGTCTGAACTCTGAGCTCTCCCTCATCCAGCATGTAAATCTCCCATATATTGTATTTTCAACCACGCTTAAGTAGCTTTTATGTAGCCCAGGTGGGCTTAGGCATCGGCCAAGAGGTCCGAAATATCAGTGGAAAAAGCGAACTGCGATTCTTCTGATTCCTTGGTTCTGACTGAACAGTGCAAATCTGAAAAAGCACTAAAATTACATTTAACAGCTTCTTTGGTGGGGCTTAGACTCAAAGCTGTTTAAGCTGTGATGAAATGTTTGTGGTTCAATCGAAATGTACAGGGGGGAAAAAAAAAATGAACGACTAACAGACATAAATGCGAAGAATTAACTATAGCAGGAAGGAATGCACGATTGGAAAGTGCACAGTTCCATTCGGAACTGTACCGCTGGCATCCGCTGCAAAAAGCCATCGCGAGCGAAGCCAAAAGAATTCCAAACGCTGGACGGATCCGGACATTCTCCAGAGAAAACAATATCCGCAGTGACGTGATTTGTTTGCTCTCCGTCAGCTAATTTCAGCAGCTCCAAGTCACAAATCATTCCATGGAGCTCGCCGACTTCCAAACCTCCCAGGGGTGACGGCGGAAAATTTTTTTGCGTTTGTTTGTTTGTTTTAACAGAGAGCAACGCAGACGATCGTTTCACAGCCATCAATGATCAACGATTGATTGGGGCGTCGATCTATCAAAACAAACTCGCTTCATTGGCTTCCCTCCTTTCCCTAAAAGTGGAGATGGCGCAATCATTCCGCTGCTTTGGCTGATAAAGTCAATCAGTCCCTGGCTGACTGTCTGTTTTCATCTGGCTATTGCTGCCTACAGTTCCCACAATGCACCTCAAATGGCACGACAAAGGCAGGCAGGGAAGGAGTCGCTGAAATCTTCTGGGAAACACGACAATGCGTTCGCTCTTTGTTCGACTTTGCCCATTTATCAGACATACGCACACACACACACACACACACACGCACGGACGCACACACACGCAAGTCCTCTCACCGCTTGGCCTTGAACCTGCACTAAACTACTGGATTCATCATGCATAAAACATTAAAGATGTACATCCAAAAGGCTGTGGGTGCCTGTTTATTGGCACTCACAGCCCCATAAACCATCTCCATCCCTCGCGAGGATGAGACACACATGCTCCGCAGACCCCCAACACGCCCGCCGCCGCCCCCCTCCTCCACTGATGGCGTTTAACACAGAATATAAACCATAAAACACAATAATAAACATAAGCGGAGCAAATAAATCAGATTCATAATAACCTGGAGGAGGGATTTATGTAAGCAAAGATAGAGTCTTTGCACAAATTGATGGCGCGGGCGGCGCGGGAAGCACCGGCGAGACACTAATATGGGCTTATAAACACACCGGCGACGCTCCAAAAGTAGCTTCATCTCTCCTCGCCGCCCTGGCCTAAGTGCTTAAGTAATGTATTGCTTTCATAAGTGTGCAACTTTGTGGCACTTTCTTCGCCCGCAAAAAAAATATGTTTTGCATTCTCCCGGCAGCGTGATTAAGGGTAAAAGTACAAAGAGCGAGGCGGCGGAATAAATTCAGACGCTCGTGCGAGGAAGTGTTGGCCACGCCGAGCTGAGGTGAGAAGCAGGAGCAGTAGTAGTGAGAGCAGCAGTAGAGGCAGCACTAGCTGCAGCAGCAACAGCAGCCGCAGGAGCAGCAGCAGCAGCAGGAGTAGCAGGAGCAGCAGCAGGAGTAGCAGGAGCAGCAGCAGGAGTAGCAGGAGCAGGAGCAGGAGCAGCAGCAGGAGCAGGAGCAGGAGCAGCAGCAGTAGCAGGAGCAGCAGCAGGAGGAGCAGGAGCAGCAGGAGTAGCAGCAGTAGCAGCAGCAGCAGCAGGAGTAGTAGCAGCAGTAAGGGCAGCAGCAGTAGCACTTTCGCTGGAAAGGCCCCATGTGACAGCAGCAGGGAGCTCACACACACACACACACACACACACACACACACACACACACACACACACACACACACACACACACACACACACACTGTCCCCCTCGCACCCGAGCTAATGCATCACCTCCGGATCGCAGCAATATCTACCTGATGGATGCCTCCTGGGTCGGGGGCGGGGGGGGAGCAGAGCGGAACCCCAAACTGGAGGCTGGGGCTGTGGGAGCGGAGCACCGAGGAGACTGGGCCTCTGCTCCTGGAGGTCTATTACACCTCCTCCTCCTGCTGCTGCTGCTGCTGCTGCTGCTGCTGCTGCTGCTGCTGCTCTCTCCAGAGCTTCACTCCTGGATCCCCAGATCCCTTCCAGGCCATCTATTCCACCACCACCACCAACACCACCACCAACCTCACCACATCCCCTCGGCCGCTCGTGCGTTTGCGTCGCCCGCTCGTCCCCCTCCGAGCTCCACCAGTCAACTTTACTGCCTTCATTTGGCCTGATGAATGGCCGGCCGCCTTATCAGTCCCTCCTCTGCCTGCAATTTCCAGCAGGGTCTTTTTTTCCTCCCCCCCCCCCCCTCCTTCTCTACCTTACCCTACCCAACCCTCTGGAGCTTACGGGCGCAAATTTGCAGGTTGGGTCACTCCCTCCTGCTGCTGCTGCTGCTGCTGCTGCTGCTGCAGACGGCAGCGAGACGGAAGAATTACATTCAGCCGATACTATCCTGCATGTACGCTTCAAAGGGGAGCGCGCCAGACTTGAAAACGACGGGCGGAGGAAACAATGCCGCAATTGTGGCAGCCAAAAAAAAAACCCCAAAAAACAGTGTGCACGCACACACACACACACACACACACACACACACACACACACACACACACTCAGGAGCAAACGAACACGTCAGCGAGCAAATCCATCATCTTTATTTCTTCCCCAACGTGCTCGTATTTTTCTTGCGGCTGCACCGCGCTCGCAAAAATATTTATTTTTGCTGACTTCTCCCCCCCCCCCCCCCCCCCGCCCCCCCACCCTTCCTCCTTCCCCTTCTTCTTCTTCTCCTTCTTGAGGAAAAACAAAAGGGAATCGCACCTCTCTCTCTTTTTCCCCTCTCCCCGGCTCATGCCAAAATAATCAATGCTTTCCAGAGAGGGACTCGGCGGCGCGACACGCGCCGAGGAAGGAGGCAGAGGGATGCAGACGTAGCTGCGGGGCTTCCGGTGGCTGCGGATAATAAGTGAGGAGCAGTCCTTGGGTATGTTTTACAGCTATCAAGACTCATCATATTTGACATGCATTCTGGTGTTTACACAGTCTGCTCCGTTAAAAAAAAAAAAGAAAAAAGAAAAAAAAAATCCTCTCCAGCTATACAGAAAAAAAAAGTGGAGGGGGTGAAAAAAACGAGGCGAGGGGAGCAACGCGCACACTCTTCTTCTTCTTTCTTTCTTTCTTTCCCTTTTTTTCCGCCTCGCGCGCGCACACAGGAGTGCTTAGAACAGAGCGGAGCCGCTCGCTTCTTCTCCCCGCCTGCCGCCGCCGCCGCCGCTCGTCTCTCTCCGTGTCCCGTCTCTTATCCGCAGCACAATTGGCGGCGTTAACACCTGTCAGCTGACTGACTTCTTGTTCCCGGTGGCTTATGAAAAAATCATGGCTGCCGGGCTTCAGAGGCTGCTTCCCCATCAATATGAATTCACCACGGTCTTCACGCAACATTAGGCCGAGGCCCTGTTTTGGTACGGCGGGCCACGAGCTCCTTTAAAAAAAAAAAAAAAAGATATGTTTTTTTTTTTCCTTTCTCGTCCGTAATACACAAGGGGAAATGAAAAGAGTAAATAGTCCTTTTAGAATGTTGAATTCCATCAGGGCCGGAACCAAGTGGCCTCTGAATGGGGACCCCGCCGCACTTTTTTCGCCTCTCGAAAGCGCGTTTTCCCACCGCCGCTACGCTTTAAAACGCGGCCGCTGCCGCTACGTGTTAGCATCCGCCGCGTACTGTAAATAAAAACAGCGCGAGCCTCAACGCGGACGCGCCGCAATCACCGCTTTTGTTCCAGTCACCATCACACATTTCCAGAATTTTGGATGCAAAACCACTTCCTTCTTCTTTTCTTCCGATGTGAGCGCTGGAGCATTTTACGTGCTAGCTGGAGCCGGAAGAGCCGGAGCGTTCCATGTCAAAATGACATTGATGGATTGTCGCACTTTGGATTTAAAAGCTGCATTTTTTTTTTTTGTTCCGGTACATAAAGAATGTAATCTTCGCATGAATGTGAACTGTGTCGCTGTGCGCTTAAACAGATTTTGTGCCTTTTCCACTTTTTCAAAGGGCAAGCCAAGCCGACTCTCAAGGAATTTCAGAAAAAAACCCTCTTCTTCACACAGTCAGATTTTTTTGTACTCCCCTTTTTCTTCCTTAGCACCGTCTTCTGATCGGCAAAGTTCATGTTTTTACAACTCGAAATTCTCAGAAGGTAAACTCGGCTCGTCTGTTGAACACAAGACGTGCCACTCGGTGATGGTGGAAAGCTGAAGAAAGTCTTTCTATGAGAGTTCGCTTCCAAGCTTGGCAACTTCGTGCTTCTCTAAAGAGGAGAAAAAGTCGATTTTTCCTGTGAAGTACAAGAAATGTGCCAATTTTAAACCTAAGCCTAAAATCTGGAAAACCGTCCACAACAGCGCTGAAAAGAAGGAATAAATCAGAAACTCATCTAAAATGAATGAATAAATGAATCTGACCAACTCTGGTTTTGGAAACGTTCACCAGCTGCCCTACGCAAACAGACGAGATGACGGTATCCGCTCGCCCTCGCCTCCCTTTGCCTCTGAAACGTGCTGAAAGTCAATTAACTGGGCCACTCCACCAAGCCGCACCGCCCCCATCGCCTTCGCGAGCGCTAACGCAAACCGCTCTTGACCTTCTGTTTGTGTGTCTCGTCCTGATTGGATTAACTTCAGATGTGGTCCGTGTCTGCGCCCATTACGGTGGCTTGTGTTTTCGATCCCACTCCACCACCACCACCACCACCACCACCCTCCCCTCCCCCGCCAGCACACTGAGCCAGACCGCGCGTGCACGTCTTCCGGCCACTGTCCCGCCCATCTCCTCTGTCACACCTGCCCTGGAGGCTCCGGCTCTCCAGACGTTTCATCTCCAACACATCGGGGCCTTGCACACACACACACACACACACACACACACACACGCAGCTCCGTACAGTCATATCGCATGTGATCGTGGCTGCCTGAAGAAATCCATCCACACCCCTCCTCCACCCTCCCTCTCTCTCCCTCTCCCTCTCCCTCTCCCTCTATTTCTCCGTCCGCAGGGGTCATCGCAGTCTGCGTGGAAGTGGGGGTGGGGGTTGGGGGGTGGGGGTCCCATAATCAACTCAATTAAGTGAGTCTGATCGCCGCGGCAAATTGGTCTGGGTTATAACATCATCATTAGCGCCTGGAGTGCCGTCACGACGGCCGGCGCACGGCAGTCAGATGAGAGCGGGACTCGCAGGGAGGGAGAGCGGACAGACAGAGGCACCGGATCTTTATCGGGTTAAAAAAAAATATATGATTTTCTTATTTTACATCCTTTTTTCCATCTTCATGCAGCCTGCACCAGTCGGTCGTGGAATTTGTCCCAGGAGGGGTTACAGTCAGGACAAGTGGCCTAGCAGATAGCAGAAACGGCTGAAAACAAACTACCATCTCACACACACTCGAATAGTGTTTGAAATCTTTTATATTTGATACACACACACACACACACACACACACACACACACACACACACACACACGTATATATATAAATATATACATATATGTGTATATATATATATATGTATATACATGCAAACATATATTTTTCCCTTATTTATATGTGCTATTTTTCTATAGAAAGACTAAACAAAAATCAAACAACTTGCATGTATATTTCTGTCTTTTCTTTTGTGTGAAAGCCGAGAGATTCCTCAAAATTTTGTTGCGCTTGCATCACGTCAATAAAGATAGCGAGTCTTGAATCTTGCCGGTTAACCTAGCACATGCGAGCTGCACACGCTGAGGCTCCAGGTGCCAGTTGAAACCACACAAACCTTACGGCACTGAAGGCTGACCGCTGCACCACCGTCCCGCAATAAAAAAAAAAAAAAAAAAATTCTCTCTGTTCTTTTATGAAAGAGATAAAGTCAAGAGCACCTCTGGCACGGGTGTCGTGCGACGACACTAGAGGGGAAACCCAGTGGCTCACCCACTAATTGTCTCTGGGGATGTGACATTTGCCTCTTTATTGTGGCCCCCACTTCAGGTGCGCGCACACACACACACACACACACACACACACACACACACACACACACACACACTCACGCACTCACACGCACGGCTCGTGCCCTGCAGCAGCCTGTTTGATCTTCCTTGAGGGCCTGTCAACTTACGGCGCGACTCCATGAAAATTGAATCAGCGCAGCATTTATTTACGCGCCAGGTTAATGGCATAGAGATGCTGCGGGCTGATTTGAAAGTCAAACAACGGCACCTGCCATTCAAGCCGCTGCGGGCTCGCAGATCCTGATCCGTCATTGTTGGGCGCGCAGGGCTGAGGGCACAAAGGGAGGATGATGGCGAATTTGGAGGGGGCTTATCCTCGACATTCGCCCTGCTAAGATAAACCCAGATCCCCCCCGACGATTGAAAAAGCACGAGGGGAGAAATCCGGAGACTGTTTTCCTCCAACCTCATCTACATTCCCCCGCTCTCCCAGTGGCCTACATAAACCGGCGAGAGATTTTGGTTCCGTGGGGGGGGGGGGCTCGGCTGTAGCTGGATGGCGCGCGTGCGCGGACGGCACGCCTTTCCCGGAAGCTTTAGACAGACTTGTCATGTCGGGGAGACGCCGCTGTCAGGGAGACGGAGGGGGAGACGAGTCTGAGGATGTCAATTGAATGCCGAGAAATGTCTGTCAGCCGCCTTGACGTCGGCCTCTCCATTGTGATTATCATCACTTAATATTCACGCTGAGATGATGCCAGAGAGCTGCGCGTGTGTGTGTGTGTGTGTGTGTGTGTGTGTGTGTGTGTGTGTGTGTGTGTGTGTGTGCGTGTGTTTCCCGTGTGCCGTTTCGTTTTAAATCAAATTAATAGTAATGATGCCCCAGCTTTTCGGCGCTACAAGACACGACATAGAGTGTGTGTATTTGCGTATGTGTGTATGTGTGTGACACTGTGTGTCGGTGTCACAGGTCGGTTGAACAAGAAAAGGGAAAGTGATATGACTTACCAGACCACAGGACGAGCGAAGGCCGCGCTCCTCTTTGTGCCGTGGAGTTCACGCTTTGTGCGGGCAATGCGCATTCCCTTACCAACACTGACACTTGCCGGCCGCTTTGGGGTACTACAAGAATTGACCTGCACGCTTCCGGGTAAAGGCTGAGATTTTGTTGTGGCCTAATGTGTTCAGGTGTTGGGTCGTAACACGTAAGGGGGGGCGGGGGGGCTAGTAGGCCACAAAGGCTACTAGCTAATTATGGTTTTTAGCTAATTATGGAAGCTCTAAAGGTTCTAAATATGAGCTTAGATGTCCCCCCCCCCCACCCCCCTGTAAAATGACAACATCTGCCCTCTGCTTTTGTTGCACAGTGTGTTCCTCTGCCACAGAACAGGAATCATCTCTTGAATTCTACAGCTCCCTATTATTAACAGTTCTTCTTGTCAGTTTTGTGTCCTCGTTTCTACGGCACCATAGTTCTCCCACCGCCACCGCCGCCCCCCCCCCAACTTGTCCTCCGAGAGAGTGTGTGAATTTGTCTCATTGTGGCAATCCGACAAGCCACGGCCGGGAGGAGGAACTCGCTGCAGATGGCAGCACACTTTTGTTTTATCCCCCCATACCCCCTCCTTCATTCCTTGAGCACGCAGACACACTCACAAAAAAAAAAAAAAAAGCAGCTGAGGGAGCAGGGGCCTGTCTGTAGAATGTGCCGGGGAAGAGTAGGTACTTGGCATAAGTAGCAAAAACAATTAGCGTCACGCAAAAAGGAAGGAGGCCCGGAGCAGCAGCGGAGGAGAGAGTGCTGGGGGAGTGAGAGTGTGTGTGTGTGTGTGTGTCTGTGTGTCTGCGTGCGTGTGGCTCTGACACACCACAAGGCGTCTCGTTTTCACCGAGAGGACCCTCCCGTTGCCACACGCTCCGAGAGACATCCCCTTCCTTCCTGTCCCCGTCACCGGCTCGCCCCGCGCGCTCTCGGAGACAGTGCGTGTCACGGCTCATTTGGGTGACGCGCATCTCGTCGACGGCGGCGCCGTGTTTTTTGTTTGTATCTGTGAATTCTTAATTAGGGAGTTCGACGGAGGAAGTGGAGCGTCCTTGGAGAGAGAGAGATAGAGGCCCCCTCTACACACACACACACACACACACACACAGCCCCAAAATTTCTTTTTGAACATTCCTGGCTACCGTCAAGCCCACTCTCCCGCGTGTGTGTGTGTGTGTGTGTGTGTGTGTGTGTGTGTGTGTGTGTGTGCGTTGGGAACGCCACCACCGGCAGCGTCACATCTCAGAACGCTGCTCATTAAAATTTGCCTACTTCAAAGATGGCTTCACACCTTCAACATTGCTTCTTTGGCAGAGCAAAGCAGCCGCTCCTGCGCATAGCGGCAAATGGGGAACAACTGGTTTCCTCCTTTACGAGTCTCCCATGTTCCCCGCGTGCGCCTCCAGTCTCCTCTCTCATGTGTCGCCACTTTCCCTGACTCCCTGTTGTTGTTTTGTTTTGTTTTTTTCTTTACCCGTTGCTGTTGACATTTAGGAGGACAGAGGTCTCATATTGTCCCCGTGCCCGTCGTGTTCAGTATGAGGAACCAGGATTGACATTAAGTATCAAAATCCCACTGATCCCTTCCTTGTCATGCAATAAGGCCCCTACTTCAAGCTTTTCTTTTGAGTCCCGTGGAGCTGCAGAGGAGGAAAAAAAAAAAATTATACAAAAAAATTCAACAATTCATAACTGGAACTTTGGCACAGTAGTGTAAAAGTTATATTTCATCCTCCAGTGGTGCCAAAATAAAACCCAGCTCTTCTCTGTTCTGTCACACGATGAATTTTACAACCACGTGCAATTAGGCTAAAGGAGGAAATAAACGTTGACAACATATGTGCCATACTTTTGTGCATACTTTTGTACTTTAAAAAAAAACTCCAAAGTTTGCCCACGGACCTGACAGACCAGGGCGACAGGCGAGACAACATTCAAAGCAATCTGCCCACGCGAAAGCCGAGCACTACTGAGGAGCCACTGTTGACATATTTCATGGCGTTCATAGGTGGCACCGTTGCGCAGCTATTATTCATCCTGAGCAAATAAAGCAGGATGAAAGGCCCAATGTATAAAATTCAAAGGCACCTGCCGTGATTTAATGCGACAGGAAACACACATGGCTGTACGAATTCTACAAACACACAGCACGGCATTAAACATCAGAAGTGCCACGGGTGCTGACAAATGCTTCCGCGTGTTTCCGGCCTCGGAAACCCTTTGCGCGAACTAACTCAGAGGGTTGCAGACATGAAATGCTGCACTGTTGGTATTATTTATTGACAAATCAATCCCCACTTTACCATCAGCCTTTGTTTTGCAAAGTACGCAGCGGCAAGGTATCGATGAGGGACCCGTTAAAAGCAAGTAACGCTGATGCATCGACCCAGTTGGACCCGGTTCTAACTGGAAATCATTCATTCCCCCACTGTGGACCTGAAGTACATTTTATTTATTTTTCTCTGTAACAAACTCCACCCTGCAACAGTTTAGAAGTGTTTTATTTCATTTTCCTGAGAATGAATCATGTGTTCACTTACACACTTGTCTGATGGAATGCACCAGATGCATTATTAAGTAACAGTGCACGTTTGGGAGCAGAGTACAGAGTTACATCTGTTCAAAGGCCTTGTTTGGATTGCAAAATGACTGAGGGACCATCTGCAAATAGAACTGTTGACACGGGTTTGATGGGATAATTTACTGGGCTCAGATTTTTTTTTTTTTTTACACGGTCTACATTTTTTGTAATAACATTTAAGATCCAGAACACCCACAGAGAGTGCATCTGGTCTTCAAATCATTTTCGCACCAAAAAACCCCCCAAAAAAACAAAACAATGAGCTGACTGCTCTACTTTTTTCTACTATCTTCTTGGATGCCCGTCAAAGCAAACAGAGATAAGGCGGTACAAAAGAAGGACCACCAGGACCGATCCAGCGTATTTAAAGCTGCTCGCCCTGGTTTCAAGAGGAAAAAGTCCTCTCTCTACGCCATGGCTGCACACCTTAAGTTCCTATTTTGCATTGGAGTTGCTGTCCTGTTTACAGGTACAAGATTCTGCACGTTACTTTGCAGGTGGTTTCCAGAGCTGTAGTAACAGTATAGCTGCTGCCTCTTGCTTCTTGTTGGTCAGGTCTGGGAGACTTTGCCTTCATTGGGAAGAGCCACGGTGAAGGGAAGGACAACTCTGTGCTGCAGTATGTCGTGAATAACTCACTGAGGGAGGACCCAGTTCTCACCAAACTCAGACTGGTAAAAAAAAAAAGAAAAGAAAAGAAAAGAAAAAGAAGAAGGAGAAGAAGAAGAAGAAGAAGAAGAAGAAGAAGAAGAGAGATAATAATAATATAGAGCAAAGCATTTAAACTCGTTTCTCATGGGCAGAAAAAGTCAATTGTAGATTTGAAGTTTTTACTTCCAGATTTTGAGTGTGGAATCGAGGAGAAGAATTTAGAATGTGAGCCGTTCAAATGTTGACTTTAAAGTTATGCTCTTTGAATCAAATACGTTTATAGCAGTCTTATTTATTACCACTGGGGGGCGACGTAGTACCACTGGGGGGCGGCTTCACCTTTCAATAAGGTTAACAGGCAAATGTAATTTAGTCAGACATGCACGGAGAGGAATTCTGGTGTTTTTCCATTGCAGAGGACGATGGAAGACCGCTGGTCCCGCATGATGGTCGCCAGTGAACAGGCTCAGTTGATGGCGAACCTGATCAAACTCATAAATGGAACTAAAGCCATTGAGATTGGTGAGATGAGACACGTCTATGGAGGCCAAAGATGCTGCAAATGAGTTGGATTTTAAGAGCAAAAACAAAAAAAAAGAAAGTTTCTCTGGTTGACTGAGGTAATTGTGCTCTGCAGGAATGTATACAGGCTACAATGCGCTTAGCATGGCTCTTTCCATGCCAGAGAGTGGACGGGTGGTGGCTTGTGAGACGGAAGACACTTATATCAACATTGCCAGACCATTCTTCAGAGAGGTAAGATAGTGTCACTTTGAACTGCATTATTACTTTTTAAACTCAACAGGAAGATGTTGTAGAAATTGGGATTTAAAAATAAATAAATAAAAAAAAAAAGATCCTAAATCCATTGTCGAGGTTGTGTTGTTGCACAGCTTGCCACTGGTTGGTACATCTAATTATGGCTTTTTTTCTTCTTCTTCTTTTTTTTTTTTTTTACTGAGATTGATTTATTTTATTTGGTTTTAGGGTTTGTTTGTTTGTTGTTGTTGTTTTTTTTTTTTGCCGTATTTGCAGAATAGAAAGCTGGCTGTTCTTCTGCCAATATGTCTTAAGAAAAGCAGCCGCAGCTCGGCTGCAGATAAATGTGTTTGCTCTGGGGAGAACACAACATAAAGATGCAAAGCAAAGCAATAAAATAAATCATTGTTCTCTCCTCACCTGCAAGGAAACCACAATGAGCAAAATACAAGTAAACACAGGTGGGGTAAAAATAAATAAAACCTCTTCATTACTCTTAGTTTATACTTTGCCTTTTGTACAGGCTGGGGTCGAGAACGTGATAGATATACGGCATCAAAGCGCTATGACAACTCTAGGTGAGTGCTCTCATATTCCGCTATGTCTGAGAAAAATATCAGATTTGTTTTTTAAACTATCTATTTAACAATCTACAGATGAGCTGATAGCAGCCGGAGAAGCTGGGACGTACGACTTTGTCTTCATTGATGCCGACAAGTCCAACTATGACGGTTACTACGAAAAGTCCCTCGTGCTCATACGGAAAGGCGGCATTATTGCGATAGACAATGTAAGTGGATGTCTCAACATCCTGAGGTCTTCACAGTGTGTTATCACTGGGGAGTGCCATGATGAAAGACTGCGTGTTCTTTCGTCATGCACAGGTGCTGTGGAGTGGAAAAGTTGTAAATCCTGCTCCCAGTGACATCACCTCCCAGGTCCTGGATGCCCTCAACAAGAAAATCCACAGGGACCAGAGGGTTGATCAGAGCATGCTCACAGTGGGCGACGGACTCACTATCGCCATTAAGCGCTAGAACTGCTAATAGAGGTGTCCTCTGAGGTTTGACCGAGGCTGAAACTCAAGTCGCATGCGATGTGCACCATCTAGTGTGCATTCTTGTGAACTACACAACACATTGCATGCTGAGGAGGTCGGATTTGGGATGCGTATTTTAGTAAAAATGAATTTTTAAAACTTCAGAAAAATCCTTAAAGATGCCTTTGATAAACTACGTACATGTAAAAATAAAATAAGATAAATAATGCATTTTGTGGAGTTCAAAGACTTTATTGAAAACTCATACATACACATTAAGGACCTTCGTCACTTCATGTTGGCTCCATCTCTGTCCAGTACAGGGGAAGAATTTTCCAAGTGCACAGGTACCACCTCTTTTTTTCCTTTTTTTGTTAAGGACAATGACTTGGTTTGGCATTATCGTGAGTGAACATTAACTTTCCCGTTCAGCGTTTGATTGGTACAGAATGAACAAAATCCGCTGCGTGCCCAGAGCGAGGGGCTTCTCAACGTTAGGCAACCCTGAAACTGCCCAGTTTAAAGGGTGCAGTCGTTGAACGCAAATAAAACTGCTGTCGAGTTTTACCAAAGCCATGTTAGCATGAGGAGGTGGGGTGCCGCAGTATTTAAATAGAGAAAGCCAAACGTCGCCCAACATGGTTTGCAAGTGACAGTGTAGATGACGGCAGAAAATCAGAGGTATAGAAGCCACGTAAAACCCATAGTGTTCTGACAAAGTGTCTGGGAGTATCACAATGAAGCCACACAGACATGACAGCAAAGGGATTAGATAGGATTTCATTTTTGGCAAAACGGGACAGGAACAATGACAAATTATAAATAATATGCCACCAACTTTTCTTCTTTTTTTTAATCTTGATGCAAACTACAAAGTCAAAAGCAACGAGGGTAAAATATGCAACAAAGAGGTTGTGGTACTCAACTTAAAGTTTGTTTTTCGCAGCCTTTACACCCATCTCTTTAAAAATTTCCATCCCCTTGCTGGTTTGAGTTGGACACATATTTAAGGCCAGATTCCTCTGATATTTCCGAGTCCCTTGCCCATTGACCTGGGTTTAGGCTTCCAGCTCCAAGCCCAGACCGAGCTTGTGGCCTCCTGCGTTGATGTTCTTGCCATCAATCAGGCCAGACAGGGTGAGTTTCACACCTGTGGGTCAGAAAGAGCCAACGTCAATCACTACCGAGTTGATGTGAAAATTCATTTCTCAAACAGGTTTCATGTTGGAGAACGAACAAAACTCAAAAGTGCAGCAACAAACAGGACATTTGATCCAACCAGACCACAATGTCAAAATATGAGGGCTGTGTGCAAATACTTTTAATATTAAGTGAAGAGCAAAAACTAAACTTTTCCTGTTCGGTTTTTCATCCACACAGGAATAGTCATGTTGGTTTGGCATTCACAAATAGCCTACATATGTAGTTGGAGTAAAATAAATGAAGACTAAACTAATTGGGAGGAGAACACAGAAGCCAATGGCAAAACCAAACATAAAATGAACTTACCTGGTCTGAGTGTCTGGGTGTAGCCAACGCCAACAAGACTATTGTTGTTGACTTTAGCCTAAAAGGGTTGGAAACCAAGATGTATGGTCAGCAACTATCAAGAAACACTGTTTGCATCGGCGCATCCCCTCAAACCCGTGGTGACTTACACTGATGGTGGCATCCTTGTCCAGCTGGTATTTTGCTGCAATGCCAAAGCGTGTGCTGTTGCTGCCAGCAGTCCAGGCCAGGTTGACTGAAGTCTCCAGTTTGTCGCTCACCTTCTGGTAGATGGAGCCTCCGAACTCAGAACCATCATTGCTGTGGAGGAGGTATAGGAGATGTCACGCTACAAGGAACAATAAATCAAACTTCTCACAGAAGATCTGCGCTTCTCTGTATGACCTCTCCAGAAGTTGTAAACGTCAACATGTACCAGCGTGAGAGTGATGAACTTACACATTTGTGTGCAGCTGGAAGTCTCCCGTCTTGTAGCCGATGGCAAAGTTGCTCTGGGACATCTTGGACTTGGCGGTGTCAAAGGTCATCTGGTAACCGGCGAGCCAGCCCTCGTAGCCGACGACGGCGGCTCCGTGGATGGTTGGACCGGCAAAGTCAAAGTCAACATCACAGCCCAAGTTGACGTACTCGCGCTTGTAGGCGGTCTTGACTTTGCCGCTCTTCTTGCTGTTGGGGAAGCAGAGATTTTGGTTTAGTGCGAACCTTGTGAGGACGGAACAGGCATGGACACCGTCTCTCGAAAGAGGAATAATTACATTTCTGGAAGTTCATGTTTTAAGTGAAACTGAGTCAATTATTTGACAATGCTTCTAATGCAAATAGATGTGACATTTTTATACTGCAGTGAAAGTACAATACAGGAACGGCAGAAGAACTGCCACAAAGACTGTTTTTGCATACAGTTTACAAAAGACAAAATTATGTGTATATCTAAAAGGAACATGACAGCCTTTGCAACATTCGTGCTTTGACTCATGACGTTTTCAGAGTGAACCAACTTTAGCAGCTCTCTTCAAACTCTAGATGAAAGAGGACGCGCTTCCTCTGGGTCAAGTGGCCGATTGCTGATACCTCAGAGGAACAAGTTAAGCGTTGCTTGCGCGGTTAAATTACAGCATTGGGTTTCAAAAAAACATGTTCCATATTAAGACTGGGGGGGGTTCACATGGCCAACGACTACACTCGTCACGTGCTTTCAGAACAGATCGGGTTGCCAAAATGACCCATGAGAAGGAGTAACAAGCAAGACAGACATTTGTAGCGGAGCAGTTGGAGCCATGAACTTGGAAAAACTCACTGTGGCATTATTTTCTTCATGAATAAAACATTTTAAATAATTTTGGTCTTACCCAGTGTTTGGTGAGAAAGTTGTGTCGAAAGTCAACTTCAGTCCCTTGGCAATCTGAGAAACGAAGAGGGGGGGGGGGTTCATTTGGCATGATAAGAAGTACGCAACAAGTGTCCATGGTGACTGTGAGGACAATTCTTCTTTCTCACCTGATCTTCAATGGTGATTTCTGTTCCCAAGGTGTTGTCAGTGTTCCACTTTTCAGTGAAGGTCAAGCCATATTCTGACCTTTTGTACTTGGTTTCCAGGGTGCCAGCAACTTTGCTAGTGTCAGTGTTGGAGGAACCGGAAGTTTTAAATTCCTGCAAGGGTCAATGTGAGAAATGGCCATCAGCTGGTATTGTTAAAGAGAGACTGGTCTTGAAAACAGATGAATGGCTAAAAGTAGCGTTGAAAAGAAGCAAAAGAAATGAATAATCTGAGGTGCTGCTTCTTCTACAAAGAAATACTCTTACCACTCCGCTGGCTGACTTCGTCTTGACGTCGAGCTTCACCACGCCAAATCCTGAAAGAATATTTACTTGTTAATAATATAAAAACTCATCAACAACTTGACTTCCAACTCCACTCTGTCAAGAATCCGTACCATATCCTTTGTTGAAGATGTCCTTGGCGGATTTGCCCAGGTCAGCGTAGCAAGGAGGCACAGCCATTGTTTCTGGAAGACAACAAGAGAAACAGATCAATCAATGATCTCTTCAGATCAACATTTTTCTGGATGAACAGGGCAAAACAGATCACTTATTGAGTGCTTGACAGAGAAAGACCTAATGTAATTATAGAACCAGAAGAACCTCTGCCATATGGAAAGTGTCCATGAAGTGTACACGGTGCAGCATTTGGCTCCAGGCCAGTATATGTCATACCTCAAACCTCCACCACCCACCTAACCTCGCACCAGAATCAAGTACCATTGGAAGCATCATTTTAATTACTTGAGCAAAGCATTTCAGACTTCTGAGTGGCGAGTAAAATACAGCGCAGTCTATTTTCTTGCAACAAATGCTTGGGAGTTCCTGTGATGGACTGTTCTGGCTGTTACACCTGCTAAGGCGAAAGCTGGATCTTTTATGTCATTGACAGCAAAAAGCTCCCTACCATCCTGTCAAACCCAAGACTCATGGGGACAAGCTGCACAGTCATCTGGACCCAACAACTATTCTGATATTGAAGAGGGGGGGGCGGAACTCTTATCGCCAAGAAACAAGCAGAGGAGTGGTGACATAAACATATTTAACTTGAAAACACAGGTGCACATCAAGTGTTGCCTGACCATTGACACACCACCGACATGACGGTGCTGCAGGTGGCCAGGCAGCAGAGAGTCGAGCCACAAGCAGTAGACAAGGTGACTGGTAGAAGGGAGCCATTTTGCCGCACAGGAGTCCCTGCTTCATGTCTGGGTTTAATTAGTGTCCTCCACATGAACTGGCAGCCAGCACTAGGCGTGGCAAGGTACATGCCAGTGCCCATTAGCGCAATGTGTTAACTAGCTACTTCACTGGCATTAGCTACCTGTCAAATTAGCCAACTGTCGTCAACGAGGCCACAAAAAAGGTCAACGGAAAGATTTCAAGACCAATAATAAAAAGTTAAGTGTAATTTCTTGTCGCACTCTGACACCACGGCAGCATAAAAAGTGAAATCCACACAACTCCCCCGCTGTTGTAGAACGTGTCAGAGGGGAGCATGCCGAGAGCGGCTAGCTAAGCTAACTTTGCTAACAAGTGAGTAACGTTGCGTGTAAAAGGCACCTTTAAAAATAATAATTTCTACACAGTCAGCTCAATTAGATGTGCCTGGGTGAATACATGCTTCCTTACCAGTAGAGCAGGGGGCAAGCTGTGAGCTAAAGTGACTTTATTCCAAAGGATCCTCACACCGCACGGCCGAAGCAGGCGTCACCGGTTGGAGGGCGAGCTGAAGGAGACTGCACTGCAATAAAATTCGGACCTATCACATCCAACCTTAGGACCCGGGACGACCAAGGATGTGCCTGACTAGAAAGCCTTAACGGATTAGTTCCGACGCGACATATGACGACAACCAGAAGCAACTCTCTTATCGCTCATATTCTTATTTTATTGCCATTAAAAAGCACTTCCGTCCACCTATAATATTGAGCAAAACTTGCTCATTGATTAGATGAAATTATACTTTAAAGGCCACATTGGATCTCTGTTAGTGAGAGAAATATGGTACATACATTTAAATGTTTTGTGACGCTGAAATAAAAATAGTAGATTGCATCACTTTGTCCGTGTTTGCTTATACTTAAGGTAATGACATTTTCTCAATCACACTAAAAGGAAATGAAAAACTATTTATAGTGTAAATTGTCATATTAAAATGGCATACGTCATAATGTTACACATTGTCAGTTTATTTAGATCTATATTTTTTCCAATTTAAAATATCATATGAGCTTCTCGTGCTATTAATGTTTGCATTTTCATTTCTGAAACCAATAAATGACAAAATCGTAAGGGTATTCAGTCAGCTTTATTAGACATGAAGTGTTTTAAGACAATCAATCCCTCCCCAGCCCCCCCACCCCAACAATTCATTTTTTTTTTTTTTTTTTTTCATTTTAGTAGCACAACAAAAGCAACAAAATCATCATATTCGTTTGTTGTCTCTCCAGGGGTGGGAGGTTGTTGGTTTTTTTTTTTAAAAAACATTTTTTAATGATTTTCCCCCTAATCACTATCATAAGCATGTTAAAAAAAAATAGCAGTTTAAAAAAGAAAGAAAAAAAAGATTAATTTTACAGCTATAGAGCCACTGCGCTGTAGATAACATCTGGTTCATTTGTATCAACCTATTGAAACAAAAGAAAAAGTATGTATTTAAACTGGTTGAGGTGAAGGGGGCACATGGGTTGGAAAACTGCATGTGATTTTAACATTTACCTTTGCTGCACCCATTCTCCTCATGGGAGCAAAAACACTGTAAATTACATCCTCATCACTTCTCGTGCATGTCTGCATAAGAAAGAAGACAACGTTTCAGACCAATGTATTACAATTCTGCTTTTAATTTCTGACAATTAGTATTATTTAATTTGCTATTTTTAAAAAAATAAACTGGGACTAAATTTCAAACGTCCACCGAGCCAACACTGTTGAAGTTTCCTACAGTGGCTATCAACCAACACAAAGAATTTAGATGAATACATAGATTAGAAGATAGAATACCTGCCCTGAAGATCTTGTGTTCCTCATAACAGTACTGTATGCTACAGGGTTTTTTTTTTTTTTTTTTTACACACAAATAAACAAATGTACCTTTCATTTTCGTCAAAAAATGTTAGGCAAAATTCCACTTTTGAGAAGGTTCAGTGAGCCTTTCTCAAATGTTTGTGTATATCATTTGGAGCAACTCTTTTATGGCCTTCATCATGACAAAGGAAAGTAAAGTCTTACTGCTGATGTGACTGATGATTGTGCCTTGGTCTGCTCTAGGAGTCAAAAATACCAGTTAGTCTACTTGCATAATATTCTTTATGAAAACAATTGAATTAAAATGTCTTGAATCAGAAAATGTACTTACTTCGTCTTCTCGATATCAACCAGATGAGCACGGCCACCAGCACAATGACGATCAGCAAGGACAATGAAACAATAAGGCTAAGAAGGTCAACTGGACTTCTGAGATATTAAGATATAGAGTTTTCCTGTTAAAGAGCCGTCCTTTGATATAAATGAAGACAGTTTTCTTAAATAAAGTCAAAACTGCCTGACCTGCTCTGAGTTGTCTCTCCTGCAGTTGATGGTTTCTGTGTTGAACCACCAGAAGTTACTACGGAGGTTGATGTTTTTTGTGTTGAACCAACAAAAGAGTAGAAAGAGGCTGGTTTGAGAAATAAGCATAAATAACACTGCAGCTTTACACAATAGCAATTTTCCTCTGGAAAGAAACATAATTTTATCATACATAACAAGCAAATGACTGGTTAATGTGAGAATTAATTAGACAACTGACTTGTAGTGGGTTTTTCTGTGACAGTTAGATGCACCGGCATCTGCAGATTTCCTCTGGCACAATAATACCAGCCAGTATGCTGGAATGTCAGTCCACTCATAGTCACAGTGAAGAAATTGAGACCACTGTTGTTAATGGTCACTTTGGATCCATCTATCCATCCCTCGGATCCCCTCACACAGACGCCGCCAAGCTTGCACCAATTGTTTTCTCCAAAGTGTTGATAGAAACAATTTATGCTCGTCCTCTCGCCATAAAATCCCTCAATCTGCTGATTAGTCACCGTAAAACCAGGAGTACCTGGAAGGGGAAAGAGGGCAGGCAGTTTAATGATGTCGAGATGCCGCTCAACGATTTCTTCTTGACATGACATGATTCTTACCACTGGTAACCTGCAGCTGAAACTGTACACCGTCATCGACTGCGTTGTGTCTCTCCACAATGCACCAGTATGCATCCGCTTGATTTGTTACATCATTTATCGTCACTGTAAATATCCTTTGTTTTTTGTCATCAGAAATTGAATACCTTGCTGAATTTCGTTGGTCTGTTCTAATCTCATATGTGCAGGAGTTCCATATAAATCCTTTACACAAGTATTTCACATAGTTTGTGTATGTTGATTGATAGAGACATGGGATAGAAACAGAACGTCCAGCTTTCACTGACAGTAAACTGACTGTAGAAATGCTGTAAATACCTGCAACAAGAATGAAAAAAGTCTTAACGCATTTTTAAAGTCTTCTTTACTCGCAGCTTAATTCTTGCAATTATAAGCTCTTAAATTTGTTGATTTGACTGACGCTCAGCCAAATCAACAAATTCTAAGGATTGTGTCTTTCATTATGTTTTTCCTCTCACCTCATAATAATTACAATAAAAAAATATAAAACTTACCTTGAAGGCCTGACATCAAGAAAAGAATGTAAAGGGCAACAGCCATGTTCACAGTTTCAAGTCCGTCAAGCACCTTGCACAGGGCTTTTACACACAGCTTTCTTGATGCAATTGTTTGTTTTGCAATTGCAATTGCACAAAAAAAAAAAAAAAATCTTTACTTTAAGTTGACAAATTTTAGCAAGTTATTCCAGTACAAAAATAGTTGCTATCTGATCAATTACTACTTGTAACAACTGCAGTGTATTGCTGACACATCTGATGTGGAGGGTTCTTTTACAAGAGGTTAAGACACTCGAGAAAATTTGTGCCTGTAATGCAGCAAGACAGTTCGTCACATTGCCAAACCAGGCCCCGTTTTCATGCAGGTGTGGTTTTTTTTTTCACACTCTATGAAAGGAAGTATCTTAAGGTTATCAGTTAGAAAACGTTTGCAAGTGTTGCAACTTCAACTTTGATGGAGTTACATAACATGAAAGCAACTCATAACGGAAGTATCAAAAGTATAGACAATCACTTAAGTATGAAATATAAGACATAGTGAAATAAGAAGAGGTGAATCTTATTTCTTAAAAAAAAAAAAACTTTAATAAAAAAAATGCATGAAAATAGACTTCTGCATTGGTTTGTAGTTCTAGGTGAGCGTTTTTTTTTTTTTTTTTTTTTTTTAACCTTTTTGGAGCCACAGTTTTTACATTTTTTTACGTTGAAAAAAATCCCATGGAACACCAACACCAAAAATATTATAAAATGACACTTTTAGCCTAAAACTGACAATACAGTCTCTTCTTCCTTCTTTACACTCACAGCGGTACAGTGGTTGAAAAACACTGGTCTAGGTCAAAACTCAACACATTGACCTTGAGAAACGTAGATATTTTGTAGATTAGAATAAAAAGAAAGTTATGTAAAACCGGTGAGTGCTAATGCAAGACTTGGTGAAACAAGGGCAAACATTTTGCAAGTGAACACAAAATGAGCAAATGAATGAATGTTCCGAGGAACAAATGTAAACATATATATTTTTTTTTTCGGAATCACAAAAACGTATTTGAAGGCTGTAGTATTAATCGGCCACGACAAATTAATTTTTTGTTTCTATTCTTATTTTTTAAGTGAATTGATTTGGGCGACTTATGTCACAATTTCCCCTGCATGCGTCAGTATTTGTCTTGGTCGCCTTTTGATGACGTAATTACATAACCAAATAAATGTGCAAATCACTCTGCGACGTCGACGGGAGGATGTTTCAGCGCCGGATTTAATTTTCTGAACCCCACAACGGACTGAGAAGAGCTGCTTGGTTCCTAAACGCCGTTTCGTGTGCTGTCGCCGAGTCAGAGGCTGTTCTGTCCTTCGACGATGGAGTACGGAAAAGAGAGAGTGGTGGCGCTAGTGGACATGGACTGTTTTTATGTCCAGGTCGAACAGAGACTGAATCCAGCTCTCAAAAACACTCCCTGTGTGGTGGCACAGTACAAGACGTGGAAAGGAGGCGGGTGAGTTCCTGACGCTGAGATGCACATTAAATGATGATGAAAGATGATGAAGCACTGATTTCCCGCGCAGCCACGCAGTCTTAAGCTAATTGTGCACTGTACGCATGACTGTACACCTTTCACTTCCGCAAAAAAAAAGCAGCGCCAAACATTATCAATATGTAGATCTGGCAGTTCGCATTTCACGTCGGAACAGCCTTTGAATGGTTATTACAACCAAAGACATGCAGTTTTTTGTTTGTCTTACTTATTCATTCTAATACATCAGCTGTCAGGGTTTCAGGTATTAAGACAGGTGTGGGATCTCTGAATCCCTGACTTCTGACTGGTTGACTGTAGCGTGAGGCTAGAAGGGATCAGACACTGATCGAGTTGCGTGGACCATTTAAGTTGTTGTCTCTGTGTTGGAAACTCATCCGCTCCCTTTTGAACTATCTGCATAAAGATTTACACAAGTGTTTGGATGCTATGTAAACACAACTAATTTGTTTTTTCCTGAAAAGTTTTCTTGCAATTAATATTAATTTAGAAATATCTGCATGTTATCAGCTGTGTGTATGCCTAAAAGCTTTGCTTGATTATTATTATTATTTTAAATTATTATTAGAAATGTGAAAAGATGTGCCTGATGTTTTTGTGTTTGTAAACACTAATGTTGCATTGCAACTCAATGCCATCCCCCTGTTAGCATCATAGCCGTGAGCTACGAGGCCCGGGCCCATGGCGTCAGCAGGAACATGTGGGTGGACGATGCAAAGAAACTGTGCCCCGATCTTCAGGTGGCGAGAGTGCGAGAGGCTCACGGCAAGGCGGACCTGACATTGTAAGAGCTGCTAATGTTTTTTTCTTTCCCCACCTCATCAAGTTTTCTTTTTTTTCCTTCTTTTTTTTTCAAACATCTATCAGTCGCCATGTAAACAAGCCACTTTTTTTTTTTTTAGTTACAGGGAAGCCAGTGTGGAGGTGATTGAGGTGATGTCTCGCTTTGCTGTCATCGAAAGAGCCAGCATCGACGAGGCCTACATGGACCTGACCGCTGCCGTCCAGCAGCGTCTGAAAAACATGAGCGAGAGCCAGATGGATTCTCAGATGCTGAGCACAACGTACATCCAGGGGTTCCCACAAAGATCCCCCGACAACGAAGCGACCGCAGAGAACGACGCTGCCAGTAAAGGTAACCTGTAGAAAAACTCACGACCCAACTGCTTCTTTCACATCCGGGCATAAAAATCAGTTTGAAAGTTCTTCAGGCTTCATAACAGAACAGGCCATAATGGCAATGTTGTGTTTCAGAGGAAGTGAGGTCCAGGGGTCTCCATCAGTGGCTGGGAACGTTGCCTGTACCTCCGCTGGAGGAGCAGAGCTCTGCAGAGCTGCAGCTCACTGTGGGGGCTCTTATTGTTGAGGAAATGAGAGCTGCCGTGGAGAAACACACGGGTTTCCGCTGTTCAGCCGGGATATCACACAATAAGGTTGGGGAAAAAAAATCCCTCTGAACTCTTCAAAATCAAAGTTGGCTGTGCAAAAACACAGAAAAGGATGAAAATAGTGTTTCATGCAAACCTTTTTAAACGAAGTCTGACATATTTGTGATTTTACAAGAGATTATTCAACTTCTCTGAGTTTGTTTGGTTTATATTTACATTATAAACCATATATTTATATATTTACACTTATCTACTCATCTTTCTCAGAGACACAATTTCGGCCTCAAGTTTTTGCAAACCAGTAAATGATAATGTATTGCCGGTAATAACAAGAGAGAATTAAAATATCAATGACTCGTGTTGCAGAATCTGTCCTTGTAATCATACGGGTGACCCTCTTAATTTTTTTTTATCAGGTATTGGCCAAACTGGCGTGTGGCTTAAACAAACCGAATCGGCAAACCATCCTGCCATTGGGCTCAGTGGCAGAACTCTTCAACTCTCTGCCCATCAGCAAGATGTGAGTTCCGAGCCCAGCACGTTCAGAGAGAATTGACCATGCGCAGCACCGCCTGACGAGGACTAACGGCAGACTAACCATTAACCTTTGTCCTCGTATTACTACTCACCCGTGCAGACGTAACCTCGGGGGCAAGCTGGGCGTCTCCATTACAGAGATCCTGGGAGTTGAGAACATGGGGGACCTGACCCGCTTCTCTCAGGCACAACTGGAGCAGCACTTTGGAGAAAAGACAGGGTGATGAGATGAGCCAGCTGTTCATTTTTCTTTGCTTTTATTCTATAGTGTCAGAATGTCTTAGGACTTGGTGACTATCGTGTATCATTCTTGCGTACCAACCTCATGCAGCCAGTGGCTGCACGACCTGTGCCGGGGCATCGAATTTGAAGCGGTGAAGCCCAGACAGCTGCCAAAGTCCATCGGATGCAGTAAGAACTTTCCTGGAAAAACGTCGCTGGCCACAAAGGAGCAGGTACAGCCACTCGGCTTTTGCTTCCATTTTGTTTTGCCAAAGTCTTTAAAACACAGCGATGCAGTCATCACACTCGCTATAGGAAATTCACCGTTTTCCTTTATTATTATTTTTTTTTAACCTTGATAAAGGTTCAGTATTGGCTCCATCAACTAGCCCTGGAGCTGGAGGAGAGGCTGACCAAGGACAGAGAAGCGGTGAGAGAAAAAATGTTGCACATTTTGTAGCGTATTATAATTTTAGTTATATTAAGCTTTAGAGATTTTGTTTGCTTAATTCAACACTATTTTTTTATCTGAGGTGCCAGTCAGGTTGTTCCTGACAAATATTTGTTTTCCATTAGTTCTGTTGTCTAGTTTTTTGTTTGGTGTTTAAATCAAAAAAAGACTTAATATATAATTCACAAACCCCACAAATGATAAGCATAAAACTTAACAACCAAGATTAAAAATGAATGAAAACCAACACAATTTCTTTGACTCCAAGATTTATATAATATATATTGAACCCAAACAACCAAGAGAGGACTTCAGTCTTTTAAACTGATATAACCAGGGAATACTTCAATCTTAAATAACAAAATAAATCACAAAACACAACCAAGGACTCCTCAGTAGTTATTTTCAGTTCAGTTTTTTCAGCACACAAAAAAGAGAAAAAGTAGTTATTTCTGTAGTCCACTAAAAAAAAAGTGAAATTACATTAAATCAGTTCAGTTCTGCTTTTCGTTTTTTTTATCGTGGTTTATGTTCATCGTACCTGTTGTTGCTGACTGTCTGGCAGAACGGCCGAGTGGCCAAGCAGCTGATGGTTGGCGTTCGTCAGCTCGGGGACAAAAGGCCGAGCAGCTTCTCCCGCTGCTGCGCCTTAGTGCGCTACGAGGCCGCCAAACTGTCCAGTGACAGCTTCGCCATCATCAGAAGCCTCAACACCGCCGGGGACCATCAGTCGGCATGGTAATCACAACGTCGCGCTGCACTTTCGAGTTGCGTGTCGGCAGGGAATCCTGTGTGACTCCATCCGTGTCCCTCAGGTCTCCGCCCCTGACCCTGCTGCACCTGTCGGCCAGCAAATTCAACGACGCTCCGTCGGCAGCAGGTAGCATCGCGGGATTTCTGTCCAGCGATGTGCCCTCGACCCAAAGGCCGCCCGCCTCCCAGCCAGCACTGGAGGCGAAGAGCGAGTCCAGCAGCAAACAAGCCGGCAGCATCCAGTCCTTCTTTAAAAAGGCGGCTGAGAAGCAAAAGCTGGTTAAAAAAGAGGAGGGCGACGGCGCACCCCTGGCGGAGTCACCGTCGTCTCAGAAAACCAGTGGAGTCGAGTTTCAGTCGCCGACCAATGATAACAGTTGCTCCGTTTCCTCCAATTCTAAAAACCCATCAAGCTCTTCTTCAGGCATTTCTTCCTTCTTCCACAAGAAAACCCTGGAAAGAAGCTCTAATGAATCAGCGTCGCCGCTGAAAACAACCACCACGGGACACCAACCCGTCGCCGCAGAAGACCCGGAAGATGCTGCGGTAGGGTTGGAGCTCGCTGGTGATCAGACCCAGAGTGAAGACCCGGAGGGGTTTGACCCAGAGGAAAAGCACCAACTGCCAATTATAACAAGTGAGGACTTATTAAAATGTGAGCGCTGTGGGAAGGAGGTGCCGGTCTGGGAAATGCCTGAACACACCGACTACCACTTTGCGCTGGACCTCCAGAAATCACTTTCTTCCTCCACACCTTCTCCTTCTCCCTCTGCGAGCATCGCGCAGTCCCACAGGGGCAAGACTAAATCCAGGGGCCAGTCTGGGCCCCAGTCCAAAAAGCCTCGCACCCTCAGTGGAGGTGCAGGAACCCTGGACTCATTTTTCAAGAGGAACTGAAGACAAATTCTTAAGCGGCGCATTTATTTTTACGCAGTTAATTTTTCACGTTAAAATTATACGCTGTTGTATCTTTAATAATGTGAAGAAATTAAAGAAATATATTTATGTGCAAGCATTTTACCGTATTGTTGTTGCGCAATATCATCAAATCAGAGTTCGCACTTCACGGTGGTGCAGTAGTCAGCACTGTCGCTTCACAGCAAGAAGGTTGTGGGTTTGATACCTTGGGCCAGACTCCTTTCTGTGTGGACTTGGCATGTTTTTGTCTAAGTTGTCTGAAAGTATTGGTGTGAATGGGTTTTTTTTTTGTGTTTCAGTGTGGCCCTGTGACACTCTTGTGACTTGTCCTTGACCCTGTGACAGCTGTGACCCTGAGTGTAGGAGAAAGCTGCTATAGAAGATGGTAGACAAAGTTATGGCAATTAAACAAAACCCTTGGTTGTTACAATAGTTGTTTTATTTATGTACATCATAATACACAACTGGATCTGTACATAAATATTGTGTTTCAACCAGATAATGATTAAATATTACAATTATGATTACAGGAAAAAAAAACAAATCTTTTAATGCGAGCTCCAAAAAGTGTCTGTGATTAAAAAAGACTGGACCGGTGAAAAAAAAAGAAAAACTGTAAAATCTTGAACCTTTACAAATATATACAAAACATTACTTAGATGAAAAAAAGCACCCAATTTAATCCTTTAATTTTGGTGAAGATGCATTCTTTGAGTGTGATCAAGCAGTAAAACACAGACACGGACTCAACAGATCCAACAATCTGGTAATAAAAGACACGAGGCCAGTAAAAGCCATCAACCAAGTTGAACGAACATTCGTTTTCAAAAGTTGTCTGTTAAAATATCAAAAGCTGTCTGACTGAGTAGCACCAACTTTGACAGGGTTCCTTCTCAAAACTATGGCAGGGGGCGAACTGGGAAGCCACCCGGACAGCAGTTCCACCAGGCACTAATGTTTAACCCCTGGAAAATTTATGTGACATCTGCATTCTGAGTGACGACATCAGGCAAGAGCTCTTAAAAACAGGCAGGTTCACACATACACAAACGCACTTTTAAAATCATCCAAATTTATAAACGCAACTCTTTGGAAAAAGGCAACCCCCCCCCCCCCCACCCCCTTTTCCCCACAAAGTGAACGACAGGGAAAAACTTCAAAAAAATGTGTGAGTGGAATGCAGTCTAATATCTATCTACACTGACCTGAGTAACTAAAGCACTTGAGAGACAGGCAGTCATCATGCTGCCATATCGTGAGGCATTATTTGTGAATAAAATATATATTAAGAAAAAAAGCCATCAATCTCAAAGACATTACACCACAAAACCAGGTGAGCGATTGCCGGCGAGTTGCTTCGGCAGTGTGACATCAAAACACTGCAAGTGCACGCGACGCTGTCCTTTCCTCCCGTAAAGTGTCCCAGTCGGCAGTGCGGGGTCTTAGGCTGCATAGCGTGAGCACAACTGTGCCCGCAAACCCCCCACCCCCCCCTACCCCCTCAGTATCTCTTTAGTAAAAAAACAAAAAAAACAAAAACCCACGTCATGTATTTCAGAGCTGCGATCGAGGAGCGCGTGCGATTTCAGAGCGTTCGCACGCGGCCGAGTTCGAGACTCCAAGTCTGAGTCGGCCGGGCGCGGCAGCGACCCCGGGGTGGCGTTCAGTCAGGTGGGTTGAGGTGGGTCATCCGACGCCGGCGTCGATGTTTCAGTGCGAGTGAGTGTCGCTCAGGATCTCTCGTCAGTTTGGATTGAGTGTAAACTGAGCGCGTGTGGCGCTTGGCGGCGTGCGAGCGCGTTGAGGTGATCGGTGATGTGTTCAGTATCACTTTGGTGGCGCAGGGTGTGCGTACGTTAAAAAGAGGTGTCAGTTTCCTCGGCAAAAAGTGCTCGTTGCCACGAGAAGAACAAAGACGTCAGCGGATATTTGAAGGCTGACAGATGATGATGGCGATTTATCAGTTTAAAAAAAAAAAAAACATACAAAAGAGATTTATTGCCACTTTTGGGTCAGCAGTAGCTTCTTCGTTTTTTGTTTTTTTTGGTGAGGACGGCGTTTTCTGTTGGGTATGGTGGACTTAAGTGGTGCTACCTCATAGGCTGCAGGATGGCTGGTACTGGGCGATGGGCTGCAGCTTGGTGACGTGGCCGATGCCTTTGGACAGGCCCTCTCTGAAGAGCACCTTGGCCCCGACCTTCAGGTACTCGGGGTGCTTGATGAACCTGAAGAGAACCACTGCCTTCTCCCCGGTCCTCAGCTCGTCCTGAGAAACACAGCGGATCAATAAAAAAAACAAAAAAAAAACAGAGAGATTAGCAAATGAGAAAAGGACAACATTGAACCATGGCAGGTTTGGTAGGAATGAACTGACCTTGCCATACACAGCGACCACAGTGGCGGTTTGCCTCACATTGCCTGTGTGCACAGTGACCTGGAAGCCTTTGTGAAAGGTCTTGGCGTGGAAGAGCAGCACGATCTCGGCCTCAAACATCCAGCAGATGGTGGGGTTCATCTCTGGACTCACCATCACCATGCCCTTGGAGGAGGAAACAGACCATTAAGACCATGTGCTCTGTCTGCAGGGAGGGAAAAAAAGAAAGACGGTGAGAGGAGTCACAGTCCTGACCTTGCGCAGCAGCGACCTGTCGAAGTCGCCCAGGGCCAGCGTGGCTGCCTGGCCGGCCCTCAGCACTCTGCAGGCCGAGCGGTTCCTCTGGATGCTGCCGACGGTCAGCTGGTGGAACTGGCCCGAGTCGGTGGGCCCGACCACCAAGCCGTCGCCCTCGCGACAAATACCGCTGCAGCCGGCCGCAGAGAGGGAGGGAGAGCTCAGAGGGAGGCGGCCCTGACGAGTGACTGGCGGCTGCAGCGGAGGCGTGCACTCACCTGTACAGGGTTCCCCCCACCACGGTCCCCACCTCCGGCACCGTGTAGATCTCATCCACCTTTCGGAAGTGGACAAAAGACGTCAGTCAACGTCACGGACGCGTTGTTTATATACACCGACGACAAATGTTTGCGTCGTTTCGCCTTACCTGAAACTCGGTCAGCTGCTCCATCAACTCCTCCTGCTCCTTGGTGTTGCTCAGCGGAGGGATGATGTTGAGGAAGACCTTCAGCAGGTCCAGACTCTCTCCGGACACGTTGGACAGGGTGAAGATGGGCGTGATGCTGCCAGGAAGAACACAAAGCTCGCAGTCACGCGACAAAAACTGATGCGATAATTGGGGAAACTCAACGCGACACCAGAAGAACGAGAGTCAAATATTGACATTTCAGAAGATAACAAACTCCCCCTCTCTCTCCCATTGGCTGACGTGGCAACTCACTTGGGCGACTGGGCGAACTGCTGCGCCGCCGTGACGGCGTCGTCCTTGCTGCCGATGACCATGGGCACCTTGTTGCAGCCCGGCTGCTTCAGCACGCGCTCCAGCTGCCGCACGGTGCGCTCCACGGTGGCCCGTGTGCACAGGTCCACCTTGCTGATGACGATGAAGATGGGCACCTTGAGGGCCATGGCGATGCCCAGGTGCTCGCGCGTCGTTCCAGCTGTGAAGGAGGAGGAAGAGGAGGACGAGGAGGTCAGTTTAGCGGTGTTCTACTGTGACGTCACAATCAAGCTGGCAACGCACAGCACTGTTGATCACACGGAAAATAAATTAAAAATTAAAAGTAAAAAAAAAAAAAATTAAAGTATTTTAATCAGTGTTCATAATGAGGCCTTCCCCTGGAGGCCTTCCACATTAAAAATATACTTTTACAAGTCCAACTTCCTACTCAGGATGCAGTTGTTGTTTTTTTCTTCAACTAAACAAAGGTGTTTATTTGTAAACAAAGTCTGCACACGTTTACAACTGGATATGGGGCTAAACTTGCATCACTGGAAAGGCCACTGACCTCGACCTTTGACGGACATTTAAAATAAACTCTCAGCTGAGCAGCAGGTCGTTTGGCGAGCTCGGCGTTATATTTGGGCCAGAGATGCGAACGTGCGTGTGAGGTTAATGTCCCCTTTAGTGTAACGAGACCGCAGCTGAGCATTAAAGGATGACGGAAAATTATTATTATTTTGACACGTCAATAACTATGTTTGGGAGAGATTTAAATCCACGCTTAAAGATGACAGGATTATGACCGGCTCGCTCAGCGTGGATGTTATGACCGGGACAGTATCCATTACTCAGATCCATTACTCTGTTTCATAATTTAAGCAGCTCCTTGGGTTGCAGACACGGTGTCCCCCCTTTTCTGCCTGTAACCAAGCTGTGGTGTTACTGGTTCCTCACCCCGTTTGGCCCAGCGCGTCTTATTTTGGAACTGACGAGCACATCGGCGCAGCAAACAGATATAAACTTTTTTTTTTTAAGAAAACTGCAGAATTTAAAGCACAGTTCTGCTGTGTTTAGACTTCTATTTTCTTGTGTTTTTTTTTTCGGACTTGAGTTTTGTATTTGTCTTGTTTAAAAAAAACAACAAATCAACAAAATGACACAAGTATTTATTAGAATGCCATAATACTGCATCCTAAAATGATTGAACTTTCTTTTATTCAAGATCTAGTTTGCCGTCAAAGGGCCCCAGTGTGGCCCGTTCTTATCTGGGGCACACTCCATTCCTCAGTGGCCAGAGCCCCTCCCCCACCCGCTCATATCTCAACGTAAACTGCTCAGCAGGCACGTCAGGATGGCCGAGCGGTCTAAGGCGCTGCGTTCAGGTCGCAGTCTCCCCTGGAGGCGTGGGTTCGAATCCCACTTCTGACATCAGTTTTTTTTTTTTTTTTTTGACTTGAGGATTAATGCGCCAATGTTTTGACAGGATTAAAGCAGTGGAAACTAACTCACGTTGCATTCAAATCTCAAACAGATGAAAGACAAAAGACAAAGGGGAAGAAAAAACATATTTTGACTGCAGGGCGTTGCACACTGGCAATACTCCCCATTACACGCATGGAGTAATAAATCTCATATGATGCAAGCAGGAAGAAATGTTGTTCACTAGTTTGTCACCACGGACTCTGGAGCTGTTCTGTCACCTAGAAACATCTTTATCTCTGACAGAGGACAACCGGCCTCATTTCTGAACTCCCACGGGGAGCTGGAATGATATTTAGCATGGACAAAAACAATTTCTGTGTCAATAAATAAAAAGAAACAAAACAATAACCAACAGTCTAAGTAAAAGCAGTCATCAAAAAAATACATGTATAAATTAAAAAACAACACAACACATAAAAAGACTGTTGTCAGAAGTGGGATTCGAACCCACGCCTCCAGAGGAGACTGCGACCTGAACGCAGCGCCTTAGACCGCTCGGCCATCCTGACATGAGCGCTGACTGCCACCACCTGCCACTGAGCTGTCACCCTCACATGACGCGCACACAAAGCAACTTTGTTTAACAGCTACAAAAAAAAATGCAAAACACTTTTTCCGCCACAAGTGAGGCGCGTTCTGCGGTTTCAAAGGCCTCTTCGGTGAAACCACGAAAATGTCAGAGAGAAAGAAAACAAAATATTTCAAAGCTTCTACGCCGCGGGGGGAAGAGAAAAATTCCTGCAAGTAAGTGAAGCCTGTCAATACAGTCAAACTTTATGAGTGAAAGAGCTACCTGCGGCAGGTCAGAGGACATTAAAGGATGGCATGTGGGATACTTTTAGACTGGGCAGGGGAGAAGGGCACGGCAGCTTTGGCTATTAGACGGGGGGGGGGTCTTACGTAAGCTCGGATGTCATGTGTTTGCTGGAGCGCTAAGCCAAGGCCGCTCAGCAATGCAGCATGGAGGTGTGGTGTATACAAACATACGTAGGCTGTCTCTCAGACTGGCCCTGCGAGTGTCGGTTTCCAGCATGTCGCTATGACTGAGTCACCCTGACAGAGGCCGGTCCACAATACACGGACAGAATAGCAGGAGGCACGAGAGTCATGCCAAGCCGTGACGACGTCCCGGCTGAACCTTTGCAGCTATGAAACAATCAGTGCTCACCGATGCCTGTGTTTGCGCTGACGACCAGCATCGCAAAGTCCGGACAGTAGCTGGTAAGGCCGAAGATGGTGGTTTTCAAGTACTTGTGGTGACCCGCCAGATCCATGAACGTGATCATTTTAGAGGCACTCTCGCAAATCTCCTCTGCCGTCCGAGACTCGCTGTAATTCACGACCTAGAAAGAGAACGGCAGCAAAAATGCAGTTAAAAACCACTGATCAGACAGCAGGGAACTGCATTTATTATTCCCTTGTATTGGAGGACCCTGGAGCCTTCATCACCTCTCCTTTGCTGTTAAAGCCCAGGATCTCAAAGCTGATGCTTGACGTGCGTCCAGTCTGAATCTCATGCAAATGCCTGAAGAGGTTGAGCCTCGCTCTTCCCCGTCCGTTGTCGAGCTCGCCTTGCGTCAGAACGCCCAACAAGGTCGACTTGCCCGAGTCCACGTTCCCCAGGACGGCAACTCGCAGGTCCAGGAACTGCAGGAAAAAAACCACACAGAGAAAGAAAACCATGAATGAAAAATGAATTAAAAACACAATACAATATCAATGAGGACAACAAGGAAAAGCCTCCTGTCTTGGCAAGGAATGTACTCACCTGCTGGTCATCCGGCACCTTACGGATGAGAACCTCTGCAATCTTCAGTGGCACGTCAGCGTCATAGTCTACCTCTTGCTCTCTGAGGACAGTGATGTCAGCCCCGACTCTGAGGTAAAAGAAGAAAAATAAACAGAAAATACATTTCATCAATAAATTAATGTGATATACGTAGCAGCTCTTTTTGTGATCTTATTAAGAGAATGACCGAACTTTATTCACAGGTCTCTGGCTATGAACTTCAAAAGCAAAGAATGAAAGAAATACAACAAACTGGCTTACTTCTCAGCCATCTTGTACAGGGTCTTGAGTGATGCCCTCATGTCCTCCTCAGACAGCCCCACCAGCATGCCGTTGTCCTCGACGCCTATCTGATAGACAGCCTCGCCTCGGCCCTCCTGTAGGCGCCATTTCATTTGCGTGGCCAGGTGCTCGAAGCGATACTGCGTGGGATTTACCAACTTCAGCTGAGTGAAAAGAAGAAAAAAAAGAAGAAGTCAATAACAAATTCAAACTACGTGCATGTAAAGTAAATATTTGGTCTCGCAAAGGAGTGTTGCCGGGGGGAGGCCAGGGTGGACACCTGTTCAGAGGCTATAAAAGATCTTGCTAATCTACAGTGGTATTGATGTCCAGGGTGCGTTAGGTGAGGCAAATGGCATACTGCATATTAAGATGACATGTTTACACATTCGCCACAGATTAAAAATACATTGCAATGCCCCCTATCTATCCCCCTCAGTCCGGTCATGGCCAGAATGTCACCAAGAACATTATAATAAAACCACTGAAGGGGTAGCTCCTGAAACCACCCACGTGGCTCACACTCTCAAGATCTACCTCTGAGAATAAAATCTGTCAGCCATCATAGACATTCAGAGACACTTCTGCTTGTCATTATGGCCAGACCGGACAAGGGGGAAAAAAAATAAATAAATAATAATAATAATAATAATAATACATTGCAATATGAGTCGAGTTCATTTTTTTTTTTTATAGCAAAGGTGTGCTTGAACACAAAAAGGGTGCAGAGCATCTGTTCTTACCTTGTACTCTATATTGCCCTCCTCCACCTAAAAGAGGTGAGCAGAGAGAGAGACAAGCAGACAGGCCCAGAGGAAGAACAACAGCAGGTAAAACAGGTTATTGACACGTTGGAAACAAAACAGAAAGCAATCGGAGTGAATGAGGAACGCCAGAGCCCGACTGTGAATGCGGCGGCCGGCCAGAACAGTACAACCGCCACAACACAGACACAAAAGGTTTCATATTAGACAAATACAATTTAGTAATTAAAAAAGTAACTACAAAAACAAAATAAAATGTATTTATTTATTTATTTAATTTTTTTTTTTAACAGAAAACACAACATACTGTCCAGTGTGTAAAAGTGATGGTTCATATTTGCTTGTCAGTCTAAACAGAGGAGCCGGTGGACATGTTGGGACCTGACCCCAATGACCTACGTAGCGGATTAAAACCATCGAAAATCACACATAACCGTCAACCGAGTCAATGGCAACTGAGGGCACGTAAACAAACGGACTCGGTTGTTGCTGTGTCGTGGCATAAATAGCTGAGTGAGCTCCGGCAGTCGGTCACACACGCCAGCCCATACAACCATCCTCCAACGCAAGATATTTACAAACACAGCTGTTCCTCTTTTGTGCTAGCTAGCCAACGAAGCTAACGCTCTACACCGGCTTGACTGACTTTTGAAATGGCAGTCGTACCCCAAGCAAAACAAGCCACACCATCGCAATTATCAGGGGGAAAATACGATTTTATTTTAACGAGTTTCGATGCTGCTATAACGTTAGCCGACACATCTCATTCACTATTTGTGGCATCAAGTTACACACCGGGGCTAGCTACGTGTCACAGCCGCCGAGGGTTCTGACATGCCCCGGTGCAGTCTGGTCGCTAACCAGGGACGCATCATTATGAGACAATTCATCTTTTCTTTTTTCTTTTTTTGTCATGTCTGTAACAGCCGTAAATACAACGAACAATAACATTAGTTGCGGAAACGTAAAAGCCGCTGGCACAAAAATCCACCAGCCTCACTCACCTCAGGGGGGAGATACGGGGTGTTGTTGCTGGGCTTCAAGTTCCGAGCGAAGCGAGTCTTGGATTTCTTGCTCTTCAAAAAAGACTTTCTCTGGGCAACCCCAAAGCCATTTCCCGACTTTGCGTGACCCGAAGCACCTTGCGATCCTGATCCGTGTCCATTCTCAGAGCCAAAAAAGTCGGAAACCCGCTCATCCATCAGCTACTTTGGGAACCGAGGTGAACTTAGCTTTTTCCGCCACCTGGACAACAATTGAGATTTTTTTGGGGAGAAAACGTCAGGCCAAGGCGATACACTTAACGCACATATAATGAAATATAGTCCTTTTAAATGAACTTCCACCTGCCCTAAAAAACACAACAACCCCCCAAACTCTTCCTGTCAAACAATAACGCCCCCTGTGTCCCAGTCAGTCGTTTTGAGTTTCCACAGCAGTCTTACGTCAGCACTGTGCGTTGGGAAGAGTGCGCTTGATTTAAAACCCCTTAGAGCCCGGATGAACGCCAGAGCGTCCGGCCAACGTTTGCACTTCTTTAAAACCCCCGCCCGCTCAGCTACCCGGATGAATAGATTAAGCGCATACAAGCTTTGCAACGCGTTTGCATCAGACACAATCAATGCGACGGACAGACAATAAAAATAAGATAAAAAAGGAGGGAAGAAACGCAGACAGTCTATTTTTTTTTTTTAAATGGAGTTTGAACCAAGACACTTGTCAACTCCGTTGACAAAGTAGAAAGGACTTAGAGAGGCGCAATGTACTGTATCCGAATTAAAGACAAACACTTAAGCAATTCAAACTTATTTGTGAATTTCCTTCAGATTGCATCATTTCTAAAAAAAAATTTAAAAAAAACCCCGCCCTGTTAAATTAAATAATTATTAATACTGTTAAATATGTATGATTCAAACGCCAGCATACGTTTGTACCGTGTTGTGTTTGTAACTGCATATTGTTGAGTCACCTAAGTTCCAGCGCCTGTCTCCTTACTCCCCCAGGGTCCTCCTGGGAGAGGCTGTGCAGGAACCAAAGTGGTTCCTACTCACCTTGTTTTGCGAAAACGCAAACAAGGTGACAGTTCCTCGTTAAATCTCGAGGAACTGTGAAAATGTAAACTGCCCGAGTGTCAATAGACTGCGGAGGAGCCAACAGAAAGTCGCTTTTATGCGGGATCAAAGTCGGGCTCCCTCCACGACCCAGGGCCGAGTGAAGAAAAGAACAGAAAAACTGTGTGGGCGAAAAATATGATCAAACTGACTGTAACCCAGGGCCACACAGTGGGGCAGCATGCATGTTCTCCCTGTGTCTTCCTGGGTTCTCTGGCTTCCCCCGCAGTCCAAAAAACATGCATGTAAGGTGAATTCTCTAAACTGGTGAAAGTCTAAATTGTCTCTAAATGTGAGTGCAAATGGTTGTTTGTCTCTAGATGTGGCCCTGCTGATGAACCGGCGACTTGTCCAGGGTGTCACCCTGCCTTCGCCCTATGACAGCTGGGAGGTGCCCCAGCAGACCACCCTGACCCTGCGCTCAGGAAGAAGCGGGTATTGGAAATGGATGGATGGATGACTGAGATAGGGCGATGGACGCAAACAGCAATAAAGTATCTACCTACCTCACATACCCAAAAATGACAGTAATGCAATATTTTCCGATGCATGCCCCTCAGTGAGTCATACCTTGGCAGAGGATTGAATCAAAACATCTATTCCATTTCATTGTTTTCAATTTGAAACAAGCATGTTTGATATTTCAATATCTCTGTTGTTTCGCCCCAGACATCAAAGTGGGTGTACCTCAACAGATTTACCACCAGCTTGTTTTCCCCGGGCTGTGCCTGGGAACGCTGAGATTTAGAGCGTTTAGCCAACTCCCCTGTGGGAAATGAAAAGTCCTCGAGAGTGCGGCATTCCTACAAGTCAGCACTGATTGGTCGGGCAGCTCATGATGCCGGGCTCAGCCCATCCTGCCCTGGCTGAGAAGCATTTGGAGATTTTCTTCTCATTTTTTTTTTTTTTTTTTTAAATAGCATTAACGTTCCACAGACATCCACACGCACAACTTCTCCTTCGCCTTCTCTTGTGGTCAGCATGATTTCTCCACTGCTGCTTCTCCTCTGCGCAGGACTGCTGCACCACACTGCAGGGTTCATCCGCATGGACAAACTGGCCGACAACAAGATTTGCGGGGATGCAGAATGCTCAAGTAAGTCCGTGCACGAATAAATGGCCATGTCAGCGTGAAGACTAAATCCTTCAAAATCTTCATGCCTTATCAAACGCGTGATATGTGTGAGAGCCGCTCAGACAATGTGCACCGTGTCCTCATGATTGTTGTTCCTGTTTTGTTTGCTCACTTAGATGTTCTCTCTGTGGCCACAGCCTTGGATGACTTCATAGCTCCGGACTGCAGATTCATCAACATCAGGAAGGGCCAGATGGTTTATGTGTATTCTAAGCTCGTACCAGAGGAGGGCAGCGGAGTCTTCTGGTCAGGAAGCGTACGTGCATGAAATCGTCACAGGCAAACACAGACGAGACATGACAGTGTCCGTCAAACGTTTTAAATTAAAAAAAATTCTCTCCACATATATTCTACTCTAAAACACATGGAACAGCTTTGCTTTCAATCGAGCTTCATGCCGATGGTTGAGTTCACACAGGATGGAATATAATGCACCCACAGTTCATATAGAGGCCGTGCTGTTTTCCATTTTCCGGCAGGTTTACAGCACGCGATACGTGGACCAGATGGGCATCATCGGCTACTTTCCGGCCACTGTGGTGAAAGAGACTCATCAGTTTGCGCAAGACACCGTCACCATGAGCACAACTGTGAGTTGTGTCTTTTTCTGAAGGAATCAAAGTTTTAAAAATGCCCCAGTGTTGACTTTGTGACCTCTTTTTTTGTCAGGCGACAGACTTCTACTGCGATTAGGACGTGGAAGACTCAACAACCCAACTTTTTTTTTTTTTTAACAAGCTGCAAGTCTTTTCAGACTAAGTGCCTTTAAATGCTGCTGTTTACTCACAGAGCCGGGCTCTCAGTTTTGCTTTAGTCTGCAAGTACTTACTTCCTTCCTTTGTTGGAAATTGAGACTTTTCAAAATCAACCTATTTTCAGTCAATGCATGTTGATTATTTCACAAAATTAATAAAGACTCTTTTAGGTTGTTACTGAACCTCTTGTGAATGTGATTTCTCCTTTGAATCCCAGAGCTTTTTTCCTTTTATACATAAATGATTCACATTTGATTTCTGTGATGCAGCCAGCGCTTTGTTTTTTATCGCACTTAGAAGACTTCCAAATCTTGTTTATTACATTTTTTTCAATTATGCAGACTAAAAAGCTCAGTTGCACAGTGTGCCTAATGACTCACTCCATGGCAGCACGGAAGGCCGTACCTGCATCTTCTCTTACAAAACAAAAAACAAAGCAGCCCATTGTTTCAGGAAAGAGACACACTTACAGCCTTAATATGGTTTGGACTGAATCATCAGTGCCGTTCTGTAGTAAATTATCTGTTCATGCGCAACACAAACTACTCGTGAGTTGCATAGTGAGGAGTTTTAGCACAAGTCTGTTGGTGCTTTATGGCTATATAAAGTGTCGCAGCAGGAAAAAGAGACTCAACCTGACAACAGGAAGGCTTAGGGGGCGGGTGGAGGGGGGGGGGGGTGAGGGTGTTAAATCGCTGCTTAAAAAACACACAGTGAGAAGAAAGAAAGTGTCAAGTTTGGTTCCTTGTTTAATCTACTAAGACCAGATAATAAAACATGACATCCTAAATCAATTTTATAAAACCTCTTTATCAGGTTTCTTCAAATTCACTGCCAGTTTGTCTCATTTTCATAAATTATTATTATATTGCTTCAAACACTAAATTTTTCATCTTTTGTTCCCTATTAGATGTGTCATGAAAAGCTCTGCAGCTCAGACCGACTGGCTGCTTGCTGCAGCGTCGTGTGACCCCACCCATCCTCGGTTGTAATGTAATCATGATTAAGTAAGTGTGTTCGACCAGGAGTAGGAAGTCATTTTCTACAAACTGTTGTTTCTCGATCACGTTTGTTGCCATTTATCCAAAAGGCGTCAGCTTCATCAGAGCACAAATGAATCACTTTGAACCAAGTCTGGTTATTTCTCTTACAGGCCGACGAGCCGACCGCCCACGCAGCCACACACACCCACACACACCCACGCGCGCACGTGCAGCTCCCGGAGATTAATCACCACTGCACATGGAAGCACATGCTGTCACAGTTCAGAGCCCTTTTCCCAGGGATGATTTGGACCTCTCCTCGATTGCTTTTTGAATCACCCGTGTCTCCGCTTCATTCGTCACAGCACCAAAACCCAGATACCGTGCGGCTTGAAACGTCTCAATCAAATGTTCCCATTTAAACGCTGGACATGACTGCTGCTCCCATTGATTGGCGAGGTTACAACAAACAGGCCCCCTTTCATTAGCCCTTCACTTGTTTTCTCGTCCGAGCCCGAGGGTTTCTCAGAAAGGACGGCTCACGAGTTTTAGGGGAATGCTGCCGTCAAACCTTGTGATCAATCTCCCGTCCTCTTTCCCCTGGATCGATACAAAACCTGTTTTCCAACGGGGACACAAAGTTACCGCCGAAATGTCAGCAGAAACAGTCCTGAGGCATTTGTCAGCAGCGGGAAAATCACACAGGGAAGGAGGGGAAAATCTAAAGTGACCTTTCCCCACCTACCCAGTTGAAGGTCGCGTCTCTCGCGTCATTCCAAAGTCACATCACCTGCTGCTTCCAATGATCATTTTGTGCCGCGGGCCCGTAAACAAGCTTACCATCTGCTACTGGCTGCTGCGTTTCACAGGACAGATGTGCTAAAACATTGCGAATTCGGCCCCTTTGTGATGTCACATTGACGCCATCTTTCCAAACATGTGGAAACTACAGCAAAACCTCAGCTTTTAGATGAGTCTTTGCAATAGGCTGTCGTCTGGAAACATGATTGTCGAGGCTCATTTTTACAATTTGGCTTTTCCGAGCACAGCATGAGCCGTCGTGGTGTGCTCTATATGGCACTGTGTATGTGGTATGATGTATATGGTTATTGGTGATGTCTGTTTATTGTAAAGCACTTTGATGTATTTGAATGTGCTATATAGATAAAGGTGGTACAGTATGGTATTTAAAAAAAAAAAAAATACAAACCTGAAAAACAGGACAATAAGGGACCTTTAAAAAAAAAAAAAAAAATCTGAGAGCTGTTCACCGCGACGCAAGAGGTCAGAAGTTCGCTCAGCCTTCCGCAAAGCCCCTCTTTCTTCACAGCTTTGGGTTTGAGGACGTGACCGCGGTGACCAGCGAGGACACACTGACAGATGACCCTGACTTGCATGCAAACCAGCGCTCCCTCTGTGGTGAAGTTTAAAGGAGCAGCTGCCAAATGCAGGCAGCAGCCGCCCCCGCCCCACTCTCACTGACCCCCCGCACCCCCCCCCCACCCCGCCACTTCCTCACACTCCTCTCCCTCCCCTCCGTCACCTCCTCACACCACCGCCCCCTTTCCGTTGTCAAAAGCTTCAGCTGGTGGTTAACGTGGCCAGTGTGACGTTTCACACCTTTATGGGCACAGTCAAAAAGGCCCCTAATCACAATACATCATTTCAACAACTTCCTTTTTTTTCTCCACCCTTTCAATCGGCGACCGATTATTTGAGCGTTTGCGTGAGCGTTATACACACACGCTGAGCTCAGGGCCCAAACAGAGAATTAAGGCGCTCAGACGGAACCAACATCTAACTTTGAGCAACTGCCGTCCCTTCACAGCCAACGACTGCAGGAGTTATTATGACAACTCGGTCCACTGACCTGCACGGCGAGGGAGGGAAACCTGCGCTTCAAGCGACTTAAGGTATTTTCTCTCAAGTCAACAGAGTCAGCCGTGAAATGATTTTATACAACCCTCTGACCTGTAACACAGCCCAGCATCTCCAACCACCTTGCTTGTGTTGAATCAACATCTCTTGCCTCGCTGTAAAGACTCTTTTTGTGTCTGTATGTTAGCAGCGGGTTTTTGAGAAACAGCTACATCAAGTGGTTGCATTTTAATTTGCAGCGTCTTTCACTTCCGCTCACGGACTCTGCACCCTCTCCCTCCCGAGCTCGCCAGTGAACTAAGGTGGCCCGCGAGCACAAACCTGGATACCTCATCCACCTTCTTCGCTGGTTTATTTAAGGTAAACGATGAAACTATAGATAAGAAATGCGTTGTCAGGCGGTTTGGATGGTCCATCCCTGGCTTCCTTAGAAATATGGCTGTGTAAAATTTCAGCTAACTGGGAGCAAGAACATTGATCTATGTATATTCCTATATATATTCCTATATATATATAAATAATAACCATTCTATGGGTTGTAAAACCAAATTACTTTTATTGTACTGTGGGAAAACACTTTCATCTATGTAATTATAGGCTGTGTGCTAAGATTTTACCAATTTAAAAATAATAAATTAAGCCACATTTTACACACTGGACCTTCAAAGAATATGGGAATGTGTGAATCAAAATGGTTTTTGAATGATAAATTTAGGGTACATGCATGCATCGCGAGAGAAAACCTCAAAGTGTGACCGGCATCGTCGCCGGCCCGGTTCTGGTGTTGACAGTGGATGTTTTCCTCGAGTGCATCGCAAAATGCCAACTCACTTCATCGTTTGAAACAAATCCATCAATCAGTCAGCAAGAATCAATCACACCGAGGATTGAGCTTGTCGCGCCGCGGCTTGAAAAAAAATCAGGTTGGTCGGAGTCGTTTAGTGTCAAGGGTGTGACTCGGCCAGCTGGACAAACCTTGGGATTCTGCTTTTATTACTTTTAGTGGATATTAGTATTTTTATCAGGCAAAAACGTGCTTATAAACACCACTTTATGTTTGCGAGCAAATCTTGAAGTCATTGTGACTGCCCAGTCATGGCTATTCACTGTGTCTGCTGCTCATTTTTTATAAATAATGTATGTGCAAAACATGGCAGCAGCTGCTGAGGAATGCTCACTGCTAGTCTGACACGGACGTGTAGCGATAAGACAACAGCCACAAGACGTCCCAGCAGGGGGCGACGCCATCAGCTCACATTATATCAGTATGACACAGTGATTGTGTTTGACTTTTTCTTCTTTTTTTCATTGGGTTTCTCTAAATACAGACTCTCCAGTCAAAGCCAATATGAAAGCGCGGCTTGGGGAGACATCAGGCCGGCCATTTAGTTTTGGGATGAAAGAGACACCACGTTGTGTTCCACTGTTGGTGCTTGAGCTGGAGGGAAATATTGTGCCGTGAAAAGACCTCGTCAGAACCCCCCCCCCCCCACACACACACACACACTTCCCAACTTCAAACGCCGCGAGCCTCTGTGGTCTATAAATAGACTGAATAGAGTGTTTGTCATGACAACCAATTACCTTTTACAAAAGCAGCGAGGCTAAGTAAGACAGTTAAGTGTTAGAACCAAATTGTGCGTTGCAGTCTTCCTCGCTGCGTCTCTCTCTGTGTGCAAAGATGCAAGCGCATTGGCAGAACGCTCCTGCGTGGAGTTCCGGACACAGAATTTTCTTGTGTGACACAGAATTTTCTTTTCCCTGTGTACTATATTTTAATAGTATATGCTGAATATTTGTAATTTCAACGGCAGTTATTAGGGGAGACCACCCGTTAGATGGTACTAGAGCAGGGGTGGGCAAACATTTTGACTGGTGGAGCCACAATGGGTTCTAAACATGACAGAGGGGAACTACAAACATGTGTGAGGGATATGAAGAAAATATATCACGTGGCTTTCATGTCAACTGAAAATGAACCAAAGCAAAGTTGCAACAAAATCAGTGTCTTTGAATATATTTAGGCATTTACGGTATTTAGCTCTTCATTGAAATGACTCTGAAAACACTGAAAACGAGGATGAAATACAGCTATTTAATGAGTGACTGACTACTAATATCATCTCTTCAAGTTCAGCCAGCCCCATTCAAACGCTTTAACGGGCCGCATGTGGGTCCCGGGCCGCTGTTTGCCTATGCCTGTACTGGAGGATATAGAAACTAGCTTCCTGTTAATAGTGTTGTTGGTTTTTGAGGAGGAGTCAGGGGGCGGGACCAGCATCGGGCTGGGGGTGTGTTCACAGAGAGTGAGGTGAGGTGTATCAGCCCTTTGTGATATCACAAAAAGGGCAAAACATGTGCGTTTTCACACACACTTTGAGAGATCAAGAGAATTACAAGTGGGACTAGTCCGCTGTCGGTGACACGCTAAATACATACATTACTGTTACTGCATCCTTCAATTCGATGCCATGCAATATACTGGTCAGTATAACTCCTACACCCAACGTAATTTAAGCGTCTATTTCCATTTGAAAGACAAATGTCAGATAAGCGCTTTTTAACATAATTGACTGTGTGTCTGTGTGTGTGTGCGCGCGTGTGTGCGTGTGTGCGTGTGTGCATGTGTGTGTCTGCTCGGCCCGTCCATCAGGCTTTGTGTCTCTCCAAGTTCCAAATCTCAGGCCCTGCAGCCACGACCCGAGCTTGTAGCGAGGAAATGACATGACGGACAGTGATATTTAAAGAGAGTGAGAGCGAGAGACGGAAAAACACACCAGCGATAGAGCCTCCCATCACGGAGGAAATGGCCACGCTCCGCTGCACTTTGCGAAATGCCAAACCACCGCAAAGTGTGCTGTCGGCAGAAAACACGGACATGCATCGAGCGTCAGAGGGATTGCTGCCCCCCCCCCCCCCAACCCCCTGCCGCCCAACCCGAGTCCACTGGTCAGAGTGTCACCGCGAGACAGTGTACATGTTGCGGTGAAAATGACACCCACCTTGCTGCACGCCAGCCGCCCTGCGAGGCTGGCAGGGCTCCGATAGGCTGCCGCCGGACACGTGACCGTTGCCTGGAGGAGGCTGCGGGCAGTTTATGGACGAGTCGGGTTTGTTAAGCCTAATGGTCCCTGTATTGATTGGCTACGGTATCCTCGCAAACCGAACGGCCGGAATGAACAATGAGATTCCCATCGAGGTTTAACCGAACGCGTTTCGGCGCGCAGCTTTTATTGACCCTCCCGGAGCGGCTGCTGCCGACGACGGAGGGAGGTTTTAAAGGAAGCCCTGCGCTGCCGGCTGGTTATAATGAAGAGAGCTTTTATCAACGTCGAGCACAAAGTGGCTTTATGTGGTCGGTTAAAAACATAAAACCCCCCCCAAAAAATAGGAGGAGAAGACAATAAAACCCAGGCCGCAAAATTAGCTCCATTCGTTCGAATAAATGAGGCCGCACCGAATGAATTAATCGCTCGCAGGAGGCAGCGGCTAATAAGCTGCCGCGGACTTCACAGCCAGCTGTCAGCTTATCGCTCAGCCGCCGTCAGCTGAGCAGCCACCGAGGGTGTAAAGAGACTGTGGCCAGTGGCTAAAGCCTGGCCGGATCGAATGACGCAGGCTCACACGTTGGCGCAAAGATTCTGAGGCGTCGCATCGTTCGTGTTTCGTAAGACTACTGCCTGCTGCAGGCTGTCTGCGCGTGCTTGTGTGTGTGTGTAGTCATCGTCGACACATAAAGGGCACAGTCGTGAGAGGGGCCTGCATGGAAAAAAACACACACTCCCCCCCCACCGCACGCGTGGCGCGCATGCTGGCGCCCTGCAACAGGTTGTTTTCACGGGCGCTTCTCGGTGCCCGTCGTGACCTTTGTCCACGGCAACCCGACCTCAAAATGTGGAGCGCTTGTGCAAATGATTTTATGTCCAGATTGATGGAAGCATTGGCTCGTTATCGCGATTCGCTTCGGGAACATTACCACTTTGATTCACCTCCCCACCGCCGCTCCCTGAGTGGCTGTTTTTGTGCTATTAAATCATAATGGGGGGAACTTTGCTCTTTGCTTACACTACTAAGAGCATTTTTTTTACGTCACTAATTAGTCGTGGCTCCCTCCCCATCCCTTCCCCCATCCACCACCCCCATGCCCTGTGTGTGGCCTATGAAAAAATATCCATTGTTTGCTTTCTTAATGGTCCCTGCTCTTTGGGCTGTACTGGCAGAGAGGCCTGGAAACCATGAGATTCCATTACCATTAAGCCCTAATGTCCTTTTAAAGTGGAAAGAGCACCGGAACTCCCGCACAGCACAGGAGCCGCTGCGCTGCTCGCGCCGTTTACGTGCTAGCCAAGGTCGCTCCGCCCGTCCACGTCGACTTCCTGCAGACACGGCAGAGAGGCCGACTCTCTGACTCAGAACGCCGCCGTACGTCGGCAGCCGAGAGCTAGCCGCGGCATTGCGCGACCTTGAAAAAGGTCCGGAAAAAACTTGCGTGACCTTGCGCAGTGGAGGAACATTTGTATTATTATCCCCCAGACGCTCTTCCGAGTGCCTCAAAGTACATCCGCCGAGGGCTTTTTGCATTTTTGATGCACTTTTCTCAGGGAAGCCAAGCTTTGCACAGGTGCAGCAGGGTGGACCGGTGCGTCAACACAGAGGCTCTACATTGGACAGGAGGCGGATGCGTCCATTTCCTGTAGTGGCTCTGACACTTCCATCATTCAGTAGTCGCTAGTATCTTGCTGTATCTTGCAAGTATCTTGATTGTGCTCTGTTGCTCGGTTGGTGCCAAGATCATGAAGCATCACACATCCTCCATCACACAGGTGCTAATGGAAGCCCTCACACCTTTCTGCCGGCTGCGTTTTATCTCCAGCGAGTGGTGTTTCATTCTCTTCTCAGACGAAAAAAAAAAAAAAACTCTCAGTCGGGGAAATTTTTAGGCAGGATCTCTGACAAAACTTTCCGAGCAGATGCTCCTCATCATTAAAGGTCAGAATCGTGTCTCAGAAGCCACGCCGTGTCTGCACGGCCGTATGTCTGATGCTGGATTCACCTTTTTACACTAATTACTTGAAATGCAAACAAGGAAATTACACACACACACATACGCAGGTTAAACCCACCTCAGGTTAAGCAACTACTTGTTTACACTTACATTTTTTTCCAATGTGCCCTTTGTTACACTGAAATATTTCCCGGTGGTGCCTCAAAGGTCAGGCCGTCTCATCAGACTCCCAAAGAGTCATGCAATATTCAACACCTATTGTCAGACGTCAGAGCCTGACTGAAGCCGATAATTGCCCAGACATCAGACTGGAGGTGGCTGACTCTGTTAATGACTTAATGAGTGTGTGAAAGGAAATGGGAAAGTTGGCACGGCACGGAGCGGAGCGGGACTAAGTCCAGCTCAGGAGGCTTGATTAGCGGTAATGTTTCCCAAAGAGTCCAGCGAACACCATTAATAGCACTCGCGCACGCGTGTGTCCTCTTGCTCTCGCGTGTCGTGGGCCATGATACACTCGCGGTGGTTCAACTGTTGCACAACTTCGGACTAAATGGCGGATTTAAAAGAGAAAACCGTTTTTCTCCCCGAAACCAAAAAAGAGATGCTTTAGGGGCGGGGCAGGTTGTGCCATTTTTTGAATCCTGTGGATTTGTTTCACCCATCAGTCTGGTAAAGAGCTCATACAAAGTATTTTTCAGAGATAAAATCACTGGATAACAGCAGATTAAGGTGGATCATCGTCAGCCACCACTGCCGTTCTACGCTAGCCTCTTCAGCGGCAGGTTCAAAGCCACTTCCTGTTTACGTTCGGCTTCTTCCTTCTTCAGAACCTTGTTTTGTCGCAGCTTGAACGGAAGCCGTCTGGCTATGAAGTCGCATGCAAATTCTCTGCTCTAGGTTCGTACCGGAGCTTGGCACGACGCCACGCAAGGCTGGAGACCATTTAGCTGATTGTGGTCCTTTGAATCAATCATCCAAGCTGTTTGGCAAAGTGCAAGAAACATTAATTTTCTTAAAGAATGAAACAAAAGCAAGGAATTAGTGCAGGTTGTGCGGATTCCTCATTTTAAACGGAGCGCGGTGGCTTGGCAATGTTTTTCCATCTCCATTTTATAATGAAGATCGGCAGTAGATTGATGCCATCTCCTGTAAAGGTCAATGCGTGACAATTAATCAAATCAGAATGAAGGTTGTTCTCCTGCCCCCCCCCCCCACCCCGCACTGCACCGCCACCCTCTCTCCATCAATGAACATGATTCATCCTTGTCATCAATTTTCATGTTCCTCATTCCCCTCCTAGGTGGCACATTCATTAGGCAGTGCAGAATTCTCACCTCGAAATAAGCAATGCACAGGGGGAAATAATTATTGCGATTATGCATAATCTACGCCTGCACAGTTGTTTTTCTTTGCCAATTAAAGCAAATTTATATTCAGAATGGGCTTTGAATAACAAAGACGGCGGCGCCGCCACCCTCCACTGCTGTGGGAGAGACGCTCTGCCGCAGGCTGCGAGGGCCGATTGTTTTGTTCTGTTTTTTTTTTTTTTTTTTTTTTTAAAGGAAGGACACTAATAATGTAATATTTTCTCTCTCATTGATGATTTCTAATGTGTAGTCGTGTTTGTTTATTTAATGAAGGAAGCCGCCCGCAAGATTGTGTGAAGCAATAATAATTATTGCCGATTTGTTCACAGAGTTTGTCAGTGCACTTAGGCGTTGTAAAAGGCGTCCTCACAAGGTTGCCTTTCATCATCGTTTGATCTGTCAGATGTCTTTTTTCCTCCATTTGGGTTTTTTTCTACACAGTATTGACCTGCATCTTTAAAACTGGCCCACTCTTGTTACTCTGAAGCTGGGCACAACGACACGCAGGTGAAGCTAATCAGGTGATTAAAGAGCAACACAGCCAAGAAAAAGATTACACACAACATGCATGTCTGAATATTTGTTTAAGATTTGGATGAGGCTTCTTTTTTTTTTTTTTTTAAATATATAAGATTTAAACACAAGATTGTAAGGCCTTTATTTGCTTTTCAAATAGGCAACATGATGCATTTCCTGAAGTGCTTGCAGTTCTGAGCTCGAGGCGAGGCAGGAAATATCAACGTCTAAGTTAGCCGGCACCCCGCGGTGATAGAAATCAAAACATCACCGTGGAGTGCTGGACCTGACAAACCCGGGGACGGGGTGGAGGGGTTGAGGAAGGTGGATGTGGGGGAGGGGAGGTGTCGTAAACAGCTCTCAAATTGCAGCATTGTTAAGAAGAAGAAAAGCAACGTGAAATGCTGTGTAAGTGGAAAGTGGAAAAAAGTCGAATCGAAGTCGAGCATTGACTTTACTTAAGTTGCACACACACACACACACACACACACACACACACACACACACACACACACACAGACCCTTTTCAGGTCATGTGGTCCGTGACAAATCAAGCCACTGTCTCCATCTGAGCCTCGCTGTCTGCACTGTCATGCCTCACAGCACACCAGGTCCGACGCACTTCCTGCTAGCTGCTTGTCCATCTGCTCTGACGGAAGTAATACATGTGCCCAAAACAGCGTTACAGGCGGCGGCAATAAAACCCAACATGCACAATCACTTCCTCGGGCAACTTCACCAGCATACATTGTCCTTGAACAGCAGCCAAAGTCTACATTTCATTCGTGGTGGCTGGATGTGGGGGGGGGGTGTGTAGTGGAAAAATGATTGCTCATGGTGTTTCTCATGTTTACAATATCTCCTCTCTTTCACAGTCTTCATGTCTTCCACTGTGAATTTGCACTCAAACAATGGCCGCAGTGCGAGGTTGTTTCTGTATATGTTATTGTGTCTCACAATGTTCTCGACAAGCCTTGTGATTTGCTATGTTTTGGCCTAGTAAGTGTCTTATGTCTGTTTCTCCCACAGGAGTTTTCATAAAATAAAAGCAATATTTGTAAAATTTCGACAAAGCACAGTTGCGATTTGCAGGTGTTTCCACTGAATGGTGCGAAGCGCATAAGCCGTAATTCTCGTAGAGTCTCGTCCCGCGAGATTTACGAAAATTGCTTTTGTTTCTTTACGTTTGTTCGCTGTCAAAAATGGTTGTTATATTTTTGTCTTTGATTACTTACTACAAAAAAGAGCCCTTCAGAGTCCATTTAGTCTGGTTGCAACAACTTGGAGTATTTTACTCCAAGTTGACTCCAAGAGGACATAAGCCGTGTGTCATTGCGGCAGCTGCTCCGCTGAAGGCTCACAAAGGTCTCCACGCGTGCTCCGCAAAAAAAAAAAAGTCGACCTTCAGCAACGGCCTTCGGGGTAGTTTCTTTGTTCCTTCATCGCAGCCCACAGAAAATTGCCGCCTGCTTTGGTCGCAGCCGAAATGAAGGTTGCTCGTAATGGGATCAAATGCTTTGGATTTGGCAAGATGGAGGAGCGAGAATTAAAGCCTTGTTGGCGGTCCTGCGACCATGAAATGCAAAAAAAAAAAAAAAAAAAAAAGTCTCAGAAATTATGTTAAAGTGGCAGGTTTCTCCACGCGGGATGATGAAATTGCGCTTGTTATCGAGACGCGCGGGGTCTGACGATATGTCATCACTTGTCAGCGATCCCCCGTAATAAAGACCGGGGGGTCGCCTGTGAGCTTTTGATATCGCCGCACCTATGAAAGCTGCTTATCTCGCGGAGCCAGAGGCGGGCGGCAAGTTACGGAGGGGAGAGGAGCAGGGAGGCACAAAGAGCGGCGATGAAGCCATCGGAAGCTCTGGGAACAACTCAGACTGCGATCGATGCAGAAACACCCCCTCGCTCCGTCCCGCCGCTCCGCTGGTGCCTATTGAGATGCAGGCTGTGGCAGGTTTGCCGGGTGAAAAGTTTTCGAAAGTCCTTGCGTGTTTATCGAACGCATCCGACTGATCAAAAGGGAGGAGGGGTTTGTAGAAAAGCTTCACAACATGAAGGGTGTTTGATCATACTGCTTCACAGCATCCCACATGCTGAGAATTTAGGACCGTCTGGGGCAAGTATAATTTTATGCAGCTGTGTAGTTATCAGTCTCGAATATCAGACACACATTTAGCCTTGCCTATGCATCCACTCCTGACAAGGACATCGTTTGTATAAGTATAGTGTTCTGCTCCTTTGGCCACCACTGCTGCAACTCCACGCTCAAATCATGACTTATCTCAGCTCTTGTTACAATGGAGGCTTTTTTGCAATTGGCAGCAATTCCCCCCAAGAGTCCATGGCATAGATGAACATTCAGAGTCCAGTAATTGTAACAAGTTAAAGCATGCAAATGTTACAATGTTCACACGCTTTAGACTCACACGCTCAATTTGGCGTTGACATTTTGTTGTAGCGCTCGATAGATATTTGTACTTTTTCCACCGTAGTTTAAATAGCCCTTTTATTTATTTCTCTGTTGTTAATAAGTGGGTGAGTAAGAATAAATAATTGCAGTGGTGAGGGGGGGTGGTTGGGTGGGTGGTTTTCGGAGCAAGCTTGAAAACGATGATTAATAAAGTGAATGCACTGATAAGAAATCCACCTCCATTATTTCCATGTGTGAAAGCTGATCCAGGTGCTATGTTATTCTTCCTCTTCGTCTCCTTTCGCCTCTCAAGTCGTACACGAGTGTGTCGGAGATAAGGACGCCTTTAAAATGACAAACAACAATGCGTACTTGCATGTAATTGAAATGTGTAATGGGAGCAGCATGGCCAACGTGGAAATCTTGCCCCACAACTCAGGAAGACACACAAGAAGATTTTTCTCTCTTCTCTCAAGCAGCCCGACGACACGATTTCCCATACTATTTGCACTTACAACCCCGGAACACATCTGGTATTTTTGGAAATCTCATTCCTTCCTGTTAGAGGTGCAGATTTGGTTTGTTCTTGTAATCATCTACAAATGCGAAAAGCGAAGAGAACACAAAGCCAATAACCTCCAGCCTTATTAGAGATGCAACAACGCCTCACTCCAGTCACAAGGATCTTTCTCTCTCCCTCTCCCTCTCCTCCTTTCAACTCTGCACATTTCTGCAAAGACATCCACTCTGGATCTCTTTCAATGCAGCGGCGGGGGAAAAGGAGGAATGCACGGTAGTCTTTTAATGAGCAGCCGTTTCTTGCTAACAACCTGTTAATCCAGAGGGTGAAGAAATCACACACAGCAGGTCAGGCTAGTCGTCGCTGAGTTGTAAAGTGTGTCAAATCTTCCTGACCCCAAAGTGCAAAATTCAATTCAGGAGTGTTTGCTGAAAGCGGTTTCAGTGAACTCCCCAGAAATCCTTTACTTCCTGTACTTGATGCTTGTGAGCATATGTGCTATAGCACAGATATCTAGAAATGAAAAGGCAGTGATTCATTGTAACAACTCCCCTAAATCCATTGGTGTGTTGTCGTGGATCCGAGCTGGCTGTGGCTACACAGCTAAGGATCCTGTGTTGGCTACCACACGCTAGCCTAGAATGCTAGCTAGCGCACACCAGGTGGTAATCACAAATACCTTTCCCAGTTTAATGACAGCAACCTCAGACAGGTGTAGGCACTGTCTTTACGCAGCTACCTTGTTTACGTCGCCTTCCAGACACGTGGAAGGTGCAACAAAGTCCAAGTTTTAGCAGGAAGCTGAAGCTAAACGTCTTTGGAAGGTTGTAAACTAAGCGCTAAATACGGTAAAATACATTATCTGATACTTTCTCTCTTTTATCATTAACTATTATTCTTTCTCATTATTCTTTGTCTTATTATTATTATTATTATTATTATTATTAATAATAATAATAATAATAATAATATTAATAATAATAATAATAATGATTAAAGCTGCAAGCAGCGTTTGCGGGACTGAGCCTCCGACCTCTGCCGTCCCATGCTGATGACCCCCGACCTCTGCCGAGGCCCCCCATGCCCGCCGACATCTGTCGAATTTTGGCAATTTTAACTTGAAATATGTCACTTCCTGTTCGTCGTATCAAAAAATTAGAACATACACGACGTAGAGCTTGACAAGACGAATAATTTAATTTTTGCGGCGGGATTTTTGGTCAATTTTCAAAGTGCATTGACTTTGGAGGGCTGTTACACAAAACATATTTTGTATGGTAAGGGGGTCAAATTTGAGCGGAAAAGGGCGGCGGAAGAATAAGAAGAAGACCTGCTCTGATGAGAGCAGGCCTTTGCTGAGGCTCAGTCCCAAATAATGGATTTTCATTGACAACAGGCTTTGCTTCTCTAGTGCTGTAACATCATCTCGTCTTTGGACAAATAATAGTTGGATCAAAAAAACAATCTGTTATATGGCTACTTCACAATCTTGGGACATGCCTTCACCTTGATCTGCCTGCAGATGGTTCTCTCCTACTCATTTCTCTGGTGGAGTCTTTAAAGATCTCCACCAGGCTGCTGAACACCCTCCGGCTTTAACTGGCTAATGGGGAATTGCAGCCAGCAGGCCCAACTCCCATCCTGGGTTCTGAGACAAGGAGGATTCAGTTTTGGGCATTGGAATCCTGTGCAGGGGTGGTGATGTGAGATTAGCTGCTGTCACCTGAAGAGGTGAAGAGGTGACTTGTGCAGTCGAGGGCGAAGATGGGATCACCACGGGTATGGTAGAGATGCTGGATGTGACGAACATTGAGAAACAGCTACTGGGAAACCATAGTAGAGATTAAAAAATACATTCAAATGAAAGCTGCAAGCAGCATTAGCCTAGGCGGTAGAAACTGAAAATTTTCATCAAATGAAGAGAAAATTGCAACTTCTGACCTAAGGACCCGGCCTACGAAGGACCCATCCTACGAATGACGCATCCTTTGAATGACCCATCCTACGAACGACACATCCTGTGAAGGAGACAGCCTATGAAGGACTCATCCTCCGAAGGACACGGCCTCCGTTTCTTCTTAATATTATTCAGTCTTTATTGAGCGCTAATTTGGCCCTCTGAACATGCTCCAAAAGCTCACCAAATTTTGCATGGCGGTAGAAACTGGCCCAAATTTTCAGCAATTGAAGAGGAAATTGAAACATTTGACCGAAGGACCATCTGCCTTTGTAGGATGTATCATTCCTTTGTTATCCTCCGTTTCGCCTCATTATTATTCTGTTCTTTTTTTTGCGCTATTTTGAATCCCTAAACATTTCATCCTATGAAGGTCGTGGATTCCAAAGGATGCATCCTATGAAGGACGCACCCTTCGAAGGATGCATCCTATGAAGGACCCATCGTACGAAGGACGCATCCTCCGAAGGACCCATCCTACGAAGGGCGCATCCTTCCAAGGACGCATCCTCCGTTTAACCTCATTATTATTATGTTATTTTTTTTGCGCTATTTTGAACCCCTAAACATTTCATCCTATGAAGGACGCGGCCTACAATTCTATATATATTTCTTTATTTCAGACCCAAGAGCTCCATATCATAGAGAGTTGTTACCAACGCCGGTAGGTGCTGGAGGAACATTGGGGTGGATCGCTAAACGCCTCTTCTGAAGATCCTAAAGAAACATTCAGAATTGTCACATTTTAATGAGAAAAAAAATGAAATAACTGTATGTCTAATAAACTTTAAATTAAATCCACCCGCTTCCAACACATTGGCTATCTGTACATTTGATTTTGGAAATAGATATGCGTTTGCATAATGCGTCAATTGTGACGTTTTCTTGACCTGACAGTCCAGTTAAGACGACTGGACCGTCAGGAATGTTATCTTCTTATACTTGAAGATGAAGTTGATTAATCAGTGCAGTTGCCTCAACTTAAACTTTGAGTGCTACAATGACCTGGATGACTACGAACCTTCACAGATTTTATCTTGTTGTGGAAAATTTTAAACATGTCCAATAGTCCACTGTCAACTCATGACACAGTCTTTGTGTTTTGGCTTATGTAGGTGGCTCTATTGAGCCGATTTGAAAATGTCCTTCAAGTTAATAAATTTTTTAGCAGGTCTGACCTGCACAGAAGTTTCCAAGACTTTTAACATATGGGAAGGGGGTCAAAATGGGGCGGAAAGCAAATAAAAAGAAACGAAGCAAATACAATAGGGTCTTTCGCAGTTCGTTTCGAACTGGTCTTCCTCAGTCCCTAATAATAACAATAATAATAATATTAGTGTCATTATTCTTTCGTTAAGTTCTGGTTGAGAAATAAACAACTAAAAACGGATATAGGTGGAACCAACGAACAAAAAGGCCATGCTTGCGTGTGTGTGTGTGTGTGTGTGTGTGTGTGTGTGTGTGTTTGTCATAATTCTGATGTATTATTTTCTGGCGAAATAAATCCTCATGCAGCATCACGCTGGCAGCAAAATCTCACTGAACTGCGGCGAGGACGCGGAGGAATTCTCCAAGGTGCTGAAAGTGACTCCCGCCGCTCGTCGGGGAAACGGCGGGACACACCCGCTCGTGCCCCATTGGTACGACGTCACGCGCGGAAAGTATCCGAGCGAGCGAGGTAAATGAATTACGGATGAGGAGAGGAGGAGGAGGAGGAGGAGGAGGAGGAGAGACAGAAAGCTGAGGATGCAGCTTTTTTTTTTTTTTTTTTTTTTTGCCTCCGCGCAGCATCTGAGCGCCACACTTGAGCGACACCTCGGCGAAAATCCAACTTCCACCGGTTCAGAGCGGCTGAGGACGAGGAGATGCGTCCGATAAAGAATTGAGGCTCCGCTCCTCCTCCTCCTCCTCCTCCTCCTCCTCCTCTTCAACCTCCTCCTGCCCATCTCCAGCGAGGAGCACATCCCGCACGGCTTATCATTTTTTTTTCTTTTCTTCCTTCCTTTCTTTTTCTTCCAACCCACCCACAACCATCCCTCGCAGATCGACGGGCGGGCGGGCGGACCGACCACCAACCAGCCGGACACGATGTACGGATCTTCCCGACGTGGGACAGCGGCGGGATTCATAGCGATGCTGTGCGCGGTGCTGCTCGCTCCGCGGGCTGCGCGCGGAGTCCTGACGGACCATCTTCTCGTGCAGTTGCGCGAGGACGCGCAGCAGGACGAGGCGCACCAACTTGCAACACAACATGGGTTCCAGAGTGCCCGGAAGGTAAGGAAGGAGGGCTCGGGGTGGGGGACGCCCGGACGCGGCATGCCGGTCACAACTCCACCTGATCGCCGCCTCGGTTTGCGAAAGGAGACGCAACTCGAATTACTCCGCTTATTCAAAAATATTTGTCTGTTGTTGTTTTTTTTTTTTTTACCCATTAAAAAAAAAAAAGCATCTCTCACCGTCACAATCTGAACTGTATAACCCGCTGCGTTCAGTGCCCCCAAAATCCCGCGAGACTTTGCATGGTTTTTTATTTTTTGGTCCGACTTCGATACATTTTCCCTTCAACTGATTACGTCATTTCTACTAACCCCCCCCCACACCCCCCGAAACTAACAATAACAGTCCCAGGCAGGTTTCCTGTGCAGCAGCACCTCCTCTGTAATTCTGCTGCCGGCTGAAGTCTCTCTCAGACGCAGACACTCAAAGTGTACAATGACACCAGATGGAGGAGCGTGAAGTGGCGCCGGATAAAACACACACACAGCTTCTATTTCTGGTGGAGTTCTCCGGCTGAATTGCCGACTCGACGACTCAACCCTGTTAGTTGAGCGAGTGGCGGCGCCGGTCGTGACCTGCGGGACTGAGACGCGGCGTTTGGCTCTTCGCCTCCGTGCGCCCGGCGACGTGGTCAAAAGGTCAAAGGGTGTTATCGAGACATTTGTGGTGTAGCGCCGCCGGAACACGATTCCCACGCATTGCTCATTGCGTGTGCGTGCACGAGCGTGCACGAGCGCGCGTGCTGTCACACGTCAACGGGAAACGTGAGGGTGAAATGGGCTGAAGCCTCGGCTAGTGAGGCGTAGCAGCAGCAGCGGCAGCAGCAGCAGAGAGGTGCCTCCGAATGAGGATTCTCTTCATCTCTCTCTCACACACACACACACACACACACACACACACACACACACACTCGCACACACACACACAATTCTCGCCAGTTCAATCTGTAACTCATCAAAAGCTCAATTTTTTTTTTTTTTGCTAGCTGCTCATTATCCTCTGCGAGAGGGAAACCGTGGGCTCCCCCACCTTCCTCCTTCCCCCGGCCCCTCCCCCTCTTTCCCCCATCCCCTCCCCCCCCATCTTCTGCCTCCTTGCCTCCCAGGTTATGTAATCAGCTGCTATATTCGTCCAAATGGGGATATGCGCTGTTAAACAATGTATGCGTCTTACGAATTGTCTTCCATCCTGATTAAGAAGACGGAGACCAACGTGCTCGGAAGGTGGTGGGCGGCGGGTGAGGGGTGGGGTTGGGGGTTGGGGGGGTGGGGTCCAAAATAAAACCTTAAAGCCTCAAATCAGCACACGGCTGGTGTGAAGCAATACGGTGCAGCCTGTTTGTGTTTCCCCTCCCCTTCATTTCCCACCACAAACACAACAGAATAACGCACAGCTCCGAGAGATAAGAATAATCTCTGAATAAAAATGACAGTCTCTGAGAATTTCATTTGCACACTGGAACTGACAGGCGCGTCCGAGAGTTGTTTATTCTGCGGACCGAGCCGAACCTTGACTGCTACTGAGGCGTAAGAGGAGCGTCTTTAATCTCCAAACGGTGGTGGGGTTTAGGGCGGGGGGAGGGGGGGGGCCATCGGGGTTGATGCATCTCATCTGTCTGCCCTCCCGATTCATCACAGCGGCCGTCTTCACAAACACCCTCAGCGAAAAGCAGAGCGTGGAGACGACGGCCATTGTCCCCACCTGCAGCACGAGCCACCGTCCATTCAATCATTATTATCTATTGTGTTTCTTTCTCATTCCGTCTGGCATTTCCATTCTTGCCTCCGTGCCGTCCACCCCTTATCTCCCCGGCTCCTGATTCACTTTGCCCTTCTTTCTTTGTCCCTCTCTTTCTTTCTTTCTTTCTTTCTTTCTTTCTTTCTTTCTTTCTCTGCAGCTTCCCTTCGGAGAGGGGCTGTTTCACTTCTATCCTCAGGACACTTCAAAGAGGCGGAGTAAGCGCAGCGCACGCGGCAGACAGCGGCTTCAGAAAGACGCCAGGGTGAGTGGACGCCGCTGTGGGGACTTTTTGGAGGATCGCCGCTGACTTCACGTGACCTCGATGACCGTTGTCGGAAAAACCTTGCATTTATGTTGAACACAGCATCGTTGCACAACCCCCCACACAATTGCACAATTGCATCGTCAACATATAGAAAAACCCTCCCTAGGGTGTCCTGATGATGCTAAGCTTTTAGAGCTCGTGTTGCTTATTGTCGCTTTTCTTGGGTTTTCGAGAGCTTGTTGAAAGGCAGCGTCGTCTCCTCGTGGGTTAACGTGAACTGGATGCACCTGGTCTGTTAACATCAAAGCAGTTGTTATGCAAGACGGGGGAAAGGGGGGGGGGAACAAAACACTATGCGAGTCAGACAGGGCGGTTGTGAAGTGAAAGCCGCAAGCGACGAAGGGAGTATTGACAAACGCACAATGCAATGACGCCGAGATCGTGAGAATGAATCCGCCTTTAATTGTGCAGTACAGCAGAAATACGCTGTTGTTAATGGAATAAAGGGTGTTAACAAGGCCTGTCCAAACAAAAGAGAGGGCGCATGATTGTTTTTGTTCAGTCAACACTGACGGCAGCTCTGAACTGAGTGTAGAGGAGTAAAAGGATGACCAGTGATTCCACTGCCAAGCCGTAAGGGGAGAAAAGGCAAACCTTGTCAGGGCTCCACATCTACGTTGGCCGCCTCACCTGATAGTGGCGTCGGGGTGATATGTGGCGCCTCCATTGGTACGCCGCACGAAGGAAAAAGGTTTGCGCTCCAAAGCCGCTAGAAAAGCATCAGCGCCGACTGTGAAAGGAGTCCCATGGGGGGGGGGGCTGCGGCTGAGGGCGAGGAAAGTCCTGAATATCTGATGCGCCCGCCCCGCGCAAGGACACCACCGCACGGAGGCTTCGCCGCAGCGCCTGACGATGCTTTGAGCCCGAAAGGACGAGAAGTCTTTCTGTTTGCTCGAACAGCCTTCAGGTGCTAGCAAAGAAACGTCCCGGAAATAGAGACAACTCTGTGAATGTTGCACCAGGCTGAGACCTTCCCAAGAATCTATATTTAAACCAGCTGTCATTTGTACATCTGAAAAGAGCTCATGCGATTTTATTATTATTATCTCCTTGGGTGACTGTCTTAGATAGAATGTGCAATTGCTTTTTTTTTAACGCGAGGAATATCTATTTAACAAATCACATGGCAGCAAAAGCAAGTCCAAAAAAAAAAGTCCAAAAGGAAGTATCGGGGTCGAGGTGACTTTGAACATGTCAAAGCAGGCCGGTTGCTATATTTTCTCACTGACGGACTGGTCGGAAACGGAAGGAAGGCAGCAGGAGCTCAGACCTAACCGCCAGTTACAACCGCTGCCCATGGAATAGGATCAACCGATAGTAAGCAGCAGGTTGCACACCGTAGGTAAGAGCAAGTGCACCTCGTAACGGGAGCGCAGTTCCGCGCCGGAGCCCAGTAACGATCGAGCTGCCGCTGCTGCCGTAATCGGCGGCAAGACCTGCGGTGAGAGGAAAAGCACGACGGGGGATTGCAAAAAAAATAAAAATAAAAAATGACTCATGCCCACGACTTCATAAAACAGACAGGCTGTTTCACAATTAAGCATGATGTCAATATAATGGGCAGTTATATTGAATTTATTGTAGTGGAGCGCGGCGATGATACAATTATCGTATCCAGCAGCAAAAGAGCAGCCGCAGACGGCGTCGACTTCACATTTGATTGTGTGGGTGTGTGTGTGTGTGTGTGTGGGGGGGGGGGGGGGGGGTGGGGTGGGGTGGGAGTGATATAATTAAGGAGGGCGATGCTGTTCAGCTGATGCCTTAACGCTTGCTCTCTCATCTTGCAGAGACGGAATGTCATTGTCTGAAGAGGCACTTGCAGATCTTTTTCACACACTATGCACTTATAAACACTTGAAAACTGGTTGTTAAAAAATCAATATCCCTGATGGGGCTTTTTTTATATACTAATTTTTTTCTTGAGTCGAGAGCTTCGTGAAGATGGAGACAAACAAACACTTTTTTTTTCTTTCTTTCTTTCTGCTGAGCGCTGGCTCAGCAAAACGAACAAACGAAAACAACCTGGAGGTCCTGCTGCAGACAGTCAACCGGGCCGTCTAATTGCAGTTTGATAGAGGTGCTAATGAAAAAATAAACGGCGGCCACCTCGCCGAGCTAATGCGGCTAATGGAGATGAGACAGCAAGGACACGGCCGGGTCTTTGTTCCAGATGCCGGGGGTTTTAATCAGACGCTTGACGTGCTCATATGCAACGCGCCGGTTATTGATTCCTGCGGTGCCCTGGAATGGATGGGGGTCAGCTGGTCCGGTTTAATGGCAGCCTGTTTTTCACGCTGAAGGGTCTCGGCCGCTGCTCGCCGCCATATCTCAGTTCTACGCCCCTCGGTTCCAGCAGGACGTTCATTGATGGCAAAACAGGCTCGGCTTAGAAGGTGAAGAGTGTTTCAAATTGCTCAGGACTCGTCTTCTTTTTTTTTTTTTTTTCAATGATTCTTTACACTTTTGTTAGATCGAGGAAGATTTTTTTTTTTCTTTGAGCGGCAGGACTAAATGTACCGGTGGTCCGGTTCTTTATGTGCTCTATTAGCGGTGACCCACTTCCGACTCAGCCATCATGTTTTCCTCCCCCGGCCCTCCTTCTTCTGGGATTCCTTGTCCTTTTTCTCTTGATATGAGCTCCACAGAGTCTTAGAACACACACACACACACACACACACACACACACACAAAAAAAAAATTACTCAGCAAAAAGATGTTTGACGGTTTCCTTCCACACTTTGTGACCCACATTCTGCTTCTCAGCCGCCGTCTGCATGCACTCATTTGACGAAATGCAGTGCACTAAATGAACATCAGATGATTCATTGTGGCCCCGGCGCTCATTCGGAGCGCATTTATCGCCGTCATGGTGTGAGGAGTGCACTTCTTCACATTTTCCTCCATTGTGAACTTGCTCCAGTTAATGACTGCTGCGCGACATGGACAATAACTCGTGTAGCAGGGACAACGTTTTCAATCGTGCAAAAAGGCCTGGCCCTGCTGTACTCGGTGATTAACAGCAGTGCCGAATCACACTCTGACTCTGGAAAGGGAGCCAATCAGAGCTGAGTGGCTAAAATCAGGTGCAGCTGCGGGAGAACCAGGGTAAGACTACGCTGGGCGTTGGAGGCTCAAAACACACTGCTAAACCATAGCATTTTTTTTTTAGAAAATCTATCTTCTAATTTTGGAATCAATAAAGGTGCAAGGCTGAAATTCGGCATCTTTAAACAAGGTTTCCGATAGATAGATAGCTGTGACATTAATATTACGACTGGATTCCGAGCAGCAGCCTGCCACGCCGAAAGATTCGTGCCCTGGGGAAAGCCAGGACGGAGCGGTGATGAGATGCTGGTGGCGCCGCGTTCTGATTCGAAGTGAACTGGAGCGTTGTGAGCGGTGATGCGGCGGTGCGTGCTTCCTGTCTTTGTGACTTGTGAGTGGGCACCGGGCAGCGTGACCCGCCGTCTCGCCGGGGAAATACCAGCCCTCCTGCCAACTCACGGCGGTGGGTTGGCAGCATGAAAAAAAGCTGCAGGGATCGTGAAGAGAATTCCCGGCAGCCTCCTGTCCTGAATTTAACGACGAGACGATTTGGCACTGAAGTCGTCACAGAAAGCCGAAAATGTCGCTTGTGTGGGTGTCTTTTCTTTCTTCTTCTTCTTCTTCTTCTTCTTTTTTTTTTTTTAAAGGAGTAGTTTGCATTTCAACAGCCTGTTGACGTGCTGATATACAGCGTGTGTGCTTTGTGATTGCCTAGAGTGTGCCATAAAAGAAAGATGCGGATGAATGGGGTTGGGCCGTTTCAAATGGCTATCTTAAGTGCTTGCTCTGCTCGCTTATCTGTGATGGTAAACACACCGGACAATGCCTCCGGCTCTAGAGTGAATTTGCCAAAAGGGATAAACAGAGAGCCTCTTTAAAAAAAAAAAGAAAAAAAAAAAGACAGAAAGAAAAAGTCTGCCATCAGTGTGTTGAAAAACTAACAAGAAAGTGAGATTGCTGTAGTGTGAAAAAGGGTGTTTTAAGATGACAGGGAGACATATAAGGTTCAGCTTAATCTGTAGCTGTGATATGACAGTCGAGATTTCCCTCGTCTCTTCGCTGAATCGTCCCTACTGCTAGCTAGCTAGCTAACTGGACAGAAGAGAGACTAGAGAATAAAGGACAAATCAAACTGAAAACACACCTTCAAGGTTCAGATTAATCTGTAGCTGTGACATGACTGTCAAGATTTCCCGCATCTCTTTACTGAATCGTTTTTGCTCCCTCAAGCTAGCGAGCTGGCTAATTAGACAGAAGAGAGACTGAAGGATAAGGGAGAAATTGTAAAAGCACCTTCAAAAAACAAACAAAAAAAAAAACAGATGAAAAGAGACAGAAAATGATACAACCTTTGTGAAACGGATTTCAAGATCGAGTGTCCTCATATCGAAAGGGACCAATGGGATACCAGGTCCGGTCATTTTCTGTAATTTTCTCGGTGCGCCTGCAGGAAAAGATGCCTCGTAATTTTTTTCGCCAGCCACCCCGTGATGAAAAACCCTCCTCGAGTTTTAGCCGTGACATCCATCCCTGTCACTTACGCACTCCCTCCTATGTTATTTTGCCTGACAAGTGTTATGGCGGCAGTTCTTGCTGGTGATCTGACTCACTCGGGAGTGTCGCTGATGATTCAAAGGGACACAGGGCCCAGTTGTGAGAGCGTAACTAACATGGCCTTTTGCAGGGAGAAAAGCAAGAACAACAACAACAACAACAACAACAACAACAACAACAACATTACTTATGATCCCATCGTGGTGGTTTAAAGGTCCAGTTTGTAAAATTTATGGCCAGCAGCTGCAGCCTCACTCATCAGGACTGGCTTCTGTTTGGATCCCGTCGGTCCGATCCCTCCCTCGGCGTCGGCCCTGACCGCGTGCTTTCTCTTCGCTTTTGCTCCGCAGGTGAAGAACGTCTCCGATCAGGAGGGTTTCGGCCGCCAGAAGCGCGGCTACAGGAATCTCAATGACATCGAGGTCAACATGAGCGACCCCCTGTTCACCAAGCAGTGGTACCTGGTGAGTAATCAGCCGAGCAGCTGTCTGCACGCCAGGGACTGACCTTTCCACAACGGCACCACATTCCTCCGACCTTAATTACTCAGCAACTCGACCAGGTTCCCCAGTCGCAGCGGCGCCGTGCGTCGGCAGCATTCTTCAGTCTCTAATTAGCCCGTTGACGCTTTTGCGTCACCCGGTTTTTCCTCCCCGCTTGTTCGCCCAGAGTGGCGACCGTGACTTTTCCTCGCCAGTGGGAGGAGCTTGTGTGTCGCTGACATTTAGCGTCCTCAAATCTTCCCTTCCAAAAACCCTCCCCCATTTGCACAACCGCTCCGTCCCCGTCGACTTGTTTTTTTTTTTTTATCTCTAACGGGCGATTTTGACTCAGAGGTGACGTCGTCCCGTGTTTTGTGACCGAGCAGATAAACACGGGTCAGGCAGACGGGACCCCAGGGCTGGACCTGAACGTGGCTGAGGCCTGGCAGCTGGGCTACACGGGCAGAGGAGTCGTCATCGCCATCATGGACGACGGTGAGCGCTGTGTTTTCACACCCCTGAACACACGATAGAGGAATAAATTATTCACGCTGGGATGAGCTGTAGGCCTTTCTTTTTTTTTTTCTTTTTTTTTTTTTTTACTGCAGTGGGAAGGTTACTTTGAAGAATGTGTATGTTATTTCCGTGATATTTTGAGTCTTGTAATTTCCATCTAAATTCCATTTTTACTCAAGTGCCAAATGAAGCCCGAAGCGTTGCTCACAGGCGCGGATACGTTTTCACCAGCTGCTCTTCCATTTTGCAAAGTGACATAATTATTCAATTTACTTCAACATGACGGTTGCGAAACTCAAGTTGTCTTTGGTTTGCTTCAGGTACTCCAAAGACAGTTTATGTGGAACGACCCAGGATTTGTCATTTTTTTACGCATGGCTATCTGACTAGCTGATCCCAGTCCAATCGCCACACTGAATTGACAGCTCACACTAAAATATAATTAGAAAAGAATTAGATGAATCACGAGATAAACCTTTTGTGTCACCCACAAAGCATTGAAGAATATTTCCAAATATTTTGATCCTTGGGCGACACGGTGGCGCGGTGGTTAGCGCTGCCGCCTCACAGCAAGAAGGTCGTGGGTTCGATTCCGGGGCCCGGACCTGGGACCTTTCTGTCCCACGCAGACACATGTTCTCCCTGTGTCTGCGTGGGTTCCTTCCGGGTTCTCCTGCTTCCTCCCACAGTCCAAAAACATGCATGTGAGGTCAATTGAACACTCTAAATTGTCCGTAGGTGTGCATGTGAGTGTGAATGGTTGTTTGTCTCTATGTGGCCCTGCGATGAACTGGCAACTTGTCCAGGGTGTCACCCTGCCTTTGCCCTAAGACAGCTGGGAGAGGCTCCAGCAGACCCCCGTGACCCTGAATAGGAATAAGCGGGTATAGAAGATGGATGAATGAATGCATTTTGATCCTTCAAATTTCCTCAGTCAGACGTTTGCTCAACATTTTGCAAGTTGGTCGAGTAATCGCAGGCTTTTGGAGCTTAATAGGCTACGTGCTGAATGCTAATGTGCGCTACTGCTTAATTTGAACCCTCCTGAATTATGTTCACATCCCATTTCAGGCATCGACTACCTGCACCCGGACCTGGCATCCAACTATGTGAGTACCTCTGCGTGTTTTGGATTTTCGCACCAGCGTTTCTCACCTGAAACTTGGGCCTTCAGCCGCGACGGCCACATCCGCAGTCAGCGCGGCGGCTCACCGCGTCCCCTTTCGCATCGCTGGAGGACGCGGAGACAGGCAGCTGGCCGGCCAAGCTGTTTAATGTTAATGCACAACTGCGCCGCTCGGGCACAATGGCAGGCCGATCTGTCAAGGCGGAGATAATGCCAGGGAAGTTGGCGCTGCATAATGTGACGCTCCCTCCGTCGCCGGAATGCTGATAAAAGCGAGAGAGAAACGACTAAAGGACGAGAGGTGCTGCTGCGCTCGAGCAGAAAATGCAGCAGGCCGAATTTGGCAGGGCAGCCCAGTTTCGTGTGTTATGTCATAATCGGGGATCCAAGAAAAGGAAAAGTATAAATCCTTTTCATTTGATTCTTAGAACATGAGTCATGCTGCTTTTTAAATAAAACCCAAAGGCTTTTAAAAGGACCAATTTCTACCTATTTTCAGATCTCTGACTTTTTTGTAGAAAAACCCAGCTTCCTGCGAAAATCTCTTTTTAGCTTTTTTGCTAAAATTATACCTCGTTCATTGCACTGTGAATAAAAACAGGTCTTACCTGGTGGAAAAGGCATCACCAGCGTGGAAAAACTTACAAGTGATGCGTCAGTGCCCTCGGTGATGTCACAAGTGGGTGATTTCCCAGGCCTTCTACTTTTAGCACACATTTTCTGAAGCTTGTGAAAGAAGAAAAAGATGGACTTTTGTCACGAGCTGCACATCGCTGCTCCGACAACATCAGAAATCTGCCCGTCACGCGGCAGCGTTAGCTCAATTACTAATTTGAATCAGAATTTTCCACATAGAAGGTTAACATTTCCCATTAGAAACGACACGTGTCGGTCCCTTTCGGCCCGGACGCACACTTGCATCTGGCTTTGTTGCAGTCGTCATGGTGTTTTGCAGAGCCACACCGCCAGCCATCTCCCTCCCTCCCGTTGTTCGCTATCACCTGCACAAAGAGGATGAAACGCTTTGGAATGATGGAGATAACCAAGGACTCTGTGCGTGTGTGTCAGGGTGAAGCCCTGTCATGACGGACGGCTTCTGAGATGTGTCTCGATACCATGTGAGGAGGAGTGTGAGTCGAGTCTTTGTGACGCCTCCTATTTTTTTTTTTTTCTATTTTTTTTTACGGCGCATTTATGCACAGAACCTGAACTGTCGCTCTCAACCCGTTGACGCGTTTTCTACAGCTGCACGACCATTTTGCAAAGTGACATAATTAGTCCATTTACTTCCACGCGACAGTCGCAACGCTCAAATTGTCTTTGCTTAGCTTCAGCAGCTGCGACGTCAGCCGATGGGTTGTTGTTGTCTCAGACAGTTTATGTGCAGACCAAGACCAAGTATTTGTTATTTTGCATTTTGTCCCACTCTCTGTAGAAATCCATACACAGCATGAAATTTGGGAGAGGAGGCGGAAGTTGCTCAACGTGTTACACAATGCAAGCAGTGCCGAATATTTTGAGGCTGTCGCACTGAAAAAAATTCTGAAAATCAACCCGATTTGATGTCACAAAGGGAACCGAAATTCAAATTGCAAATTTTGCACTAATCCTGCCCTGTGTAACACTGCCACTCTATGTGCCTTTTAATTGCCCTCTGGGGACAAATAAAGTTTTTTTGAATTTGAATTTGAATTCAGATTGCAGTTTCCAAAAAACCTATTCCAGAAGATGTTGTGATTTCAGAATCGGTAGCGTGTGCTCCCTTAAGAACCAAATGCAATTTCTGTCTTTGCCACGGTCTCTTCGTTGAGGCAATTCACTGCATTCATGTCAGACCTTTAATATTTAACTGTGACAACGAGGCTTCGGCCTCGACCGCGGCAGCGGCGGCGGCGGTGGCGGCTCTCAAGGGTTCACTCAGATCGTGATGAGCCCGACGGAGGTTCGCTGGGGAGAGGTTGAGGTGGCCCAGACTGGTCCAATCCATTACTGGCCGGCAGACACCCGACGCAGAGTGTGATTGATGGATCGAGATATGAGCTGGAGGAACAGGAAAGTGATTTCCTGTCTCCGGTTTCTATGTAGAATGGGAAAAACAAAAAAACCCAAAAAACGTGCGAGCAAACGAGAGAGCATCAGAAAACCCTTCAGTGCAACAAGTGGGAAGTTTGACGGTTAAGATGACGCGTTCGCAGTATGACCTAACCGTAAAAAAAAAAGATAAACTGAGGGATTAATTGCTTGAAATCCAGTTCAATGATCTTTCCGGTCGTCAGTGGCCAGTAGACGTGTCCCCTGCCGGCGCTGTCGGCGGTCAATATCGAGCGCAGACAGCAGAGGAGAAAAGAAAGAAAAGAAGTCGGAGAGGCGAAAGAGAGGTCAGAGCAGATGGTGTGAATAACCTTCCACAGTGTTGCTGCACGGAAAGAAAACACATCAGACAATCTCAAGGGTGTCTGTTCATCGTGCTGCCTGCCTGCCTCTGCGTGTGCGCGTGCGTGTGTGTGTGTGTGTGTTTCCATCAGACACGGCCATTCTGATAATTATGTTGACAGCGCTGCCATCTCCCAGCAGACGCGTCTCCAGCGTCTCCTCCTTCCGCTGCTGTTTGTTCTGCTCCTTTTACTTTACCGGCCGTGTGGAATTAGATTCTGACGGCGGCGACGGGGGCCGTTACGTTCTCGGCGCCGAACCCCCCCGCCGGTACTGCACATTAGCACAGGCCACGGGGCAAAGAGATTTGCAAGTTACATTTATGTTCAGCCGGTTTTTGTTTTTTTTCTTCTGTTCTTTTCTTCTACAAAAACAGATTTACAACTGTTTTGTTTTATTTGTTTTTTTTCTCCTTCGCGGATGTTTTCGGTTGAGAGCCGTTCCTGTTTTGGAGCTCTCGTCGGAAGAGACAGAGATGCGGCGCAGCCAGCGGCTGGTTGGTTTGTTTCAACCGTGTGGATTCAAGCAAGGACGAAACTGGCCTGGTTTCATGTCAGCAACCCACTGATAGTCAGATTAGTCACTGCTATAAAAGTAATAAAGGAATGAGAAGAGGTTATTTTTTAAGAGATAATTTGATGAGGCAGGCTAATTGTGTAACATCTGACAAAGGAAGATAGAACCGTGTTTCAAATGTAGGTTTTGTAATGAAGACTAAATGATAACGCCTCCTCTTCTTCTTGTTGTTCTTCTCTTGTTTATTGCAAACTCAATGAGTATTTGTATCGCTTTTACACAGTATACAGCTCTTAGTTCTGTTTCAAACCCACCTGTGTTTCAGCATAGCCTAGCATGTTAGCATGCAAACTATTTTATGATCATTTAAATATAATATTAATAGTAATGCTAGTCGTAGTCAAACCTTATTACATAGAAGTAACAACTCATTATGTTGGCTTCCTATTTGACAATGCCTTATACTAGCTGCATTGGCATGCTAATTGCTAATTGTCTTCGCTATTGTTGTTATTGTTGCCATTGATGAAATTGCTTTCACCAAGCAGAGACAACAGCGTGCTGTTCACCTTGCAGCCGGCCTATCTCCACGTAAAGAACGACGTGGCCCCCAGTGACAATAACCGAACCCTTCCAGTCGCCGTTGTTTTCGGGGACGTTATTGTGTTCGTGAAACGCGTCTGTTTTGCTCCTTTTCAGAACGCCGACGCCAGCTACGACTTCAGCAGCAACGACCCCTACCCATTTCCGCGCTACACAGACGACTGGTTCAACAGGTAAAAGCTCACCCACCCAGCGACAAGCCTGTTTACACATCCTGGAGCCACTATTGATTTTCTATGCACATCAGGCACGGTGGCCGCCCGCGCCAACCCGGCTATTGTCCTGCACAACATGATGGGAAACATGATGCCTGTTATTACGTGCGCACTTTAGGGGCCTCGTAGCCAATGGGAGGTCTGGCTGGACCGCTCTCGTGGCTGTCGCCAGTGGCGGCGGCGTCTTTCTGTCTGATAGCGTCTTATCTGAGCCCCATCACCGATTCGCAGCGGGTGATCCACTGTCACGGCAACACGTGTCCAAGAGACAGACAGAAAAAAAGGGAACACATCCTTTGTCCGCACCTCCTCCGCCCTCCTATTCCGGCTCTGTGTCTCCATCTGCCTCAGCTGCATACGTGCGTGTGTGTGTGTGTGTGTGCGTGTGCGTGTGCGTGCATGTGCGTGCGTGTGTGTGGGAGTGATGAGGGAGTGTTTGGGTTTGCCAGTGTAGCAGTTGCTGACTGTCGGGCACAAACTCGACGGCTAATCAGCTGGATGTTATAAATAGCCGCGGCTGGCTGTAGCAAAGCATGCTGGGAGAGAGGGGTTGACTCTCTCTCTCTCTGCAGTGTCCCTGCGGGAGAGTGGGGGGGGAGGGGACGGGGGAGTAGATACACATCGCACGGCGGCGCGCAACGAAAAAAATAAAAACGCCGACGTGCAAACGCACAATCAGACCGAGGATGGATTAATGTCTCGATTTAAAAAGAAAAGAAAAAAAAGAAAACCTGCTCATCTTTCTTAAGGTCACAGAAATTATAACGTTAATGCGGATTGGTGCAGTGAATCCCACGCCTTTTACAGTGGTGGATTCCCTCATCGCGGTGTCGCACAAAGTCGTCAGAAATGCGATTAGCATCTTCAAACTCAACTCCCACGTTTCTGCAGATTGATGCAAATTCATGCAAATCCTTCCCTTCACCACACCACACCTTAAGAATAATAATAATAACAATAACAATAATAATAATAATAATAATAATAATAATAATAATAATAATAATAATGATAAAGAAACACATCCTCTGCCTCTTTCTTTCCTGTCACCAGTCACGGAACCCGCTGCGCCGGAGAGGTGTCTGCGGCCGCCAACAACAACATTTGCGGTGTGGGAGTTGCCTACAACTCCAAGGTGGCAGGTGCGTGTGTGTGTGTGTGTGTCAGAGTGTGTGTGTGTCATATTAGAGCTCCAGTTTCGGTTCGGCCTGTGAGAGGAATAACAACGAGGCTGGCGCGGCCGGCTCGAGGAAATTACTGTTTTGATAACGGTCATGATGGAAGGATCAAAGGTATGATGAGGTGGATTCACTCTGAGGTAAAAAGGGGGGGAGAAAAAAAAGAAGTGAGGCAGCCTTACTGGGCCAGGAATATATCTCATCTCGCCTTACAGCTTCTAGCTATAGCAGTGAAAAAAAAGTTTTACCCCAAATAAATGACACACAAGGAGCGAAAATTTAAGTTTGCAACCCAAATAAATACATTTGAGAAATAAACTTACATTTGAAAATGCGTTCTTGAGAAATGTCACAGTATCATATAGAGACTGTGTTTTACCGTAAGGCAGCTATGAGTCTGTTAACAACGCTGTGGTCCAGCATGAGAAGCAGCTTATTAAAAAAAAAACCCTGAAGCCCTGGATTGTAATAATCAGCCTGGTTTGTGAACGGTCCCCCCCCCATCCCCTTCCAGGAATCAGGATGCTGGACCAGCCCTTCATGACCGACATCATCGAGGCCTCGTCCATCAGCCACATGCCTCAGGTCATCGACATCTACAGCGCCAGCTGGGGCCCCACCGACGACGGCAAGACGGTGGACGGGCCGCGCGAGCTAACGCTGCAGGCCATGGCCGACGGCGTCAACAAGGTAGCGGGGCAGCAGTAGTGGAGAGTGGAGTTTTATGTTACTTTTTACTTCCTCTTCTGTCAGTCAGCTGACTCATCTCGCATCTTCATTGGCTGTCCGGTACATGTGACATCACCAGAGGTGGGGAGGAACAAAGTAAAAAAAAATACTTAGATTTTTCAAGTACCTGACTTTTTACTTTTACAAAAATCTATGCTTTCTACTTCTTACATTGGAAAAACATGCTTGTCCTTTTTGTTTGAAAGTGTTATGAAGGTACAGATTCTGTTAAAAGTAATTTGCTTATAATATTATAGTTGCTGTTGTTGCTCGAAGTGGATCAATTTGAACTACGCTGTTGTGTAGTTCATATATCATATTTCAGAGGGAGATTATCTTGGAGAACCTCGACTTTGGGGTCACTATTCAGTTCTTCATCAATGACAAAAAAATGCTACTTTACTTTTTTTACTTAAGTAGATTTAAACACAAGTATCCATACTTTTACTTTAAGTAGACAATGTGAATTCTTTTTCCACCTATGGACATTACACACTGTGCGTGCCGGGCTCATCTCGGAACGCCTTGCACACTACAGGATTTCTACCGGCATATATTAAACATGTTTGTTACTTATCGGCCTCTCCTCCTGAGGCCGAGCGAGGGGGTCGGACTGGACGAAATCACCCTTAACGCACTCTGAGAAACATGAAAATCCAACGTGACGTCGTCTGCAAACATCAGACAGTCGAGTCTGACTTTGATCAGTAGGAATTATCCTGTAGTGTTTACCCGCCTTCAGCTTGCAACAGAGAGCCGGATGTGATTAGGGGAGGTTCCACAATGCAATAAGGCACAATGGTGGTTAGCCTCGTGAAAATGCACAGGCGGTACGTGCAGGCTCGTCCGAAGCGAAAGTGCAAAAAAAAAAAAAAAAATCTGTCGACCAATCACGCGGCCTTCCGCAGCCCATCACGTTTTCGAACGACTGGCCGCAAGTGAAGACATCTGCAAATTCACCTGTAATGACAACAAGCTAAACAGTCGACAGTCAGCGGATGATGGAAGTAAATGAGAGCGGCGTGCCGTGGCAGATGAAAGCGCTCCTTCTCTCCCCCGACCTGCCTCGGCAACACAAACAGGGAGCAGCGAGGGGAGACGACTCGGCACCGCTTCCTCCTCTTGATCCTTTGTTCCGGAGGGAATCGACCGGCTCCTTTTGTAGAAACAGGTGCTCTCTGCGTGCAGCCAGTCACTTGTTTAAAGCATAAAGCGCTGAATGGCGAACGAATCAGAAATCCTCTTCTCCTTCTGAACGGAGACTCAGAAAATCAACTTCCTTGTCTTGTAATGTCAATATTTTGGAGTGGTTTTCTTTATTTTTGCCCCGTGCGGGATCCTTGCGAGCAAAGCTCGAAATACGACCATCGCCACGATAACAAACAGAACCGCTGATGATTCACGTTTGGGAATGAAAGAACAGCATGATGACTGGACCCGCAGCGGTTCGCGGCACAATTGATGCTGGACAGAAATGGAGAAAAAAAAAAAAACAATTTCTGTGTCACCTCCATTTAGTAAAGCGATTGTCTGTATTTTCCATGAATGCCCCCTTTTTTCTGCGGAAATGATTGTGTTGACGAACCGTCCATTCTCTTCTCCCGTCTGCCGGTGCGGACGCACAAAGGCTCGTAATGAGCGAAAAGTAATTAAGAAAAAACAAAATGAATCAGGATGTGAGTGAAAGGTTAAAAAAGACGAATAGACGTGGTTGATTGGACTGTCGGTCAATTTGAGGTGCAATTTTCTTTTCTTTCCCTCTGTCTGTCTGACTGCCTACCTTGTCCGCCTGTCTGCCCGTCTCCTGCAGGGCCGCGGGGGCAAAGGCAGCATCTACGTGTGGGCGTCGGGGGACGGCGGCAGCTACGACGACTGCAACTGCGACGGCTACGCCTCCAGCATGTGGACCATCTCCATCAACTCGGCCATCAACGACGGGCGCACGGCGCTGTACGACGAGAGCTGCTCCTCCACCCTGGCCTCCACCTTCAGCAACGGCCGCAAGAGGAACCCCGAGGCCGGCGTTGTGAGTGTGTCTGCCTTCACGCCGCTCCCAGCGTCCCTGTGAAAAAGGCTGAGGCCAACGGGCCAAGTGCACTGTGCTCCTCTTTTCAAAGAGGAGTCCTCGTCGGCTGGTTGAACTTTAGAACGAGCTCCTTTTGGCCGTGCGCAGCAGGCGGCAGCGTCTTGGGCTCTTTTTTTGTTCAGGGGTCTGAATGAGATCCGGGCAGGGTGGGGGTGGGTTCAGGCCGGAGAAGCCGTTGTTGGTGGTAATTGCCGTCTGGTCTCAGCCTTTTAACGGAGGCTCAGGTGGTGCCACTGTGCGCTTCTGATCACCTGGCTGGAGGTGCCCTTGACCGGAGATCGTCGCATCATCACATTAATTGACACGTGAGCAAAAGCATCAATGTAAATATGCCAGAGTTAGCATGAATGCTAATTTTCTAATCCAACTCATCTGATTTGTTATTAACCACTGCTTAGGGGTCTTTTTAAAGGTGGTCTAGTTGTGACAGCTTCTGATATGAGCTGGCAGTGAGTTCCAGGACTGTGTTCCTCTGATGGACACCACCATGAGTGCCCAGGGGACCTTCTTCAAACCAGTTACTTGACTTCCTTTGACCCTTGACAACAATGAGGGATTTTCCTCCGCGCAGCTGCCGCTCAATGGATATTTCTTCCCTTATGGGACTTTCGTTCTCTGTGAATCCTATAGACGGATGCGGTGAAGATCAGCAGCAGTTTGAGAAATCTCAAGGCGAGCTTCTTCAAAAGTCACTTCAACCCTCTTTTCTTCCTCATTCTGGGGCTCAGATTGAACTCCAGCAGGCCGCCTTCACCGCGTGCCTGGATGCACTGAGTTGCTGCCGTGTCGTTGGCTAATTAGCTATTTGTGTTAGCAAGCGATTGAGCATTCGACCTAAATAAAGTGGCCGGTGAGTCAGTTTTGTCTTTTGCCACAAGCAGTGGCGGCTTTCGCCCTGCGTGAAGCACTAAAATGGTCCGACTGCTTGCCTGAGCGTGGCCGTTGGGGCCGTTGAACTGTTTATCTACTGAATGATCAATAAAAAAATAAACAAGGAGCGGCTGACTCACCGCTTAAACACGCTGGAGGGAGCCTGACCAGCTGCTCGCTCCCTCCAGTCGTCAACATTTCCCTGAATGCGACGTAAATGGCCGGCTTAAGCACATTAGCGTCTGCGTTGCGACAAGATAAACAACCTTCCTCTGAAACTCTGCAACGTGCCGCTGCGTTTGCGCTCGCGATTATGCAAAACCTTTGGCTGTTGACAGAGACACGAAATCCCCCGGGATCGCCCGTCTAATTTCAGGCAGTCTGTTAGCTTTACTAATGAAGCATCAAATTAAATTACTAAAATGTTTGTTTATACGAAGCAAACTTTGGGTCCCGGTGTGTTTACGCAACGGCGGTCGGCAGGCGCTGGGCCTTCTGGTTCGTACTTTTTTCATAATTCTTGACGGAGTTGAACACAGATCAGAGGGATTTCATTCACTGGGATTTGTCCAAACACCAAAAAGATATGTCTCGACAAATTAAACATTGACTTTTCGAGTTTTCAAGAATTGTATTTGAGGAAGAGAGGATTATGCTAAAGTTATTGATGTAAAAAGCTGTCAGTTTTTATTTTAGTTATGGAGATATTTTATGATTCCAGTCCTTTTCTATCTCTATCTCTATCATGAAATATCTAATTATATTTGGCTCATGACTCTTCCTCAGTCAGCTGCCTTTACCTCACCTTTGGTTCACATTTGTGTGACGCTCGTGACTTTGTGCTTCTTTACGAAGACGGCTCGAGGTCGCGGCGGCTGCCTGTTGAAACCGCAGCTTCCAATATCCTGTTTTGCTTTTGTCCCTCGCATCACACTGAACAAAATTAAACCGAGATGCTATTATTTATTTCGCCGGCAGACAAAGGAGCCGAATGCAGGGCCAATAACTGCGAGATAGGATCAGCAGCATTTGATGAAGGTAGACATGGAAAAACCCAACTGTGGCTTGTGGGTGAACAGCCTGAGGGAAGTGTGAAAAAAGGTTAATAAGGCAGCTTCAGGGCCAGGTGTTTGGAGGTGAACTCTAACCCTGGAGGGTGACACAATCAGCCCCAACATCACCACTCCTGGAGAAACAGAACTGAAGAGAGAAATGAAATCTTGCTGAGTGTCTCCTGTGATTTCGTCCCTCCAGGCCACCACGGACCTGTACGGAAACTGCACTCTGCGTCACTCCGGAACTTCCGCAGCGGCTCCAGAGGCAGCAGGGGTCTTTGCGTTGGCTCTGGAGGCCAAGTGAGTGCTCTGCTTCCACACACCTACAATGTTCTGCCGGTACTGCTCCAGTCGCAGCAAAGTCAACACCATCTGTTATTGGTGCTGTGGGTGCATATTTGATTTCCTTTGATTTGAGAACAGATTATTCCTCCCGGATGATTAAATATTTCAGAACGCACGCTTTCATGCAAACCCACCCAAATCCCTTATCAACAAGTGTGACAAATCTAAGTCTAAGATTTAGCCTTCCTCCAGCTCCCAGAGGAGGGCCTTCAAAGTGCTCCATCCTCTGAATGGAGATTCTGCCACCATTAAGTCACCCCGCCGAGTGCTGCCGGGCTGGGAAGAAGAACTGTTTGCTGTGCACACACAGTAATGATGTCGGGTGTGGGGGAGGGGCGGCTGCTCATCCTGTCCGGCGGTAAACACCCCGCGGGGCTGTCAGGACGAGTGCGCGACCTTTTTTTTACTGCCCGAGCACACTTGAGGCGTGCGGCGGTGGTGGCGGGCAGCCAGTGAGTCAGCGGCAGGCGGGAGACACAAACACGACAAGCCATCTGGCACAAAGTCGTTGCACGCTGGTGTGTGGATGACGGATGGTGTTTAATCAGGAGCTCTGCGCTAAGTGTTAAGTAAATTCTTATTAACTCCGCCCCTCCCGCTTCTTCTCCTTCTTCTTCTTCTTCTTCTTCTTGCTCGCTTTGTCGCCGTAACACCAGCCCCAACCTGACGTGGAGGGACATGCAGCACCTGTCGGTCCTGACCTCCAAGAGGAACCAGCTGCACGACGAGGTCCACCAGTGGAGGAGGAACGGCGTGGGCCTGGAGTTCAACCACCTCTTTGGCTACGGCGTCCTGGACGCCGGCGGCATGGTGAAGATGGCCAAGGAGTGGAAGACGGTGCCGGAGCGCTTCCACTGCGTGGCCGGATCCATCCAGGAGAGCCAGTGAGTCACGTCTCTGCGGAGTCGCTCCGTCAGCGCGGGCCGAGATCAAAACATCCCTGGCAAAGACGTCGGTGGGGGAAAACACTGCTGAACTCAAGAGACACACTCATCTAATTACTGGGCAATCCCAGTACGGCTTAATTCAATCAAACAGCTGCGATGGGAGTGTCCACTTCATAACCCTTGTAATATTTAGAGCAGTTGCTCCGTCTGCCTGATGATCCCGCAGATGCAGAGTGGCACAGACCGATAACCTGGCGGCTGATTATTGATAATGCGTCTGTCTCTTGACACCGTCGTTTCCAGACCAGGGCGGTGTATTCTTTCTGAGATCTCCGTCCGCTCTGCGGCTCCCTCCCGCCCACGCTCGGAAAACATAAAGGTCGGATGAACAGACCGCTCGAAAATGTCAATAGGCGCGCATCTGAGTGCCTGTCTGCCCCGATTCGTCAGCCCCTACGGTCGTCTGGTGACTGTTCCGGGGAGAGGTGAGCTAGTCCGCATTCAAACCGCATGTCCAAATGCTCACAATTGAGCTAAAATATTGTTTAGTGTGTACACGGGGTCAGAATAAACCCCGGGAGTTTCGGAAATATCGTCTGCAAAGCAGCAGCTGGTGTCGCGAGAACCTCCGGCGCTGTCCGTGGTGCTGAAGGAGCAGCCCGCCCCTGACCTCAGCCTCTTTATCCCCGTCTCCTTCCAGATCATTCGCCGAAAATAACCCCCCTAATGCAGCCCGTCCTGCGCCGCGGAATATTAACAAGTCGCGTCGCGAGGCAATTTGCAGTCATGACAAAAAAAGTGAGACGGCGGCTCGGTTCGCCTGTCACGCCGCTCGACACGTCCCGGCGAGAAAAAAAAAAATCATTACAGTCTGCGGCGCTGACGGAGATACGATCGAATTACGTCTTCTGTCTAGCGGATACATTTCGACACAGAGAGAGAGAGAAAAGGAAAAAAAAGAACATGGTTGCGGACCGAATTTTGAATTTCTAACCGACTTTGTGCTTGAGTGAAGCCCCAGACTCCCCGGATGCTGCTGCAGTTGAGATCTGCTCACCGTCACTACCTCCCCGCCCTCCACCCTCCATCCGACCACATCAGGCGCTATCTTTCCTTGCATCACTCTATCTCCTTCCCTTCATCTCATCTCATCATCTCTCCCAGCATCCATCTGTCTATTATATCCCCAGGCAGTGAGCCTGTCTGACTGTCTCCACCTGTGTGCAGTGCGCTGCCACACAAAGGGAAAGACAGGAATCCTTTGACAATCGCAAAGACGTCCCTTTCTTTTCCGGGGTGGATTCCACATAAACAGCGTGGGCGGTTTCTCCTCAATGTCACAAACTGTTTCTTTTTTTCCAGCCGGCTTCCACCAGCTAGTTTTTCGATTCTTGCCACCCGAGGGCCCCCCGCTGCTCGCCGTGTCATATTTTCCCCTCAGTTCACTGTTTCCGAAGCAGTGGCAGATATATAATTACAAAACGCCCACCTCTGATGATAATATGTCAGCAGGAGGGTGGGGGGGGGCGGGGGGGGGGAGTGCAAAATTAGCAATAACCACAGAGACGGAGACGGAGATGCGGAGATGTTTGCCAAAGCACCGATTTTTCAGCTGTTATGATTTTTGCGGAGGCTCGCGCAGCCGCCGGAGGACTCCTCATTACCTGGGGGAACGCGGCACACAGACTTTTTCTTTTTTAATCTCCAAAGTCCAGACACGTCGCAGGCATCCCTCGTCCTCCCCGATGACCGACTGCTGTAATTACTCTGGCATATTATCAGATGGTGGCGGCGGTGCACTGGCTGAATAGAGCCTTATTTTTTTTTTTTTTACCTGCACTGCGAATTCATTTTACCACCACGCCAGTGGCACCAATGAGACAGAAATGAGATTTATTTTTAATTAAAGCTGCAATTTTTTCCTTTGGGCTATTTGTTGTGAAAAAGCTGAAAGCGTTCCGGCTGGAAGGGATTAAACGCTCGGTTTTCCTGGGAATACTCACAGCCTGCTGAACGGCTGCTTTCTTGTAATTATTTTTCCAATCTGGTCGACTGAAGCGTCTCCCTCATTCAGCGTCGCCGCCCCCGCCGGCACACCTGACGCCCCGCCGTCCTCCACACGTCCTCCTCTGCCTTTAATAAAGCCATTAAGCCCCCTCGCGGTCTTTGACCGCCTCCCTCGCCCCGCCGCGTCCGCACTCTTCCTCCCCGTCCTTCTGAAGAGACGTGCGGCAGTGCTGCCTCTCCGGGCCCTCAAAGCAGAGCAGACGTCCCTCACAGCGCGTTCCGAACAAAAGCCGTTGTTGCAGAGAGAGAGGGAAGAATGTCACCCAGCGGGAAGAATTCATGACGGGCAGCGGCACGACTTCACGCTGGGAGTCGTCTGTAGAACAATGAAAGGATAATGACGGAGTAGACAGACGTGTCATTGGGTAGGCAGGATGATGGGTGGGTGTGCAGGTAGGTTGGTAGAGTCAGGCATCCATCCGTCATTACACTATATTACCGTCGTAGCTGTGATTTGGAACAGCGCTGGATGGGTCCCCGGAGGGGTCACGTGTCACTCGAGAGAGTCGGTAAATTGGTTCAGGAAATGCAGAACAATCACGTATTGCATCAAAACAAAAATCTCCTCTTCTGATCTGTCTTGACTCAATCGAAAGGCGGAGGCTCTGAACCTTCAGTTTAGTTTAGTTCATTTCAGTCATAGCCTGTACACACTTCAAAACAGCAGAAGGGGAAAAAAAAAAAACAAATTCACAATTTGACTGAAAAAGACTCAGGCAGAAGCAAAGCTTATTAATGCCCGCGTACTACTCATCTTAAGATAAAGGAAAAAAAACCTAACATACACATACACTAGCACACATACACTAGCACACATACATAGCTCTTTTCCCCTTTTTTTCAATTGCAGATGTAACTCCCACATATAATTGCACATAATGATTTTTTGAACATAACAAAGGAACCTGGTGAAGCTCTTGGGGAGAAAAGTATCACGGAGGAACTCGGAGGGCGACAGCTTTTTTTTTTTTTTACGAGACACCCATATATAGCGGAGAAAATAGAGGGTGGTGGTGGTGGGTGGGTGGGTGGGGGTGGGGGATGGTTATTGCCTTTCACTGGAGGTAAATGGCGCTGTGATGAAAGGAGTCAGGGCAATCAGCGGTGCTATTGTGTGGCGCTGGGGGCAGGTTGAAAAAGAGTCCTAATTCTGTCAGGGTTGGATGTTTCTAAAAGGGCGGGGGTGAGGGTGGGGGAGGGGGTGTAGGCGGGGGAGGGATCTGGGTCAAGAGCTGCGTTCGCCCAGGCACTCAAAGGATGGGCGGGGCTGACGGACATGAGAGGCACTCAGACAGAGAGGCCCAAAGCCACGCAAGCTATTTATAGCCTTCTTCAAAATACTTCTTTCACTTTTACTTTTTTTGCTCCTCGTTGCTTTTAACTCCGTATCTTATTCTTGTCGTTCCTCCAGTAAAATCCAATCTGGCAACAAGCTGGTGCTGACCATCAACACCGACGCCTGCCAGGGCAAGGACAACTTCGTGCGCTACCTGGAGCACGTCCAGGCGGTGGTGACGGTCAACGCCAGCCGCCGCGGCGACCTCAACATCAACATGAGCTCGCCCATGGGCACCAAGTCCATCCTGCTCAGCCGGAGGCCCCGCGACGACGACTCCAAGGTGGGCTTCGACAAGTGGCCCTTCATGACCACCCACACCTGGGGCGAGGACCCGCGGGGCACCTGGCGCCTGGAGGTGGGCTTCCAGGGGGAGGAGCCCCAGCGTGGCGTCCTGAAGGAATGGACTCTGATGCTGCACGGAACACAAAGTGCCCCTTACATAGACCAGATAGTGCGCGATTACCAGTCCAAGCTGGCCATGTCCAAGAAGGAGGAGCTGGAGGAGGAGCTGGACGAGGCCGTAGAGCGGAGTCTGACCAGCCTGCTGAGTAAAAACAATTAGACCCCCCCCAACCTTCCACCCTCCCCCCGCCCCCGCCAACGTGCATGTCGCCGCCTCTTTTCCCGCTCCTCTTATCTCGCTCCGTCCTTTTTCCCGACGCATCCACTCAGCTTTCGTTTTCTTTTTCCTGCTCTCTCAGTCTTTCATTTCTCTTCTTCCTCCTCTCGTCCTGCTGCTTCGCCTCCCTCCCTTCCCCTCACCCTGACCCCCCCACCCCCCCACCCCCCGCCCCCTGTTTTCTTTGCCATCCAGGTGATTCGATTAGTCGCCCCCAGCCTTTTCAATGAATGTCTCTTGTAATCCGATCACCATGATGTAAAGTGTAACATTTGCATATTTCTACGTTCTACATAGAGGAAGCCATCAGCTGATTTTTTAAACATTTTTTTTGTCTGTACTTTACCAAATTGTACATAAACCAAATATCCACTTTATGGAGGGGCAGTTGACCCAAAATGGAGATTTCACCCATTTGCTGATTCGCTCTTTGCTGCAACATCCGACAGTCCAGTCCCCATTATCCATAACCATTTTCCACCGATGGAAAGAATTCCGCCTGATTCAAACGCAACAGAAAAAACAATGGTGAGCCAGTGCCAATGTAAAGCAATCAAACAAAAATACAATAGAGGAAATATAACAACATGACACAACCCCTTTTTTTTTTTTTTTCCATTATGGTGTTACCCAAGTGTCCAAAAGACTCGCCAGTCCAATTCGACTTGAAATGATGATGTAAGGACCAATTTTCCAGCCAGAACATCCTCTGCAATCTTGAAGGCAGAGCCACAGTAATAGTGACCCGGACGAGCACGGCAGACACTCCTTTCATTGTTAGCAGTACGGAAGCACATTAAACCTGCCCTCTTTTTTTCATCCATTATCAGGTTTGATTGGCACTGGGTGGGAATTCTTCCCATCGGTGAAGCTCCAGAACAGCTCATGTGGAATAGGAACCGGCAAAGTTATGAGCTGCAAATGTGTCAAGTTTTGGAATTTTGGGAAAACTCCCCTTTAACACTCCTTTTAATGCACTTGCTTTAGCTGCCCCGCGTCTCTCTCTCTCCCTCTCCCTCTCCCTCTCTCTCTCTCTCTCTCTCTCTCCCTCTCTCTCTCTCTCTCCCTCTCACTCTTCTGCCAGCTGCCAACTGTTGTTGTACAGTTTGTGACTGTAAAAATGACTTTGTGCTCATTCTACTTAAAAGTTTAATATCCTGCACAACAGAGCAGTGACACTTCTTTCTGCTCATACGCCTCCGATGACAAGCACTCATGTCTCAGGCGTGATTTATTTTGCAGCTTGCGCTCCTTCCTTTCATATTTCATACACTTTCACTAATACTATTAGAAACCTATCCAGATGTTTATTAAAGCTTTTGGCTGGTTTTGCGAGTGAGGGTAGCGGGCTGATTCTATCCAAGTCCAAAACAGTGAGACCGGAAAAAGACTTAGTTAATACAAAGAATGATTATTACTATTTAAATAAATAACTAGTTTTGTAGCCAAATGTAACCTCTGTAAAACAAGTGGCTAGATTCTCAACTGGGGGATTTTAATGTTTGAATGTTGTAAATGTTCTTTTTTTTCCCCCTCCAAGCCTCTGTAGATGATATTTTATTTTAATAACACTAAGATGACATAATGGGCAATGTATTGCTCATATTAATGGACATGCAGAACATCATCCCCCTATTCTGCAATTCCAATAAGTGATGCTGAGGAATCAGTCCTTATTGTCCTCCAGCTAGTTTTCCTCCTGCAGCTTGCAGCTTTTCCATTTTCATTTGCTCTTTTTGCCCTTGACAGACTTTTATTTTTACTAGAAGCAGTAAGATTTTTTTATTTTTTTTTAAACAGCTAAAATCAGAGTTGCACATTCATTTGATTACGCTCCTTGTTAGCCGGTACAGCTAAAGGTAAAGGAAATCAAACAGTGGACCTTCAGCCATCAGATTAAAATACAAATGCTGCTGTTGCTTTGTATTGCTGGATGTGAGAATAAAGTGTTTTCCTTATCAGACCCGTAGGAGATAATTTATCAGGAAATTGTTGATGTTGATGCTTCAAAGTGGACAAAGCAAAGTTTGAGGCAGGAATAAAGAACATGAAACATAATCTCCCCCTAAAGAAAAAAAAAAAAAAAAAAAAAAGCTTTTTAGACGCTGCTGTGGCTTCCACTCACTTTTAGCCGAATGTAGCCGAGCTCAGGCAAATGTGATTTGTCTCACAAATCCTTGTCATGTGTTCTCTGTCATTTCGTCTTTTAAATCTGAGATTACAGTTGTGTTTGTGCATCTCTGCCCATTTCTCTCTTATTTTATCAGCTCTGTCCATCACAAAATGAAAGAGGGTGGACCTCTGGAGGGATTGTTTTTTTTTATCACCACATGGTTTTTAATGCGGCGGGGAGTGGAGGGGCACCCAACCAGAAGAACAAACCAACAAGCAAACTGGCGTTTCAATCTCTTTTATTATTCAATATATCAATGCAAATTAATACACAGCAAAATTATGCTGAGGGCAGGCAGTAGCATCCAATTAAACAAATGAGTTCAAAAGGGGGTAAACTGAGGATCTAAGACAGGATTCAAAGGGTGGCACAACTTCTCTTGCTTTTTACCTTAGCTATGTTTTGGCTTCTCTGTTGGTGTTGTTGTTTTTGTCACTGGTGATGTAGAGGTTTTGCGTTTCTCAAGTTTTCAGACAGTAAAGGACTCGTTGGCGGCGGGCGTGGGGTGTCAAGGCGAACGACAACAGCTGCACTTATGGAACCAGCAGAACGTGTTCTGGACGCAAGACCAGAGAACGCAAGCGCGCGGAAGGGCAAGAAGTATCGGAGGAGGGAATGTGTAGTTGGTCTTGAAACATGGTTGGTCTCAGAAACAAAGATACTCTTGTGGTTACACTTGTCTGAGGAACGGTGGTCTTCACCTCTCGCTGTCTTCTGTTAGTGGACCGGCACCATGTTGGACTCTGTTTCGGTGTTCTCCTGACGTCACTCGGCGGTGATTTCAGTGTTTCTTCTTGCTGGACTTCTCGATCATGGTCTCCACCACCATGGAAGTCTCTTCATAACCTTTGACCTTGCGGTCGTTGGAGAACTTCTCCACAGACTCCATCACCTCCAGCTTCTCGTAGCTCATGGCTTCGGGGCAGTAGCTGCCGGAGCTGGTGCTGGTGCCGGAGCTGCTGGTGGAGGTGGAGCTGGTGCTGGCGCCGCGGGGGGCCGGCTTCGGAGTGGGCCCGCTGGGAAGGTCCTTGCTTTTCTTGTCGCCGCTGGTAGCTGGGGTTGGGTCCTTGGGGCCGGGGGTGGGGCCGGGGGTGGGGCCGATGGGAGGAGGGACCGGGCTCGGATCTTTGGGTTTCGGTTCTGGGGTCTGGCTCTTTCGCTTACCTCCGTTGTCATCCTTCCCTTTCCCACCCTTGTCGTCCTCCTTGCCTCCTCCGCCGTTGGAGGGCTTGCCGGGAGTGGGAGGTCTCGGGTCGACGGCGGGCTGGGGAAGCGGAGGAGTGGGCGTGTTGTGTCTGTTCAGGGTCATCCCGTCCCTGATTGTGACGTAGACGTGGCCCGCCGAGGGCGTGGTGCTGCAGAAGGACGGGTGAGGGTAGCTGCCGTCGCCGGTGACCAGGACGTAGCGGCCTTTGGTGTAGAAATCTGCGATGGGCTCGGGCTTCTTGTACTTCCTCATGCGGTCCCTGACGATGTTGCACAGCGTGTCGAAGGCCTTGCTGATCTGCGCTCCGTCTGGGACGTCCTGCGGAGACACTCCGATGAGGACGGGCCTCTGCTCCTTCCTCCTCACCCACTCCTCCTGCACCTCCTCGGGGAATCCCTTCATTTCCTCATCCGGAGCCTCTCCGGGAATGCTCTCGGTTCGCTCGTCCTGGCCGCTGTCCATCACGTCTTTCGGGGTCAGCTCTTTCATCTTCAGGACCTTTTTAGCCAGAACCTTCTGGCGGGGCTTGATGCTGGTGATGTCTTGGATGGCCTGGGTGATATCTGGACACAACGCAGGACGGATGGCAGCTTTGTTACCGGGTAGCAGTTAACTAAAGGCCCAGTTTATAAGAGTTTGCATTAAATATTTATGCCACACGCCACATTAGCTTCGACCTCCAGTGAATGAATTGCAGTCAGAGTGCTAAGCTGGGGAAAGCGGGTGACTTCAAAATCATTTAAGTCAATAAAACCCAACCATTATTTAATTTGATTTTATGCCCATATAAATGTTACACGCCGGGCCCTTAGGAAAACACTGAAATTAAATTTGGAGGACAATCATTGCGCACGTTTACAGAAGAACAATTTCACTCGATTAGTTGGCTTAAACAAGGCCAGCAAAAGTTGAGCAAGAGTCGTCTTTGCTCATTTCTGGCAAAATATCACGAAACTGAGATTTGAAAATAAAGAGCCTTTTTTTGGTGGTCCATTTACGACCCGTGCAACAGCTGCGCATGCCTGACAGAGAGCAGGGTGGTTTTAACAATGCCAACTGATTGCACCATACTGATTATCAACCTGAACCAGCTGTGATATGCCCTTACCTCTCCCCCTGCTTGATGCCGTGGGTGTGTGAGTGTAGCGGTAATTAGTCGTGAACAGGGTAATGGGAGTGCCAATTATCGCAGAATTCAACCTGCGGGGGGGGCAAAGAAAGAGAATTGCTAAAATGTCAGCCGTGAAACATCCACAAACTGGGGGAAGCGCCTCCAGGAGGTTGGTAAAACGCGACTGACATTATTTACCAAAATAAAAAGGAAGCAGTTGAATAACTGAGGTGTGCAAAGGAAAATAATACTTTATGAGAAATTGGATTTTAAAATAATTGAAAACAACTCTGCTCAGCCTGGAAAAATGATGTCAATTAAAATTGAAAAATCCTCAATATTTGATACGATATCAATATTACAGTAGTGGCAGCATACTTTATGCTGCATCTACTTAAACGCACTTATACGTTTTGCTATTTCAGCATCGTTAAGCGAAGGCGCGTCTCTGTGAGCGCCACCGCCCCCTGTCGCCGGCAGGTGGAGCCGATCCTACCTGTTGTCTTCGTTCTCAATGATCCTCTTGTACCGCTCCAGCTCGTTCTCCAGGGACGTCTGGTACATGGCCAGGTGGCGACACTCGCTGGTGAACCTCTCCAGGGACCTCTCGGTCTCCTCGATGTCCTTCCTCAACGACTCGATCTTCTCGTTGTACATCTGAATCTCGTCGTCGTACACCTCCTGCGTGCTCTTAATGTTTTGGTCCAGCATCGCGGTCTGAGAGGTAAAACACAGAGTATGACAACACCGTCATTTCCACCTTTGAATACACGTCAGTTACGATTTTTGCCACCAAAAGGTATTTCTTTCTATTTCTTTCTATTATTACATTATTAATTGCATCGAGGACACAGGATCAGCCCGCAATCGACAAGCACTTGCTCACATAAATTGGTCTTGGCTGCCATCTAGTGGCTTTGTGTTGTAAATGCGGGTAAGGAGGGAACCATTTTTTTTTTTCAAGAGGGGAATAATTACTGTTCAAAAGCGTAAACTTCACATTAAACGTAAATAAAAACAAAATTTAAAGCGTCTGTTGGCTATTGCAAATAAAATATTCATTATTAGCGAACTGATCCTCTGTTCCACTCCATTCGGTGATCTTTAAGTATGGGATATTAATATATTATTTCCAGTTTCTATCACTCATTTGGGTGAATATGTTGCTAGTTTTAATCCTATAATTGACAGAAATTATAATATATGAATTTCGTAATTAAATGAGCCTTTAAAATTAAATTCAATTACTCATTTTAAAACCTATTAAAACTAGTCACGCTTGTTCTGATAAAGGTGTGTGATTCTGTACAGAGGACTACCAGAATCTCACCTGGTTGTCATTAATATATATATATACATATGTGTATATATATATATATATATATATATATATATATATATATATACATATATATATATATATATATATATACATATATATATATACATGTATATATATATGTATATATATATATATATATATATGTATATATATATATATAAATAAGTATAATTCATTTCTATCAATAACATTTTAGAGTGTATTGTCACATATTAAACCACCTACTTGCAACGTGCACATGCGACCTAGACGTGACCCACCTCAGTGTGCAGTCGTAGTTTCTGAGCCTGCAGCTGACAGAGGGCGCTCTTGTACTCCTCTAGCTGACTCTGGAGACCTGGCACTTTCCTCTGAGCCAGCAGCTTCTCCTGCTCCTGTTACACAACATAAACATCAGCGAGAGGGATAAGGGGTGAAAAGGCAACGCCGACCTTGTCGGTGGCCCCTAAAATAATTTTGTTACATGTGTTATTTCACTTGTGGTTCTAAAGAATCCATATTCTGCCTTTTTTTTCCCTGATGTTTATTTTTCACGTTCGACTCCAGTAGTTATATGATTCATTACAGCTTCTTCCGCCCTCAGGCTTACAGCCTCCAGCAAAGCAAACAAAAAATATATCTCTGTTTTAGTTTCTTGCTAAAACTGGTACATCATTAAACAGAATATGGAATAACAAAGCCTGGCTGGGAGTGTTGCCATGGACCTTGGAGAGGTACAACAGATTTGCAGAACTAGCACTAACACATTCTGAAAAATGGAACAGAAAGAAACGGAACATCATTTTTGGAGGTGAGTTTTCCTGGAGTTTTTGCCCCCAAGGCAGACAACCTTCAAAGGGTTTTTACAACCTGCTTTGAATTTCTCTGTGTGTGGCTGTGTGTGTGTGTGAAGAATTAGAAAATAATCATGGGACAACATTATTTACATTTTATCTCTGCTTTTCCCGCAACTTATTCCTTACCTCAGTAACTCGCCCAGGTTCGATTACATTAACCCCGTCCGTCCCTTAATCCCTTTCCCCCCAATTCACTTAAATTCCACTCAGCACAGCGTGGACACTTTGTCGCTGCCCACTGAGGTTTAACTCAGCCAATTAAGCCCGTCTGGCCTTCAGAGCCGCTCGGCCTCACAGAATCCCCCCAAAATCTGCTTCACAAATGCCCATCACTGTCACGGGACATTTGCATGCACGGCCGGTCCCTGTGGCATTTCACACCATTGGGGTCTCCTCACAGTGTCAAAGCGAAGGCCCTTCTCACTCGAGCACATGGACGCCCGGGTAAAGAGTACAACAAGATGAATGCAGGCGCAGGCGGCCAATCAAAGCGAGGGGCCGCTAACCTCATCAGCTCCAGACGCAAAGCCAAAGCTGACACCGAGGCAAACACCATCTCCCCCCTAAGGGACACACACACACATACACACCCACACACACGCAGGGACACTGTGACAACATTAGTGACCTCACCTCAGAGGTGCCCAGTGACACATTGGGAACAAGGGGAAGCGTCTGGTTGATTTGCTGCAAGATATTCACGTAGGTCTGGATCTCTGCAAGGTTCTGCGTGGAGAGAGACAGTAGGGCGACTAAATTTACTCTTCAATACAAGCAGAGGAAGAAAAAAGAAAATCCAGCTGTTCAAAGAACACCGCTTTGCATTTCTTACTAGTTGAGTAATCGGGACATTAAAGAACTCAATAAACGCGGCCGCTTAGCCGAGAAAAGCTGATAAATTATGCCTGTGTTTCATTGCTGCTATGAAAACGTCTTTAGAAAATCCATGTGCACAAGCGTGAGCTCAGAGTCATTATCGATAATATATTAATTTCTTGAAAGACGGAGTAAAAGTCAAATAAAAAAGAAGAGGTTTGCCACCTTTGTCTGTGCTGGGCCAAACGCAGCACGACTGCTCTGAAAGTAGTTGGTCCGTCCAGTTTTGCACCACTTGTGCAAAACCTCGGTGTTTTTTCATTCCCTCTTTTTTTCTCCCTGTCTCTCACATCACAGGAAGAGGAAGTGCTTTTTGTTTTAAAAGCCACTACCTCATAAGGGAACTGGATTAACCTTGTGTGCCGGCGATTAATCAGAGGTCGGCGTCAGCAGGCAGAAGTCTGACCTAAAATGACTCGGCGATGTTTTGTTGTCGTTATATTCTCATGCTTCCTGCCTCTGCGTAATTGGCCAAAAATCCGCACAAAACACTCTGGCTCGCTCTTGTACACGGCGGCAACGACAACGGCAGCATTCTTCCGATCACCGCCGGAGAGTGATTACAGAGACAATGACAGCGGCGATGAGCGGGGGCACGGAAAAACCATTTGTTTCCAGTCCTACTGGCGTTATTAACAGCCGACAGCCAGAGTTACTGCGGCGTGATCAACGGCGCAGTAACTCACCGTCCTCTCTCTGCTGCTGGCCTGTGCTCACAGCAAATGATGATTTACTAATACCCACTGTCCACTGCTGGATATGATTCTCCGGGTGGGAAGTTTAATGAGATGTTTTAACGCAGTGTCATTGCTAACAGATAACCAGGGGATTGAAAGGCAAAGCTAATTTGTAATAAAAAAAAAATAAAATAAAAATAAAGGTATTGTTGGAGCACGCAGTTGCATGATTGACGTCATTTTAAATTGATATAGTTGGTTCCCAGTTGTGGCTCATGCAACGATGGACACGTTTCACTCGCATTGCCTTGTATTATTAATATTACCAGAGAAGAAATGCTCTCATATACCTCTGAAGTGTTCACTTGTTACCAACCTACACGCAATCATCCACCTAATCCATTGTATATTATCCGCCATATTATAAAAGCCAGGCTACTACGGTAATCATGACTCCGAGCCTCCTCTCCATCACACGTCTCAGGTGCGGTTGCGCGTAATTATGCAGTAGGCGGCTCACCTGTTGCTGTAATGGACCGTGCATCTGCACTTGGAAGGCGGAATAATATTTCTGATTATGTAGAGCCACTAACCTTCTTGTGCCTCTCTCTGGTGGAGCTGATGTCATCCTGCAGGAACTGAGACTGGATCTGATACTCGAGGTTTCTAAGCAGGGCAGCATCCGCCTCCTGTCACAGGAGCGGGGAGAGGAGAGAATGAACGGGAGAAAAATAAGTGGCTGGGGAAAAGAAATGGTAAAATTATGTTTTTGCAGTCAAATCATTCCAGAGTGGAAAAAACCCTTAATAGCAAAGGTTTCTAGCAAAGAATTCCATCCATCCATCAATCCATCCACCCCCTCCCAAAGAAAACCCCACATACACAAACACAATCTAGACTTGACACCTTTGTTAACTTTATTATCGCAGACACACTGATGTTTTCCCAACACGGTACCTTGTTCAGCTGCTCCAGCGTGCCCCGAAGCTGCTCTTGATAGTCGCACTCATTTCTGTATCTGAAACAAACATGATGCAATTATGTAGGTTTAAAAAAAAAAGGGTTAGGGTTAGTGGAAAGATTCCGTGAATCGCACGCAGAGCTCAGAAACGGCCATTTGCAGCTCTCCTGCAATTTTATTATTCCAGAGCTGCGTACGGTGAAGTCCTCCTCTCGCCACCATTTCATTGAACCAGAACTGCTCAATATTCGCCTTTTAACTTGCCAGTAATTATTGGCTGATTTCACCATCTTTCACCGGCTCCCTGATATTAAAACATGAGACCCTGGCCCCAGTTGTTTCTGGTGCCAAACAAATTTTCACTCAATACTATACACACTTTAGTGTATCTCCATGTCTGTGGGATACCTGATAGATTAATCTCTTATTTCATATTATTTAGACTCTCTGGCTAGAGAGATTTTCCCTGACCATTTCCACACACGTCCACTGTTACTTTTCACTAAAAAGTAAAGAAATTCATTTTGTGACCTCTGACACACGGGCAACAACAGCAGCCACTCCGCCGTCTCTTACTTGCTGGTGAACTCGTCCAGCATGCGGCACGCCTCCCTCAGCTCCCTCTCCAGCTTGGCGTGGTCGGACGACAGCTCCCTGATGCGCTGCCTGTTCACCTCGATCTGCTCCGTGAAGGCCTCCTCCAGGCCGCTGGCCTCCTCCATCCGCTGCAGCGTCTCCAGCTGCTTGCGGAACACGGCGTTGCGCTGCTCCAGCACGCGCGCCCGGTTGATGTAGCGGGCGAAGCGGCTGTTGAGCTCCTGGAGGCTCTCCCATCCCTGGATGGCGGAGATGCCCGCCGAGGAGTCCTCGGGCTCCTCGTCGAACACATCGGAGCGCTCGTACTTCTCCTTGCGCACCTCGTGCAGGTAGGTGGTCTTGAACATGGTGGTCGGCTTCTCTCCCGTGGGCTGGTGGTATCCCCGGAGCGCTTGGTCCCCTTCCCTCGCCTTTATTGTGTGAAAACTTGGGTGCTCACCCTCGGCTGTCTCATGCTAGACTGAACGCTGCCCAGCGCTCGCCGCTGGCGAAATAGCCCTCAAAAGCTCCCCCTGGGAGCAGGCGCCCGCGCTGCGTGCCTGGGGCCTTCCAGAGCGCATTGTTGCCTTTGTGGATTAGAAAAGCCACGCTGCTGATGACAAAGCAGAACCACAAAAACAAACAATTGGGCGTCCCCGCGAAAGCACTGGGTTGTCACGCGCTGTTTATTTTCTGGTTCGGAGTCAGCTGCTTTTTTGATCCCCGTTTGATGGGGATGCTGGACGTCGGCCCGACCGCAGGACAGAGGGGAAATTTCGTGCAAGCGCATTGTGTCGGCCCGCGGAGAACTGTGACGAAGCCTGTAGGAGGGCGCAGTGTGCACCCCTGCATGCTTTTTTTTATTGGTGTTGTTGCTGTTGCGGCTGCTGCCGCACGTACCAGCGGGTAGGAAATGTGCTGGACGTTGTCTAAAAAGTGCTCTGCAAAGCACCTTAAATTGGACAAACAAACAAACACGTGCAGAGCTGGGAAAGTGTAACATATGATCAAATGGTTATTAAATGCTTAATGGTGGTTGTGCTAACAGTAATTCTGTCGAGCAGTGGGAAATTAAAGCTCAGGCAGTTTGGCATAATGAGAGGGTGGAATTGCAATCTAGAATTGACTTCAACATTAAAAACAACAATCAGCGTTGCCCATCTCAAAACTGAAAATTTAATACAGTAGGGGACAAAGGTGTAGCGACGTCTCAGTGCAGCTGTTTAAGTATTTATATGGCAAAGACATGGACGGGAGGGACATTTAAATAAAAAAAAGGGCGGGACGTGAGACCTTGTTATGAAGCTTTCTCTGTCAGGGCTTTTGGCACAAGGTCAGTCAAAGAGAGACCCAACGCTCTGTCAGTGAAACGGCTGAATGAAACAACATGTCAAGTGGATTCACATCAGGGTGTCAGCATATTTTGGCCCCGAGCAAAGTCCATGGCTCAAAGAATAATTTAGCATGATTAAAATTAAACACTGCTATATTTTGTGCGAAACCCACCGTTGAGGAAGACGGACAGCGTTTATTCCTTCTTCTGAACAACAGCAGAGGGTATTATGCTGTGTTATAAATAGGCTTGAAACCACTTTCTCACAGCACAAACCCACGAGGGAACGGTGCACGCAGATAAAATGGATGGAAATCACTGAAGTGCTCAGCTCCTGCAAGCTCTAGCGGTTTTTCCTTTATTGGCAATTCCCCTGATAAAAATGTGTTTAAATCTCGACGATAATTAACATATAAATAAGTGTGTTTGCCATTGTCAAAATCAGCGTCTTGGCATACGGAATTAACGCCGGGGTGTTTAGACACAGTGTTGCATTGAGGAATGAACATTTTAATGTCTTATACAACTCACACACCCAAGGGAAAACAGTTCAGTAGTGTCAGTTCTGTTGGAAACTATTAAATTGAGTGAGAACACTGACTGTGTGGGCGGTGCTGGAGATAGAGGGATGATTGGAGATGGAGTGCAGCAATGTGGTCCAACACTTGCCCACCCGCTGGTAACTTGGCCACAGTTGGTCACTAAACCTCAGCCATGCCCTCAACTTTGTGGTCTTTTTTTCCCCCTCAAAATTAGTCCAAATGGACATTGAATATTGCTATTTTGTTCTTCTTTCTGTATCAACAGCCGGTCTATTTTAGCCTTTTTGCTACCAACTTTGGCGGTCCCTGCTGGCCAAACATGAGAGTTCTTGTTTTTGTTTTTTCCACATTTTTGTCCTTCACAAAACTGGAAGCATCGTCCATCTTTATGTCCAGTCAATTAGTGAGTAGCATTTTCTGTTTGTTTTGCAACTGGAGTGGTGCCCCCTGCTGGGCGTGAGAGGAACATATACAGAACTCTAATTCCGAACAAACACCTTTTCTGTATTGAATTAATAAACAAAAATATATGTTAACTCAGCTTTAGTGACTTTACTAACTGAAACCTCAGCTGTACCTCAGCTGAAAGACAATGGGCAGCGACATTTGGCCTCTCAGGTCAACTGGTAACCGGTAAGAGAGTATTTCAACAAACATTAGATTTGGTTTGGAATTGAGATAGATACCACCACTAGGACAGGTATACACTCTGTTTCTGACAGAGTCAAACTAAATAAATAAATAAATAAATAAATAAAATAAGAAAGCTGAATCTAGTACCCTGTTCCTTAACACAACTTATAAGCACCAGACAAGATTAAGTGAGTGCAGCGTTGGTGTGTTTTATGTTTTATGTGTTATTTAAGGGGTGTTTATACAAATACAAATTCAGAAAGGATGTTTTGCCCTTGACGGGAAAAAAAAAAGTTTTATAATACTGCTCACCCTCTTCAGCCGCACTGTATATATTCGCATCGATTATGTATCATTGCAGCTTATTTCCTCATTACACTGTCAACAGTAAAACACTTTATTGGGCCAACATACAGGGATCATAGATCAAACAGCGTTTCTTTCCCCCGTGCTCAGATCTCCCAGCGCTCTTTATCCATCTATATTCATTAGGCATGAGTGGCAGTAAATTCAAGTGTGGGGAGATTAGAAAGATGCTCCCAGTCAGACATGAAAGCCTAGTGCTGATCCCGTTGCTCTGACCTCCTGAAAAACACACAAGTCCAGGCGAGCCCCATATTTAAGTGTAATAAAAACTACTTGGAAAATGCCAGGCCAGGTTCCCATGTAGTGTGAGCTGTGAGCTCCACATCCTATGTGATGTTTCAACGACTCAACTCCGACCATTGCCAGTGGACCTCAGTCAACCTGAGATAAAAAACCAGCCATCCAAGAAACCATCTCGCTGCCATTGACAAATGATTGCGTGAGACCGTACAGCATGATGTGCTGCTGGGCATCCGGAGTCCTCTGTTGTTGTTCAGGAAGGTTGACCACGGATGCGGTGTGGTAATAGCTTCGCACAGCTGGCCACTTGGCAAGTTCAAAAGAAATCCAATTAGAACAACAACTGGATAAGTTGACAACTAATCCACACTGATTAATAATGATTTATTTGATGATTTATTTAATGATGATAACAAAGTCGAGTTTGTGTTTTTGTCGTCTCCCTCATTTATGTTAAATTTGTCGGAAAACACGTTTTCAAATGGTCTTCATCCCTCCCACAAAATTTCCTGTTTTTCCTGATTTTGTTCCTTTTTTAATTTCCTCATCCTTTGCTAATAAATTAGTCCTATGTGCTACAACGGGGTGCCAAGCTTTTAGTGTTGAGAAACTCGATTGTGTTAACTGAATCATTTTCATGTGAGTCTCTCACCAAAGAGAATCTAGTTATGGAGTAATTTCAGTCAGTCACCCAGCGTTTACAGAAATCCATATGCACATATCCCGGCACAAGTGATTCGTTCATTTGGGTTACTGGGAGCAACTGACTGATTTGTTCACTCACAGGTCAATCTAAAGCAGCAGGGAGGGAAACCCAGAGAGCCAATACAGTGACTTAACTGATAGATTTCTACAAATGCACTGGGAATAGCAGTTACACAACAGTGACGTGTTGTACCATTGAAAGCAGAGACTTAAAACACTAGAATGGTGGTAAGGAATCAAACAAGACAAACACACGGTTAAATAGGCAGACACAGGTGCAACATGTTAAGAAGTGGGGGAGGGAAATTGGACTCAGACCAGCATAACGTGGACCAAATAAACAAACAATGATGAGACATGATATGAGCTCAGGGTGTGGTTGTGTCACCATGCGCTCCCTGTTGGTCCGTTGACGTCCGTTTTTTTTTTTTTGTTTTTTTTAATGCTCTGTGCACCGAACTCCTGCTCGTCTAAAGTGTGTCCCCACCGAGTCCAGTCTGGTGAGTGCTGCTTAATTGCTTTCGAAAGGGAGCCTTCATTGTGAGCATTCTGCTTGTAATGAGCAAAAACCAACAGACTCAAAGTTGCTATTATCGCTGTGTCTCTTGGCCTCGTCGCCATCAATCACGGCCAGCTTTTAAACAAATGTGATTTGTTACTATGGTAATAAATGGCAGCCAGATGATGACGGCATATACTGCATTTTAGGCTGGAATTGGAAGTGGCTGCATTATAATGGAGCACAACGGCTGTGGGGTGCACGCTAAGTAGTGAACAAGTGTTACCCCATAAATTCATATCAAATAAAGATCAAACTTCTGACGAATTTCTGTTGCATTTGCGCGACATTATTTAATCTCAATCTTGTGTGTTGATGCTTGATGATTGCCTGGCGCAGGCGCACTTGCCTCGCTTCGTCTGCGAGGTTTCCTTCGCCGCGCGTTAAAGCCGAATTCCTCAATCGGGGCTGGAGGCGAACGCGCGCAACTTTTCCCGTCCCCCCGTCCACCTCCGCGTCAAGACGCGCGCCGGGAAGCGGATCGCCGCGGAGACGCAGTCGCCGCTCGGAGGGGGCAGATGGAGCGACTCCGGCTGACACCAACACCTGACACCGCGGGCAGAAGGCGTTTTTAGGGGGAAAATTGGCGCAGCAAAGTCGGAGGAGCGTTTATCTGCCTCGCCAGGTAAGTGCTTGATGAACTGCTTCATAACTGCGCCGTGTTTTGCTGTGTTGACTGAAAGATGAGCCAAAGAGTAGTCAGTCTGGCTGTTCAGGGCAAATTCAGTTCATTTTTATTATTATTATTATTATTATTATTATTATTATTATTATTATTATTATTGTTATCATTATTATTATTGCAGTGTTGTAGTGTTGTTATTGTTTTGTTTATTGTATTATTATTCACCACCTTACCATGACTTCTATTTATGGAGAATGAAATGTCGGTGTGCAAATTCTGATGTTGTTATCTTCTTCCAGTACACAGTCAGTTTTCTATTGCTGGTTTATTGCATTTGCATCACAGCACAAAACTCGTGTCTTATTAAAATGCATTGCTTTTCCATCATTTGACTGAGCCTCAGGGCGCTGGTGTGTTTCAAAGAGTAAGAGATCATATAAGATCAAACAGAACATGGCACATGTGCTACCAGCATGATGCCTGAAGCTCAGTTATGCAGAATGTGACTCAGACCCGGCTGATCCTGCGTGCGCAATAGTGAGACGGGATCTTTTTGTTCCAGGTGAGAGGAAAACAAAATATGCACCGCTGCAAAAGAAGACTCAGTTTTCCATCGTCGCACAAACACCACAGTACCTGAACCCACAGTGAAGGAATCGCTCGAGGGGAACCTCGCTTTAAATTTGGCCCCAGACGGTGCTTGGATATGGGTGACGCCAACGCCAGCGCCACCGATGGAGAGCTGCAGGAGGGTCTGGCGGCAGGGAGGATGGAGCAGGCGGCCGACAGCTATGACGTGGATTACGGCATCCACCCCGACGACTTCCCCGACACCACGCAGGGCCAGGCCTTCTTCGTGGCCACCATCGTCATTGGCGTGGTGCTCGCTTGCATCATGCTGGTGTGCGGCCTGGGGAACTTCATCTTCATCGCCACGCTGATGCGCTACAAGAAGCTGAGGAACCTCACCAACCTGCTCATCGCCAACCTGGCCGTGTCTGACTTCATCGTGGCGGTGGTGTGCTGCCCGTTCCTGGTGGACTACTACGTGGTGAAGCAGCTGTCCTGGACTCACGGCTGGGTGCTGTGCGCCTCCGTCAACTACCTCCGGACCGTGTCGCTCTACGTGTCCACAAACGCACTGCTTGCCATTGCAGTTGATAGGTAAGTGTTTTGCTTTGTCTTTTTTTGTCCCCTTCCTTATATATCTGTCGGGCAGCGAGCGCCTTTGTGCGTCGGAATCAATTAAGCTTCCAAGACTTCTCTGATTGATCTCTCAATAGACCTTTTCTTCGACTTTTGTCGATATCGCGTTGTTGTAATTCACAGCACAGCCTTTTTCAAAACATTTCCAAAGTTTCTGATACAGAAAAAGCACTCTGAACTTTGCAATAAAATATATGTGTGGTTGGCTGGAGAAGATCTTTGGTATTGGATTGTTGAATATCTGGCAGTGTTCCGGCTTGGTGGTGCTCTCTGGCTTATAAATTGGATTCAAACACATATCAAAAGTAGGATACCTACTGTATGTCTGATGAAAAGAAAGATATGAATGCAATGATTCAAACAATTCTGTCAATTTAGCTTCTTTTTTTTTGCGTGTGGGGACATAATGGCATCCTTTAGTGGTATTGGCTCCACCTCAGTGTTTCTACTTCACTGCTTCATATGCTGCAAATGCCAACCGGAGTTCAGCAGGTGACACATCCGCACTCGGACGAGCCGGTCCCTCATGCCCCTCTCGCCGCACGAAGCAATTAAAGAGCCATGTCCTCCTCAAAATTGGTGCGCCACAATCAATCTCAGGGTCAGAGACGCCGGGTCAACGAAAAGAGAGGGAAAACAAGACACAATGACTCAAAACTATTAACGAGGGGAGCAGGAAGTAGGTTGGGATACAAGTCAGCAGGCTCTTCCTCATATCCCGCCACCTGTTATTGACTGCGTCGAGGCCACTCAAAGCCAGCGCAGAGCATTGCTTTCTCACTTCAAGGGCCCCGTCTGTGGTTTCACGATGAGGAAGAAATTGCAGGCCTCGATCATCTCCTCACTTATCGAGCGTTTCCGTTCCATTTGCCCTGTGACTGCAGATTCAAAAATGTACTTACGCTTTTGTCCGCCGTCTCAACTGAGCGTGGCATCTTTCTTTACCGTCTAGAAGTGTGTGTGTGTGTGTGAGTGTGTGTGTGTGTGTGTGTGTGTGTGTGTGTGTGTGTGTGTGTGTGTGTCAACTTGTAGGGAGAACCTATTAAAAAGTGACCAGCCAGTATGAAAAATTCAGTCCGCTGAATAATGGAATGGCGTGAATTGAACTTTAATCTGCAGCCAGTGACTGAGAGAGTTGATCTTATTGAGTTCACGCAGCGCCGTGTATCGTATTAAGTATTCACTTCCTGCCTTCCTCAACGTGGCGCCGTGTCTCTGTCCCTGCAGGTACATGGCTATTGTCCATCCTCTGAGGCCTCGCATGAAATACCAAACAGCCTACTGCCTGATCACGGGGGTCTGGATCGTCCCCGCTCTCATCTCGATCCCCTCGGCCTACTTCGCCTCCGTCACCAAGTACCCGCACATCGGCGCCACAGTGGCCACCCACAAGTTCTTCTGCGCCCAGATCTGGCCGGTGGACCAGCAGGCCTACTACCAGTCCTACTTCCTTTTCGTCTTCGCCTTGGAGTTTGTGGCGCCCGTCATCGTCATGGCCATGTGCTACGCCCGGATCTCCCGCGAGCTCTGGTTCAAGAACGTGCCCGGGTTTCAGACGGAGCAGATTCGCAAGAGGCTGCGTTGCCGCCGCAAGACGGTCATGGTCCTCATCGGGATCCTCACCGCCTACATCCTGTGCTGGGCGCCTTACTACGGCTTCACCATCCTGCGCGACTTCCACCCCACGCTCATATCGCGGCAGAGGAACTCGCTGGTGGTCTTCTACATCATCGAGTGCGTCGCCATGAGCAACAGCATGATCAACACGCTGTGCTTCGTGAGTGTCAAGAACAACACGGTCAAGTACCTGAAGAAGATGGTGCTGCTCCGCTGGCGGTCGACGTACGCTTTCACCAAGACCGTGGACGAGCTGGACGTCAGGACCCTGTCTGTGCCCGTCTCGGAGGAGATAGAGTGCGTTCACCTGCACTGAAGTGATCTGTGTCGCGTCCAGAAATCACATATCTGACTAGATTCATTTAATCAATTAATTGGTTAATTCTATATCAAGGGCTTTTTTCTGAAAGAGAGATTAGGAGATTCATGAACAACAAGGAAGGTTTAGTCGCTGGCAGCAACAGTGATTATTGAGATGATGTAGTTCACGGCTGCTGTGCTTCTACAAGACGTATTAAGAAGTTGTAATTTTTGTGGATAATGTGTTTGTACGTTGTGTTGTTGTGAAATGCATGTGCTTCATGTGCATTCACGGGAAACATTGGTGTGTAATATATACTGTGCAATATATGACCTGGTACAGTGAGGTTAATTTCATCCTTTTGGCACATAGACTTCTGCCAGTAGAACCGTAATGTAAGATTTACAGTCCAGCGCTTAGACTGTGCCAGACGACTTTCTTTTCTCCGAAACCAATCATTAAATCACAGCTTTTTTGTATGTTGTTGGTGCATTCCATGTGTTTTTATGTTAATAAATATTGTAGTACTGTAAGGATGGCTCCGCTCGTATTTGCTTTTCCTTTTTCAGTGTATTGCTTTTCATGCGGCAGCATACTGTGTTCAGGGTAAGAGCATTTAACCATCACTTTCTTTGCATTTGGAACTTTTAAGTTTATTGCGGACGACACTTTTCTGATGAATTCTTTGGACTAGCGCAACGGTTGGATTCCATTTTCTCTTTTACTACTATTGAGCTTTGCTGCGGATTTGTTTTAGGTGTATCCAGGAAGCACATACTTGTACTGCATGCGTGTAAAACAAAGTGTTTTTGGACTCTCACTTGCTGTGAAGGTTTTTGGTTATCAAGAGGGTTAAATTGTGGCCGCCTGTCATCGGTCTGTGGTGGCAGATTGACGCTGTTTTCTCTGGGTCCTCCTGAGACTCTCGTAAGACACTAGTTTTACATTTCCAGCACAGTCTGCATGATGTTTGGTTTGATGAAGGTGACTGTGAAACAAGAAGTGGCCTAACTTCCATCTGTACTCCATGTCAGGACACGGCAGTATGTCGGCCTTTGAAGGACGATATTCATTCCATTGAGCGGAGGAGTTAAATCCAGATCAGTATTATGCCTGACTGCACCCAATGTCGGTGTTTACTGGGAAAGAGGCAGTGAGCACACTGGACAGACTGTCAGTCGTACCGGAAATGATGGCACAGATTTTTTTATTTTTTTATTTTTTTATCACCACAACTAAACACAAGGTCATTCAAAGTTTACTGGGGGGGATTTTTGCCATCAAACAAATGAGACAATGAAGGTCCCAAGTTACCCTCTAAATCCAGTTTGTAGCTTTGGAGCTTCTTAGACCATTTTCAACTCACAGAATAACAGAGTAATCAATACTTGTCAAGAAACTTTGCAGCCTAAATTTCATTAAATGTTAAAACTCAATACATTATATTTCCCAGTGGAAAGCCACTTGGACTGGTGTGAAGAATGGAGTGTGAGTGGATGTAGATGATTCCTTGCCGCAGTTTGCACCTTTCCCAGTTCTTCCCGTAGCGCCGCAGAGGATAAAAACCTCAGCTGGGAGGAAAAATTGTTTTCCAAAAGAAGTCAAACTGGAATGTTTCCATAACACCTTGTTTTCCTGGTAAAAAAATAACCTCACCATTACAGCTGCGGTGACATACCAGGCCCTCATTTCGTTCGCCAAGTGGGTCATAAACATGAAATACAAGCAGTTTGTGTGTTGCCGTCTAACCCCCACACCTCCTGTTTCACTCCCTCCAACCGTGTGAACGTTAGAGGCGTCAATGTCCCAGATACCCTTTGCAGTAAGGCGCTCTGCAACGAGTTCTACTGCGGTTGGCCGTTTCATCTTGGCAGATAAAAGTTTGTCAATGCGTCGTTTTTTTCTCTCATAACGGTGCAAAACCGGCAACCTCCAGCAACCCAATCCCCATCCACCACCACGCCACCGCCGCCGTGGTGGAGACATCGTCGTGTACCATTATCATTCCATTAAGGATGGCACAGTGACCTGCTTACCGAGGTTCGAGATTAATGAACAGCAGTGGGTTAAAAGGTCCATTCATATTCTAATTCGTGCATGCACATTAACTCTCACCGATCATTCATCACCGCGGGAGAGGTGGTGCTGAGACACCGTCAGCAGAGCAAACAGCCAGCCTTTCTCCCTCTCCTTCGCACACGATGAGTCGGCCTTATTTCTTTAATCGTCCGCTTAGTCATGTTTTTCACGGTTTGGTCATTAGTCCTTTATTGGGGTTAGTTTAGCTGTGTGGCCGCCGCCCAGCATGCTGATGCATTGCAGCATTGTTCTCTGAGCTTTGATCCCTGGAAATGTTGCTTTCAGATTCATCAGGGATCTCGCTTTATTGCCGTCATTAATCTCTGCTCGGCCCCCTCCAGGCTGAAGAGTCGGTTTGAGTGGGAACGTCTCCTCCCACCGCCTCACTTTCTGGGAAAAACACAATCTTGTCAAGACAAAACATGGTTTGTCACGCGGTCTGCCCTCTTCAAAGGGCAGCGGCCGCGGCAGCGAGCAAGTGGACGACGGGCCGAGGCAACTTGAGCGGATGGACAGCAGAAGAGAAGCTCGATGCAGCTGCGAATGTGGTTGTCAGACACATGTTGGGAGGAAACAGCTGCGTTTCATCTTCAGTGGAAACCGCTGGCAGGCTGCCCCACACTACCTGTTTCCTCTGTTCTCCCCACGTCAGATCCTCCTGCACCTGAGCACACGACTCATCTGAGGAACCAGCTGCAGGACGTTCCAGGGAGGGTCGCTAGTACAATTAAAAACACTGCTTTGTTGTCATTTGCACACACATCAACAACAACAGAGGGTTAATTGGGTTCGGTCAAATGGGTATCAAGTGAAGAATATTCTAATTCTGAGAAATCCGCCTGTCTGTGAGCTCACCCACTTGACTTCACCCAACTTGACCCAGACCTTGCGCGGTTGCAGCCCACTGACTCCTTGCAGAGAATGGCGCTTGAGCACGTCTGCTCTGACTCTGACGCTTGCCCTCCCTCAACACGCTCGGCTTCACTTCATGCTAATCCATTCCTTCCACAGAGAGCAGGCCGTATGTCGTGGGGAGAGCTTCCCTTAAATGGTTGGCCACCTTGACAGTTCAAGAGACGGATCCAGCCGGGCGACGCCATCCAGAATTCTGCTTTTGATTTGCAGCGTCACAGGTCCTTCTTCCTGCTAAAAGCCAAGTTGTGCACTGCAGGAGAGCTTCACCACAACATTATTCCCACCCAAAAAAGATGTAAATGCAATATCCAATATCCAATAATCGTTCATTTGCAGATACAAGCACCAAAATTGGCACACGTACTCTTAGGGATTGCAACTTTTTTTTTTTTTTAAGATGGCAGCCATTTAGCAGAATGTTTGGATTCTGGGATTGATATATGGCACAAGGAAGCCAATGATTAAGTTCATGTGTCCAAATTTGGAGTCTACATAGTGAAAAATGTATGATTTGACACCAAAATCATTCAAATAGGACAAGTCTATAGGATTTTATTGCAAAATGCAATATTACTGTATATTCAATGTCGGCCATCTTGAAAAATGGCCGTCACCTTGATGCTTGTGAACGATTCTCCCGTAACTCTCCTGTAACCAAATATTCACAAACAACAGGAACATTATAATAATGGGCATATATAAAATCTGTAAGACACCTTTCACAAGGCAATCCCCACGGAATGCAGTTATCATGTGAAGGAACGGTAGAGGATCCACTTTTTCACACCGTTGTTTTTTAATAGTGCTAACCAATGCGTCCATTCATTTTCGTTTCACAAGGCCAAAAATAATACTTTTGCAAAATCAACCAATGGAGAACGACAGAACCTAATGATGACAAACACATCCGCAGGAGAAAAAAAAAGCTCGCCATCAGTGGATCTTACTGTCCCGACCTACTGGCCCTCCGTTCCATTAAGTAACAGAGGCAGGAAGGGTGCCGAGGTCACAGTGGGAGCAGGCGGCCAGTGAACTAATGACTATTAAATGTCACTGTAATGGCTCTTAAGCCCGCTGTGTTTTATTTGTGCTCCTCCCGACTCGCACATGCCCTACAGCTCCGTAGGCAAGTGGCATCCTGTGACAGCAAATCAGTGGCCGTTCATGAATAATGACTGTGATTCCAGGCGGGCACTGAGTGGGCGACAACCGGATCAATAATGTTCCTTTAACAGCTTAAATGAAAATGTGCCACAGGCTCGCTGGCTTGTACAGCGCTGAGACCGTGCGTGTGGACAGAAGCGCAGCGCATTTTTTAAAAGCATTTTTCTCCGGTACGGTGCGGTGGGTCTTTTTTCAAAGACAAACCTCATTTTAGGCTCCATTAAACTATGCGGCTGTTGGATCAGTGGCAGAACAAAAGAAATCTACTGGATCTGATCGTTGAGTGGCGACATGATCAAACACAGTTGCCGTATGTGTAATCAGTAGTGTTGTCACTTCTTTTGATTTATACGGTTATGACTCACTGCAGTCTGTGCAGCAGGAGCACAAATTCATATTCTATTGTTTTGTTTTGACTGTTTTCTTTTGATAATTTTTCCAGTTCAGTGCTACCTTAAAAGTTTACTGTGGTTAAAAATAAAACACAACAGCAAGAAATGACAGCATTTTAGATTGCACAGTTGTTGATTGACTCATAAATTGAAGCAAAAAGCAGCATACATTAGGTCAACCGTCATTTATTTAGTTATTTATTTCATTAATATTTATTTTTAGTTGAAAAAAATCTCGACTTGTCCAGGGTGTCACCCTGCCTTCGCCCTATGACAGCTGGGAGAGGCTCCAGCAGACCCCCGTGACCCTGAGCTCAGGTAGAATGCATGGATGGATGCATTGATGTATGGATGAAAAAAAAATCTCTGCAGTAGCAGAAGACAAACGGCTTCGGCCAGGCTGCGAGTTGTTCCGGTGCTGATTGTGTTGCGAGGAGTTCAGCGCGGTGAGAACCACTTCAGAAACTCCCGTCGGCTCCCACATCTGCTCCTGCGTTGTGCGCGTTTGCGTGTGAAAGTTGAGCGATTGTCCAAATCAAACAGGTGCGCTGGAGACAGCGCGCACATCCAGCAGCTGCAGCCTGTCGGCCAACCGAGGCCAGAATCCGTCCAGCTTCTGATGAGAACAAGGCAGCTAATTCATTTATGTCAACATATGCAAACGTCCCCATCCTACCGCCTCCTCCTGCTCCCAACGCCTTGACGGTAAACAACAAGTATTAGCGCAACACCACGTCAGCCGTCAATCAAACAAATTGTTTTTTTTTCCCTCACATGTATTTTCTCTCTTGTTGATAGTCTTCTTTTTGATAGCAGCAGCTAAAGGTCAAAGGTCAAGTCTGCTGTCTTTGCACCTGTTAATGAACGGGAATGGTTTTGTCACACTATTCATGAAGTTCATTTGAAATGTTATGCGTTTGCGTACAGTGCAGCGTTTTGATCAGAGTTCTTAGGTGAAAGTACAGCACCCCCCTGTGGTAAAATTGTGAAGCGCAACCATGCAAAGAAGCAACATACCTACCATTGTTTAGTTTGTTGTTGTTTTAAACGGAAATGTATCTGAATTTGAAATGAATGAATTAAAAAAATAATATTAATTATCTTGTTTCAAACTAATTTAATTTTAAAATCATCTTGTATTTATTCTAAAGAGCAGTGTATACAATGAACATGTCGTCATGAGCTGTGTTGGTGGGTATGACACAGACACATAACACATACACAAAGAATGGCATTGTCTGTGATCTTTTCGACTGCTGGGAATCTATTCAGACGGAACGGCAGCGCACTAAAAATTGCCAAGGAAGAAAGAGGAAGGAAGGTCGAGCGGTTGAGAAAGTGGAGGGCTGGGTTTACTTATAAAGACAAAGTCAGTAAACTAGTGATAAAATAGATAATTTCAACATCTGGCAACATTTTAAATTCTAGGTCTTTAATTGTTAAAAAAAAATATATATATGACATGATATTGAATATATAATTCCAATTGTGACATTTTTTGTTTTTTAGAGTGGAACACAAAGCTTCTCTTTTTCGTTTTTTTATTGAAATAAAAACAACGACAAACCTCCGAGGCACCGACAACATAGAGGTTGAAACAGCTGAACAGAAGAGCGTCCTCAAACTGTCATTACACTCTTGAGATCTTGACTGGAACTCTTGTCTTAATGGAATTTGAACAGTCACACCCGCTGAAGCTCGTCATTTCTGCTGCTGATAAATTCTCCCACGGATGACTGAGCCAGCCAGCAGAAATGACTCTGCCTAATTTCGCACCAAGGAAGTGCGTGTGTGCATGTGCGTGTGCGTGTGCGTGTGCGTGTGCGTGTGCGTGTGCGTGTGCGTGTGCGTGCTCAAACCATCTCTTTCTTCTGAAGGCCCACCAGCAGGATGGGAAACTGAGTGACCACAGATAAAACAGAAACGCAGGCCTCAGTCGGCTTCTAACCTCGGAGGTGCAGCAACAGCATCGTGGTTCTTAAGACAACATAGACATTGTCTGGTGAGCGTGAACTATTAATGTGACAATTATAGGAGTCTTTTAAATACCGTCGTAGTCGGTAGGGCCACAGAAATGTGCCTCACAACCACACGTATACACACGAGGAAGTAAAAGCGGGGCATTTACAAAAAAGTTGTCTGGCTCTATAAATAGTACGACTGAATGCTTTGAGGGGATTTTTTGGGAGTTTAAATAGGGCCATAACCAGAATAAATCCTCACACTCAGCTGTAATAGTGCCTTGATTTAGAACATTTTTCATGATGATTATGTTTTTAAAGACGCACACATACAATATAACAATAAATCCTCATTGGCGTGTCCAATAATAAAAAGAAAAGAAAAAAATACACTGCAGCCGCCTGCTTTCACTTCCCAATTCTAGACACTGTTTGGATGGCATTGATCCACTCCTTCCTCTCGTCGCTCGTCGCCGCCTGGAAGAAGTAGTGGGTCTCTTCGGAGGTGATGATCTCAAAGAGGTTGCCGTCGACGTCGTATTTCTTGGCTGAACGGGGGGAGAGCAGCAGGGGTCGGGGTGAGGAAGCTTTGCTACCAGGGAGTATTTTGCTGTATTTCCAGAGGGTGCGTGTGTTTCCTGCGAGTGCAACTCACCATCAGGCACGTACTCCACAGCTGTGACCACAGAGCCTCGCAGGTGAATGGAGCCCAGAGGGTCGTCGCTCTGGTAGCCAGGTGGGGGTGGGCGGGATGGGGGGGTGTCAGTCAGTAGGAGAGAAGGAAGGAAAAAAAAAAGTTGCGACTGAAAAACGTGGCCCGCCTTGTCGTTGGCGATTACCCGCTAGTATTTACCTTTGTGGGGTCGTAATAATGCAAAAAGGCGGGGTCGTCCCTCAGCGTGAACTTCCGCACCTTCCAGTTTTTCCTCCTGTGACCCTGCGAAAAGGAACTCATTTTGACCACTTCCGCTTGAAAGCATTTTCAACGGGTGATTAAGTAGTGATAAAATTATAGGAAGCAACTGCACTCAACCGCGACAAAGACGTTGCAGAGCTAACTGCTGCCAAAAGAAACTGGCATGGATGCTACGGTCGCAGAAGTTTTGTCAAGGCAGTTTTACATTAAAAAATAGATCAAAAGGACAAATCACTGTATGGGGGGATTTTCTGTGAGAATTTGTTTGTATTTTTTATTTTATAAAATTTGTACAAACACCTAAAAGCATTGCAGCTAGCCATAAACAGGCAGTGACGCTTAGAGCTAACACCACCATCACAGAAACATGTCAGAGAAATCCTTTGCTCAGTTGTCCTCAGAAACACTAACACTAATGTGCCTGGTTACTGACATATTATGCTAATGTGCAAACTCCTAATTCTCTTCAACACTCAAATTTTTGATATTTCTTGGGGTATTTTTCTGTAACAAAGAGAATAAAAACATTTTGCCCACCTGTTTGAGTAAACATCCCTGCTTAATGACGTTTCCTCTGAACTCTTCCTTGATCAGCACATCTTCATCACTGGAATAGCCTTCGCAGAAGAACCCACTGTCCACCTGCCTCAAAGCAGAGCACACAGACACACAGACACACGCCGCCAGACCCGATTAGCGCAGTGTGCTTTAGAAATTTGCCGTGAGTCAAAGATCGAGTCGTTGTGTGCCATTACAAAGTAATAGAGGGCGTTGGTGTCATCGAGGAAGGCCGACTGCTCGCCGCGCTCCACCGCCTCCTTCGACAGTTCGCTGGCCGGTTGCAGAAAACCCTCGTTCATGAGCCCCAACGCCAACATGAGCGCCTCCGAGCTATTTCTCGCCTTTCCCTTTGCAGTCAGCCACGCCACCACCGTTGAACCTTCGAGAAAAAGAGGAAGAAAAGAAACATGACTAAAGCGAGAATGAGATACGTGTGACAGGGAGAGAGATCTGAAAAATGGAAGCCTGTTATGCACTTTGGGCGGAACCTGCCTGTGAAACAGTGGTTGAAGACCCGGCTGTCCTGCTCCAGTTTCAGCTCCCGCACTCCTTCGTTCGGGTCCCTCATCTCTGAGTACAGCTCGCTGGGACAAAAAAACGGAGGTAGTTAGGACGGTAGCTTGTCAGCCTTAAAATTACACTATTAAACACATTTTTTAACGATTCATTGATCTGCAACAGAGAGGAGAGCACCCTCATTGTTGACACAGTGCCTCTAGCTGGCCTGGCAAAGGACAAAGTTCGGTTGCCTGCAGTGTGCGAAATATCTATCTATAAAATCTAAATTTTCTTCACATGCACCATGCACATTTTTCATAAAAATGAATATTAGCTATGGTGAATTTAATGACATTTTAGTGACCATTAGTGACATATAATCTGTTTTTTGCATTAGCTTTTTGAAAAAATATGAGACCTTCTTAAATTTTGCTTTCAAGCTTTCAGGCAGGGGGTCTCATGGGTTAATCAGACCCCATGAACCCCCTGTATTTCACACATGGGTTGCCTGTCCAACACAGACTCATACTACTAACTCACACCTAGTCATAGCGGCTCTGCTCGCCCTACACTTCACACACCAGCACTGACACCTCTCGCTGTAAGTAGATATCTCTTTTGTTATAGGTGCCGCGGGGGGGGGGGCGTAGTGTCAATGACGAGGGTGTCGACCTGCACGTCACAAGTCTGTTTAAAAATTGTATTGCGGGCACTATTTCAAGGCTTGCTTTAAATTAAACACCTAAACACAGCAGCCGGTTGGTGGTCAGCCTGTTTCATCACCGCTGTAACTGAACCAACAAGAACTCATGCTGAACGAGTCTTGCAACAGTGAATATTTCTAAAGAATACAGGTAGTTTGAAAAGCTGGGTCAAAGTAGAAAACATTCTCCGGACTATTTTTTTCTGGCAGCACCTCAGGTTGACTTTATCCGGGAGGCGGATGGAGCGTCTGGTGGACTTCCGGGCGAACTTCTTCCCACCCTGGATGCATGTGATGGCCCTGCGTATGTCTTTGACCCAGTGCTCCCTCTCCTCCACGTGCGACGGCTGGAAGAAGTGCTCCTGCTTCTTTTCCGTTGTGATCTTGAAAACCAGCTGAGTGGGAGTTTTTCTTTATTCGTCATGCCACATGCACACCTGTTCTGTCCAGGTGTTAGGTGAGAGGGGGGTGCAAAACTCTTCCTTACCGGCCTCTTGCCAAATTCCTGGCACGGAGTGATGAGCGTCGATCCCTTGAGCGGGATCATTCCTTTCGGGGAGCGGTCCGTCTTCTTCTTGTAGAATTCCAGGGCATCCTCTGACAGCACGACCCACACGGCCTTCCAGCTGTTCAGCACTGTGCCCTGGAGAAGGAGCACAGTTGGTTGTGTTTGATGTGCACAAAGGTTTCTTTGGTGAAATCAGTCCAGTTTGCAGTCAAGATCATGGGCAGCAACACAAGCCAGTTTGAAAGGAACATGTAACTCTGATAGTTTTCTTTTTTTGATGAGCAGGTGAGTGTGAGCGACAAAGAGGAGAAACACCGCAGCTGAGAAGTGAAAGAGGTGTGACCCTGTGGTTTCAAGCTGTGAGAGAGAAACTGAATGTTGCCACACAAAAAGTTCCATCACATGAGAGGAAAGTTGCAAGCCGCTGCTGCCAGTTTGCTGTATGATCTTGGAGATTTTATCGCATCTCACGGCATGTATCGTGTGTGACTTCTGCCTCTCGGCCAGCGGACAATAAACAGGAACTAAGGCTTTAGTTGTAATAGCTGCAAACAGAAGTGTCTCGCTGTGGACATACTGTCATTTCCCTTAAATCGATTTTCAACAGATCAGCCTTTAGTAGTGAAAGATGTTCAGGCCACAGATGTTTGTTTTTTTTTGTTGTTATTTGTAACCATTTGCAAGGTCCAGCTGACCGGTGACGTCACTGGACCTGATGCTGGTGCAAAACGTTAAAGTGCTAATACCTCTAAAAACTTCTATAAATGTAAACATGCTATAGCAAAATCAAAATGTTCGTTTGAGTCCTTCCACGTCTCGGCGTCCTTACCTTTTTCACCAAGTAGCCCTCCCTGATCTCCTGCGGCTCCATCACTCGGCGCTCTGCTGCCGTCAGCCGGCGACACTCCGGCACTTCTTAAGAGGCGCCCTCAGCGCTCGCTCACACCGACCCGCCCGCCCGCCACGCTCCTCCCCTCCCCTCCCCGCGGTGCCTGCCCGCCTGCCTGCCTTTATCTCTGACTTGCGTGCCGCTCCGTCGAAACCACAGCGTACACACACAGGAAGTGGGGCCCCTGGGTGTGCTGATGCGAAGAGTGGTCAAACGGCTTCCTCTTCGGGTGCCTGCTGCTCGGCGGAAAGCATGACGGACTCCACGCTGCTGCGCTGCGAACGCAGCTGGTAGGAGGAGTGTGAGGAACAGATAAATCAGCGGATGACCCTGAAGGAAAATGTTCAGCCATGCTAAGAAGTCAGGCTGAGTCATTTTCCTTGAATTGAAAAAAAAAAAAAAAAATTAGTTCAATGTTTTCTTTTTCCTATTTAAAACTAATCCATGCTGATTGTGAACGCTGTTCTTCACAATTTGCAATGGGTAAACACTATATATCGATAAAGTTTGTTTCTGTCATGATTACATTTGTGGTTTAGTCACTTTAGAAATAGGCAATTAATCCAAATGAACATTATTTTGATTGTATTTATGTTCCTCCACATGGCAGTCGGGTTGAACCAAATCTGATTGTCCTGCGAAACAGGTGGCTCTAAAAGAACAACATCAAGAACAGGTGACCTGATAATTTCTGTTCGCGGTCCATTTCCCCCCCCCCCTTTTCTTTACCAAAGGGTCTGGAGTCGCACCACTGCCTCCACCGCTAATGAGAAATGCTCCTAATAACCATAAACTCTCTTTTCTTGGAGATTATTGCCGTTACTCTTGCCTGTCCAGGAAGTGAGCTGTCAGTCAAGCCCGCCTCGTTGAAAGACTCTCGGGGAGGGAAATGAAGACAGCAGAATTCATCAAAAGGTCAGCGGAGTCAGACAAGCCCATGATGCGACTTTTAAAGGAAATCACAAGGGCGGAAGGGTTGTCACAGCGGAGTCGGCAATCAAAGGGTGTTTTTTTTTTATTACCCTTTTTGACCCCCCCGCCCTTCTTTCTTCCACACCGTGTGATGTGATACTCAGTTTAGAGCCTGACGAAATATTGTGCAAGGAAATTATTTGGGTCCTTTCTATGTTTGGATACTTCACAACAGCTGAAGTAAGTCACGGTTCAGTTGTTCTATTTTTGGGGTGAAAACATTGCCGTGCTTCCTCTTCTTTGCTTTCTCAATTCCCAGCCTAACGGCTACAGTAAAGTGGGAGGGCTTAACAGCAACAAACACAAGTACGCTTTTTCCCCGTATTCCATTTCAGCTATTTTTTTTCCTTTTCTTGGAAGCTACCTGAAACAAACCCCGATTCCGTTTTGTGACATTTCTGCTCGAAGAGATGTGGCTTTCTGTAGTTTTCTGAATTTGACTTACTTCAAAGGAAAAGGGGGAGTTGTGTCACATCTGCAGTTCGCATTCATTTCACAGCGAGACAGGAAGCCGCTACATTTGAGGCGTCAATTCTCCCTCAAATACAGTGACGCCATCTCGTGTGGGTGGAAAAAAAAAATCAAGATAAAGATCCAGCAAAACAGCAAATGCCAGGTATAAAAAGTAATATGATGCTTGACAGGGTGCACGGGGTGCCAGCCAGACTGAATCAATACGAGGTGGCTGTCTGGAAAGTTAAAACGTCGGCTCTCAGACAGCAAAGACAACACAGTTTACACACCTGTTCTGATTTTAAAACTGCAAACACAGAAACAGAAGGACAGACTTCTAAACCAGGTGTCTTACAGCGACACGAAGCATCTGTTGCCAAGATGAAGCCAAATATTCTTTTAGTTTCTTGATGAAAATATTTGTGTGTATCCAATTCGGCATATTGAACATTATAATACATATGCAGTAATCAAAATACTCATTGATGCACAATTTTTTGTGTTTTTTTCTTTTCACTTTTTCTTTTAGGGTTGTTTTTTTTTTTCTTGTCGCAATAGTGATCAGCCAGTTGTTTGTTTGTTTGTTTTTCCACAGTATTGATCTGGCCACTGATGGAAAGCCACTGATTCGGATTTCCTAAAATACTTGGTGCGTGAAGTTTGCTGCTTCTTTTATTTTTGATACAACTCAGCAGCGAGTTCACAGAGAAGCTGTGATTCTGCAGTACTCCTCTAGAGGGCGCAAAAAACCCTCAAGCAGGGTGAGTTGTGGCGTTGAGCCCTGCATTTTTTTTTTTTTTTTTAAAAAAAAGAGGAAAGCAGGAAAATGAAGTTTTGAAATATTTAGTTTTCAGTAATATTATAATTTAGCCAGATAATTGTATGTAACATTATAACACAACGTGACAATTAAAAAGAAAAGATACAGAGTAATTTTCATGAACGTCATTAAAAATATCTTCAATTGGCTTTTGCTGTAAATTAAAATAACTGGTGCACATAATTTGAGAAAAAAAAAATCTGGAAGCAATGGATTGGATTTAAAGATTATTTTTATTTTAAATTCTCCATAACCATTATTTTTTACAAGAACCCCTGTTTCTGTTCTGTGGACATTGCACATTAAAATTGTAAGATGTTTCTTTCTTTCTGAGAAAAGCGCAGAGAATTTAGGTCCCATTGGTTTGACATTGGAGGGATGTGCGTCGAGATTCTGCATGATGCGTGATGAAACTTTCATGAACACGAAAGGAAAGAGTAGATGGAAACAACACAAAAACAACAAGCAACAAACGACTTTACTCTCATTCTATAACGCAGGAATCATCTCCAGCTGTCATAGAAGGTGGAAGCAGAGAAAAAAAACAGTCAAGATGTCTAAGATGCTGTACTTCGGGGAGTCTCACTTCAGCTGTGCGGCAGCAAAATAAAAGCTGTGAGGCAGATACAACTCGGGGGGGTCATGTCAGGTCTTGTGGCAACTCCAGCGTTACACAGGGGGGGTGAAAATAACATCAACACCACGTCTGCTGTTTTCAGCTCAGTGCGTTCTTCGACGGAATTATTGATGGCGCTTGCGAGGTACGGGGGCCTGGTGATGACGATGTCGCCATCTCCCCCCACCCCCCCAGGCAGCCGAGCAAGAGCCAAGGCACCGAGGAGCAGCGGGGGGACTCGCACATGCACTATTTATTGTCGCGTTCAATAGGCGGAGGAAACGGAAGAGGAAGAGGGGAGAAAAAAATCGATTGAAGCGATCTCAAAGCGAATCAAAGCAGAACTCATCCTTCTCTCTCTCTCACTCTGCCAATGATGCGGCGACGGAGGGCGAGGAGAGGCTGCGGGCTCTCTAATGAACGATCATTATGTGCTGCGCTGCGCAGGCCGCGGCTTTGAATTTAGTTTTAAACATAGAAATCCATGTGGGCCTGTGCGCCAGCTGTCATCATGTGTCAGCAGGGTTCAGGCTGGCAGGTTGAGAGACAGGCGTCGACACTTAAATTCACACCTGCGGGCGATTGTAGAGTCGCTGCTTCGCCTAAAACGCACGTGTTTGTGGGGGTGAGGGCAGCGCAGAGGGCGCGACATGGAGTCGCAGGGACGCCAGGAGACCTCGGAAACCGTCTGGCCTCCCTGTTGGACAGGTTTGACGCTAACGAGGTCCCTGCTTGAAGATGATCCCCTCTAGACCAAGATCCCTGCACGTAACCGCAACTCCCATCGCTGCAAGTTTAGTCCAGACTCTCTCCAGCAACTGGCTCGTAACACATATATCATCCCCCACTTTCTCAATGAGCCGGTTAAATGCAGCACTGCAAAAACTTTTATTGGTGAATTAAATGTGACTATGTCTGCAAAGTAATCAGATGAAAGTGGTTATGAAATCCATGAAAAAAAAGAACGCTGTCTATCAGAGGTTCGGCAAGACAGACGAGTGAAATTTCACAGTTGAAATCGGAGCAATCCGTACAAGGCTTGCATGAAACGCATGCGTTGCTTTTAACGTGCATAATGTGATTGTTAAATGACACGCAAAGTGAATGTTTAACCTACAAACAACAACACGCTGGGTTCTGAGCACAACGCTGAGGACCGAAATTGTTGGCTTTGCCACGCCGTTGGTTTGCTGAGCTCACTGCAGCTCAAGCCAAACTGAAATTGATCCAGTCAATCCAAAGACAACCACCAGCCGTGATGACTTTACCCGCGATACAGTCAGCAGGAACACACAAAATAACATCAAGAGCATTATGCTTTGTTCCATATTCTGACTTTTTTTTTTTTTTTTTTAAAAAAAGCAAGAAATAAAACAACCTTGTGATTAAAACATCAGTCGGAATGGGAAATGAGTCGAGTGCACGAGGGCAAATGAGATCAAGCTCGCAGCCCGAGTCGACAACAAAGCGAAACGAGGGGAGCCAGTGGTGAAGAAGGGAGCCCCCACTGCGGTGGGAATAGCAAACCTTGAGGCTGGCTCAAAAATAAGGGCGGAGGGACGGGGGGAGGAGGGGAAGGAGGGAGGGGCCGGTCATCTCCATCTGCCAATTAGACGGAGAGGAAATTAATAGAGCGACGGCAGCTTCTTCGAGGAGCCCGGGGCGCTGCGGCGACGACCAACCCGGCCCCTCGTGTTGGCGGCAGCCTGGAGGACGGAGCCGGTTTATTTATTCTCCTTAATCTCTACGTGCTATTGCCAGCCACTCGGGAGAGATTAAAGCAAAACTGTATGCTAATGCGAGCCTTTTTACACTATATTTGCTTTTATGGAGATAAATCTCCTTATCCGTTGCTTCACACCTGCTCTGCCTGCAGCTACTCCTGCCCATTGTTTTTAGACCGGGTGATTAGAGCGCACACGCGTGTGCATGCACACACCTACACACACACACACACACACACACACACACACACACACACACGTACCTCTCTCCCCGTTTCTTACGATTACACGATGCCTCGTGAAACAGCGACGCGGTGGTAATATTAAGGGCTTGAAGTTGAAAGACTTGAAGCGGCTTCAGGTACCTTGTCTAAACCTTTTATGAGATATTGATTTCAGTAAGCGCCAGGGGTCACCGAGGTGATTTCTTCTCATCACGCGGGCCAAGAAAAAGGGGGGCTGAAGAGGCCCCACACTGTCTCTACATTTTCACAGCCCTGATGTTTCATTTTACCACCACCACCCACTTTTTTTCTTTTCTGTCTTTCCATGAATTCCAACTGATCGGCCACACTTTGCCAACACCTCTGGACGCTGTTGCCCTCGTGTCGCCCTTTAGTGTTGAAAAATTGATGTTGGCTCTCATGCACGCAGCTCCAGGCTGGGCAACTGTCTTGACATCATCGGCACACTGATACACAATTGTCTTTGGTGGACAAAAAATAAGTAATTAATGCTTGTTAATTTGATGCTTGTTCATTGACGGTCTGATGTACAACATTGGAGCTTTCAAGAATGTATTACTTTTTTACTTTAAAGGCTGAATTTGTAACCCTTACAAAGATCTACCAACATAGAAAAAACTAAGTATAAATCTGCTGTGTTGTTGTTGGATATTAATGGTAATTTCTATTCTATATTCTATATACCCCAGCCTGGGTTGTAAATAGCAGAGAAGAAGAAGAAGCACCCCCTCCAGCAGGTGGCAACCAAGGCGTCTGCCTCTATGGCCGATGTCAATCAGGCCTTTGCATGTTGTCCCTGAGTTTGTGTGGGTTCCCTCTAGGGAGCTTGTTATTTGCTTTGTGTTATTCATCTGCAATATATTTTGTTGCCACTGAATTCCACTAACTCTGACACACTGGAACTTCAACACTCACATACTGACATAGAGCCTGAAGGGTCAAGACGAAGTCAAAGTACTCTATTTTAAAGTGTCTTTGATGATGATGTTCTGCTTCTGCTGCTGCTGCTGTTGCTGCTCCTGATCATGGTCTGAATTGGAAGTGGGATCACGTGGCTGTGAGAGAGCACTGGCATGGAAACGATGTGTTTTGATGGGATGGGCTGGCTCACTCCTGCCAGGGGACGCAGGGAGTGAGTGGATGCCAAACACAGTCTGAGGCTGGATATAAATCAAATGTCTCTGGAGACATTAAAGGCGCACACAGAGAGAGAGATACACACGGCGTTGTTGTTTCTTTTATTTTCTTGACTCTACGACCACTTCCACTTGGTTAATGACACCAGAAGTTGAAACACAGCCCTGGGTGGGCATTTGCAAGAACAGAATAATGATAAAATTATGATAAAAGGAAAAATAAATGCAAATGAAACATGAAGTGTTAGTGGGAGCTTTGACAAAAATAGAGGAAGTCTTTAAATGTCAAGGTTTCTTTTTTCGAAGGGCCGTCCATTATTCACTTTCTCGCTTCCTCAGTAGTGTGTATCATTATACAGACACTGGATGGGCGTAGTCATGTACAGGCACTAATGATCTTTGTTCTGCTTTTTTAATTTTTGTTTGTTTTATTCCTGCTGAAATCACAATAAAAAGGATGCTGACTAAAGTGCACTGTGAGCAATGTGCACAACCTGCAGCTATTCGTTGGTCACTGGTTGATAAAGATTATCTCTGCTTAACCTGACTGTTCTGTCGTTGTCTCCGTCACCTTTCAACCCCTCACTATTCCTTGTTTAATCAGTGTAAAATTTTTTTTAAAAAAATGCTCAAATTAATCTCGTTACCCACCTGCCATCTTTTTTTGATCCTCTTTAAATGAAAATCCCTTGGAATATGCTCAGCGTGCAGCTCAAAAGGTTAAATAGTTCATTATCTGATTAACGTTTATGGAAAAGCCCGCAATTATGAAATGAGAAAGGTGGGGGTGTTGGGGGGGGGGAATGTTTTCAGGCAGCCAGCACAATAATGATGTTTATCGCACTAAACTGGGTCGTTTATTTAACGGCAATCAAATTGTTCGGTGCGTGCCATGTCTGCGCCAAACAGGATCTTCCCCGTGAAAAATTGGCAGCACATAAATCCGCTCTCGCATATACTGTGAAAGGAGGGAATGGATGATGTCTTTGAAGGGAAATATGGGGTGAAAATATTTTGTGTGATCTTTTTTTTTTTCTGTACACAATGTCGGCTGCAGGAAGTCAAAACACACAAATGGATCCGCTGACAGTTTTTTTCTTCTTTTTTTTTTCCTTGCACATCCATGTGGTGACGCCGACGCGATGAATGAGCGTGCGCGAGAAATTTTATGTGCTGTCGTCGATTTTAACTGACATCTGATCTGCGGCGACGTTAATGGACTTCAATAAAGGAGCTGTGGCATTGTGAAATCAGAGCGGCTGATGTGAAACGTGTTGAAAAGAATGGTGATACTGTAAAAACCTGGTGTATTTCCATCAGGAGAGGAGCATCTGGGAACACGTCACAAAAGATGAAATATTTTGCATGCGGTGGAAGGGGCGGGGGAGGCAGAAAAGACAGAATATATTTCAAACAGGTAGGAGAAAAGTAATATCCTTTATGCAAATCAGGGCACTGTTGGCTCAGATGGAAGCATGTTCCTGCAGGGCCATTATGAATCATTCAAGCTGTCAAGAAATGTTAGCGCACAGTTATGGAGCACCAGATCTGACATCTTTATCTGCATAACAAGAACAGACAGTGATTAGTGATAGACGGGAAGCCGAACATTTCTTTGATATAATCCGCATGTTTTATTCATCGAGAGCTTGCTGTGAGATTTAGTAGTCTGGCCAAATGCTGCGTGCCCAACTGTTTTGCACTAATACCTGCAGAAATGTCTTTTTTTTTTGTTTTGTTTTCTTGTCGGACTCTGAATAAATGATCTTACATCCTTTCAGCCCTTCGTCTTAATGGATTTGCCAGACAATCGAATGAAACCTAGATTAGATTGAAAGAAAAATAAAATCCCAGCGGTCATTAGGAGAGCTCATGATTTCACCAGGTGGATTGACTTGATTATGATTCAACTAAGAGTTTAGGATTGAACGATTTCAACTTACCTGGAAAGAAAAATCGATGAAGGACATCGCAAGGACCATTTTTATGTTGGCTGAGAAGCAGAGTGATCGTTCTCAAGCTCCCACAAGGTGAAAAATTCCATTCAACTTCAATGTTTGTTAGCAGATCACTGTTTTGTAGTGGAAAGTTGCCTTTTTTTTTACAGCTAAGATTCAGCTTTCTCTTTCAATGTATTTGTCCTTGAAATGTTCGGTTCTTCAGGCATGTGCAGAAGAAGACTAGAGCGGACTGCAGCACTCTCCACACTCCTCAGGATTGGAACCGACGCACAAGCTCCAGGATCACCACTCTACGGGTGCAGAAAGGGCAACCAAATGTTCTCACAGTTCGGGCTTTTCCACAGACACTGTCGTCTTGGTCAGCTGGACATTGGAACTCAAGAGAGGATTTGAACCGACTCTGACATCTGATGGTCTGTTGGCTGATATCACAAGACCACAGCCACCCCCACATTCAAGCCTTGGGCTTAGTCTAAGCAGTGTTTCAGCAAAACTAAGCTATATTTGGCCTCTGGTCAAACTGAAATCTCAACCATCTGGGCTCCTCATCAGCCCTCTAACCCTCTAAGTACACAATGTCTAATCTGTTTTTTGTTTTTGTTTTTTTGCTATTCCATTTGCACGGACTCTTAAGATTCAGACTTGTAACCCCCCCCCCCCCCCCCCCCCCCTCCTCCAAGGTCTCTAGCATCAGTCTGTGTTTGCTATTTGGCGTTTTCCTTTGGCTTTAGGTCAAGTGGTGTCTAGACTGGGTCAAATATTCAAACACACAACCCTCCGCACAGATGCACAGTCTATAAACTTTGTAAACTAGCTGCCCTTGGGTCAGCCGACTTCCTCTTGCCCTTATTGCCATTTGCAGAGAAGATTCAAGTCCACCTGGAGAGGGGGAAAAACAAACTCTTCTATGTTGTTTGAGGTTGTGCCTTGAAGGAAAATTATAAAATCAGTCCAATGGGAAGATTTAACCTTAAAATGGCATTTCAAGGACCTGTTTAATTCTGTTTAAAGATAATGACAGGGAGAGGACGGCTGCCACTCGATGGATGTTTGATGCTTTACACAGGCTCTCCAGTACGTGTGAGGATTTGGCAATTACATCTGATACACTTGACACTGAGATTTTGTTTTCACTGTGTTCTGTGAAATTTGCAGAAATTAGAGAGAGAAGTAGATAAGGGCTGGCGTTCCCACCTGTGTATTTAATGCATGTGGTAGAACGCAGGAGACAAAGCACACATTTCTGTCTTTATTCAACATGCACCCATCTTCCTACGCAGACTTGTCAAATGTTCTGTGTGAAATTGTACAAAGGATTTAATGAAGCCTGTCTTTTTTTTAATGCCTGTCAAATAAAAGACAAACAACTATAATCTTTAAATTGCCGTTGAAATTAAAACAAGACAAAGGCTTCATCAGAGGGCGAGATTGAAATTGATTTTTTATTTGGGATTTGGGATGTGGGAGGTGTCTTTGTTGAAAAAAAAAATACTTTCAACACAGATTACAGGTAATGACAATCAATCCTGCAAATCAAATTTAAAATCCACCACTGTGGTACAAATTAACACAGATGTATGAGGATTGACAGGGTCGGAATGAAAAGAAAAATTGTTTGACCATGATTGTTGGAGTCTGGTTCTCTTCTAAAACATTTAGGAGGTATCAGAGCCCAATATGACATCACAAAAAAAGTGAATTTCCAGAATATTACAGCACAAATTTTCAATAAAATCAAAGGAAGTTTACCTCATTATCTTGACCAATGTTCACTTGATGAACTGTCAAATACAATTAGTCTTTAAATGCATTGTTTTATTATTCTTGTGAACTTTCTGATACATGTTTCTGCTTTTCAGTTAAACAGAAAAAACTATTCAAATTACATTTATTATGAATAATGCTGCTTCCATGGTGACTGTAAACCCGACTTGTGAAAAAGCGAATGTGAAATCATCCTGGAAAACAAAAAAACTTATTGTAGAAACGAGTCTAACATTTTACGTTGCATTCATGTAGCCGCGGCAGCCACGGAAGAGACACGCCCACCTCAAAACAGGGCTAACGTGATCTGACTGGGTCAGAGAAAAGATGGCTGTCATCACGTGGTCGCCTTAATTAGCAAACCATGGCTACGGAAACGAAAGCGATTTACCGAAGTCGCCGCAAGTCGTGGTCTTGTCTTTCCAAAGTGACAGCGGCCGCAGCGAGACCTTGATGATGAAGACGGGTCAGTTGAATAGAACACTTCCATCCGTCTTTTCTCCGGTTGCTCATTTCCGGGTGTATTGTGAACGCAGTTTTAGATGTTGCGACGTCACTGTTGTAAAAACAATTTCACAACACTTGTAAAACGCCTACATGCAACGCTGTTTCAAAGTCTATTTTATTTGCATCAACTTGTACAACACAGTTCAGCTGTGTAAGTCTGTTCAGTGGTTCGCAGCAAAAACATTTTTGAATTAGCTCAATCAAACTTCCGGTTCAGTCCAGGACAGTGTATCAATCTGAGAACGACTTCGCATTTTCACATTTTGCACAAAATAATTTGCCTAAGTGTGTCTCTTAATCCGAATTTTGTCAACTCCCCTTAAACTGGTTACAAAAAAGGGGAAGAACACATAGGAGGAAGGGCAGCTGGGCTTGTGTGTGTGGACAGAATGTAACGTTAGGTGGCGCCAGAACGCAAGAAAGGAGGCAGAGATTAGACAGTGGAGGCTGGGGGGAAAACACAACTAATGGGTTAACGTGAGTCTCGCTGTGGCTCCGGCAGTCATCACATCACTCTGGACGTAAATCTTGAGATTGCAGATTTTCCTTTCTTTCTTTCTTTCTTTTTTTTTTTTTTTTTTAGTCTGCGGGTGGTTGCGCACGACACCCGTCAGGAAACAACAATAACAAATATAAACCGCAACAAGGCGTCTGAATTGCTGTGTCGCTCTCTCCCTGTTTCCCCCCTCCTTCATTTTTTTTTTTTTTTTAAAGGTGGGGGGCTGTGGGGTGGGGAGGGCGCGCTCCCCGAGTCGGTGCAGGAAGAGGAACCTCCAGTCGGCGAAAAATACAGCGGAGAAGAGGGAGCAACTTGTGCGCACCGAGGGAAAGTGACGCCGAACGCGCAGGCTGGCAGCGCGGGGATCAGACGCGGAGCCTCGTAACCCGGCTCACTTTGAAGATTAGAGGGGGTTGCTGACGACGCCTTGAAGGACACTAAGAGCGGGATTAGGCATTGTACGGTCCACCCCTAACCCACTCCCCATCACTCCTGCATCTTGTCCTCTGAATTCTTTTTTTTACGCAATGACCTTTGGCGGACTTTGCATACAGCGGGAGCGCCCGTGAGGTAAGGCAACCGTCTCTTTCTTGTGTGTGTGTGGGGCTAAGTTTCGCTCTTTTTTAATGGGATGTTTGAGTGATGGGCGCATGTAAAGTTGTGCAATATATTTAGAAAACGTCCTCTGCACACATCGGGGAGGTTTCCCCCCCTGTGTTTCTGATTGGAGCGTGTGACGCGCACGGAGCCTGGAGCGAGCCGTCTGAACGATGCCCCAAAGGGAAATGTGCCGTTGGTGTTGGTGATCGAAGCCCTCCCGTGCACTCCGCGCTGTCGGGATTAAACTGTGTACACCTGCCCGTGCAACATCCCCAAACGCGCGCACGCATGCGGGTGAATTCAAAGGATTTGCACCATTGATTAACATGCGATCGATAGTTCAGAGTTCGAAAAAATAAGACCGTGGAGCTCCGCGCTTCACTGCGTGTCGGGGTCAGAGATGCCAGGCTTTGATCAACAACAGCACGTTAAAAATCAATCAATCAAATTTTCCTTTCCTTCAGAATGTAGCAAAGCTGATAAAGTCGCGGAGGAAAGACAACCAGACAGACCCCTCCAAGCCCCCCCAAAACAGTATTTTTTCATGTGGAATCAAAGATGGAGTTGAAGTTGCTTCAGATGATCCACATCACTTATTTAGCCATTCTTCATTAGTAGTAGAATTTGGAAACAGTGCTGAAAAAGACGTGATTTGTTCTTTTTGAAAGATAAATGAATAATTACAGAGCTGAATGTGGTAACTACATTCACTCTCAAATAAATGAGGCCATGGTGTGGGTGGGGGGCAAAAAACTAAAATCATTGTTCTGCCATAATGAAGCAGTCTATGTGGTCATGCTGTGGATAACTGAAGAACCACACGTGTGATGGGGCTGTCCAATGACATGAGGACACTCCGCATATAATGAAGCAGGAAGTAAATGAGCTTGGGACTGTGGCCGACTATTATGTGGCGTCTCTGCACGCAGCTCATTCGCGCCTCGCCGGCATCTCCCCGGCGACTGCGGGATGTAATCTCACCCCGAGCCTGACGCACATCAGGGTTTGAGTTGATCTGACTTATCGCCCGCCCTCGTATCCTGATCCTGATGGATGTCTTTGAAACACTCGGCTCCCCTGCGTCTTTGCTCTCGTGTAAATTTGTTTTTTATGTTGCGCTCTCCGCCAACCACAGCTTTGGGTGGCGCCCTCGGAGTGTGCGGGGAATTCTTAAACAGCTCGGGCTCAGGAAGTCCTCCTCCGTCTAGGGTTGGGCCTGCTCTTCCCAGAGGCATGTTTTGAAAATGAGAGATAAAGAAGCGGTGTGGTGTGGCTCAGGCCGGCCGGCTGGCCGACCTCCATTGATATTCCGCATGTGTCCAGCACCTTAGACAGCTACCCATTGTCATAGCGCACCGGTTGGGATAGCGGCTGATGATCGAGGGACGAGAAAGCTGGCAGGATGTTGGTTTGGAGGCAAACTAAAATCTTTTTCAATGAAGGGCAAAGACATTGACTCCGATGCGCGGTATTGGGAAGATTACTTGACAAATGTAATAGATTACATTTACAAGTTACCCTATTGAAAGTGCAGTAGTAATGTAACTGTTTTAGTTTACTTCGTCAAAGTAATGTAACTAGTTACATTTGGTTGACATTTTGATTACTTTTCCAAATTTCGAATAAATGTTCCCAACTGTTTCGCAGATTTCGCAGTGTTCAGCTTTCAGCAGTACTCAAAACAGAAGTTGACAGGAGGACCAGTCCGAAGCATCAGGATAGTATCAAACTTTCGTCTGTGTTGGGAAACAGAGTCAAAGCAAAGCCAAGCCAGTGCACGAGAAAACCGTGCAAAGCAACAAAAATGTTTCCAGTTATGTAACTGATTACAATTATCTTGATTTTGTAATGAAATTACTTAACAACGTTACATGTAGCTTGTTACTCCCCAACACTGCCAATTCGTCCTTGAATGGGAGGGTGTGTGTGGCCGCCGCGTGTTTGCTCCATGTTTTAAAACGGTGATCGTGCATTACGGCTGATGATGATGATGACGATGGATTGCGGGTTAATCCTGGTGAGAGTTGAGACTTTCGCTCGCCATTGAGAGGGATTTCTGAACGGATTCCAAAGGGTGGGGGCCCAGGGGGTCAACCTCTCTAATGTCAGGAGCGACGGCGCCACACCGGGCGGTCACTCGGCCTGCTGGAGGCGTGGAAGGAGATTTATATGTCAGGAGGGCGTGAAATCGTAACGCTCCGCAGCGCTTTGTACGGAGCCGGCTGAGAGACGCTCTGTCCATTACTTTGGGGAAATAGGGAAGCAAGGCGACCGAGTCCCATCCATCCACCCTTTCGCCCGCCTTCAATCACTGCGTCTCCCGCACTCTGGGTCGCAAGGGGATGCTGGAGGTTTTTTTCCCCCCAGCTGTCTGGGATTAAAGGCGGGGTTACACCCCAGACAATTGGCCAGTAGAGTCGACACAAAAGAGGCCAACGGCTGTCCACGCTCGCACCATGCGGACAGTGTGTCGGTGCCGGTGAGCGAAAACGTTCTTGTCTTTGGGCTGCGGGAGGACGCAGGAGTGCCTGGAGAGAAGCTGACACAAGAACATGCAGAGTCATGTAAACTCGCGACACGCAAAAGGGCCATGTTTGCTGCGAGGCGACGGTGCTGCCCTCAGCTCCACGGCGTCACCCAGAAGAGACACGCACGGGAAAACAACAAAAACATAAAACATGAAACACTCTCTCTGTGCTGTTGTCATTGCCGGTAGAAGGCGCCTCGACTGAATTCGCCTCTTTTGAGGGATGAAAATAAAGTCGAAGGAGGTTTCTTCTGAGGAGCCAAACAGTCAAAAATAATATTTGATGAGTAGGAAGTTGAAAGCAACGTTGTTCACCTCGGCGGCGTGTTGCTCTCTGCTCAAAACTTTGTTTGGTTGGTTTTGGTGGGGTGGGTGGGGAGGGGAGGTTATTTGGTTTGTTCCTCAGGAATTGGAACGGCGGTCGCCTTAGTGCCAAGTGGGAAAACATTGAGCTGAGGAAAGTGAAATGTAAACGTTCTGCTTTGAAAGAAGCTTTGTCCAATTGCTTTTCAAAAGGCCCTCCTCTTTACAACTCTAAAACTCTGCCCCTGAGCTCCTTCTCAGATGGGGTTCATGAACTCGACAAGTCGGTGTGTGAGGTTAGCTTACATTGGCTGAAATCAATAATCTCTTAAACTGTGGGTTAAGTTCCCATTTAAAAAACAAACCTCTGTTTATATTATTGGAAAGCAGCAATAGAACTTTAGTTCCTCCAGCAAGCTCCTCTGATGTACAACTGTCTCGGGACGTGTCTTTGCGTGGGGAAGAGGCGGCTAATGGCGTTTCCACGTTGTGATGGGCCAATTATTTAAACACCGGTGTCGAGCTAAAATGCCCAAAATACAAATGCAAGCCTTTATCCTGCGGTTATCTTTCCGAACCTTTGACCAGCGCAGCAACAATTTGCAGCCGCGTGAAAGCCGTTTGTTGACAACGTGTCCTTTAGTTATCGAAGGACATCAGCGGGATTCAACTTGTGCAGCAGTAATTTTAGACCAAGTGTGATTCCTCCCCCCTTTTTTCTCTTTTAAGAGCAGCAACCCAGTTCTGCAGCTCGTGTTCAAGGGCTGAAAATCTGCCACAGAAACAGATATGCAGATTATTTTTTTGTCTCTAATCTACGCCGACATTTTTTCTTTTTTTTCAAATTCCTCTAATGTCCACATGCTTGAAATTCTTCCTGCATGAATTCATATTTGCCCCGGCCCCAAATATATACCGCTGTTCAAAAGGCAAATAGAAAGAGAGCTTGTGAATTTCCAAACCATGATAGTGGCTCTGCTGAGCGTTGGCTGCACCATTTGTAAGTATGGACAGATAACATTGCGGCCCTGTTTTAATTTCACACTTGAGCAAGAGTATTTATCAGGCTGATGTGGCACTTTGTGCTGGAATTTTTGCAACTTCACCCTGAAGGGCTTTTAAATTTTTTTTTTCTTTTTTTTTTTTGCAGAGACCTGCTGTAACTTTGCTTTTGCATTGTGGTCACTGCCTTTTAGAAAGTTGGGTACTTTTTAAATAAACCTGTCCTTTTTTTTGGGAGGCTTTCTTGACTCACCTGGATTTCTAATAATTCAATTTTAATTTAAAACATCAGCCGTTATCTGATCTCATTTTTTGCCTTCACATCCACTCTTTACAAACGATGCACCCAGCTCGTCCTTTCTCTTCTCAGGCTGCAGTGAAATGACTCATTTCCTGTCTGACTGATTTGAGGTGCAAAAGTCACATGCTTAGGAAAAGACCTGTGGCCTTTTTTTTTGTTAGTCTGGAAGGTGACATCAGCCGGCGGTCAGTGATTAGATTTTGTCACTGCTCAGCAAACCTGAAGTGCCTCTGGTGCCTCTCCGTGTTTTTTTTTCACTTATAAAAGGGATTCTGTGCTCGTCAGCTGCTACGTGATGCAACACTGAGGGTTGAAAAGGCTCTGGGGTTGTTGGTGGCACCAGTACAACGTCACTCTCGCTAATCCTAACCCATGCCAGGTGGAATGGTTCAACCCGTCATGGGGCAGATTTTGAATATCAGTTTTGACAACAGCCCATTAAAAACATTTGGAAAGTGCTTTTTTTTTTCTTAAAATGTTCCACTTCGTAAAACAATACTGCTGCATCGTCGGCTCAGAATTCTCAGACGCCTTCTGGTGTTTTTAGCTAGCAGATGCTCCCCCCCGCTTGTTGTCACTTCACAAAGGACAGCATTAGGTCAGGTTGCATTTGAACCAACTGAGTTGAAGGATTTCTCAGATTGGTTTCCAGACACTCGGCTGCATCGCAAGTGAGTTACATTGTTGGAAATATCAGAGAGAAAAAAAAAGCCAAGGATTTTATGCAGATGTGATCCACTCCTCCCACCAAACATAATTTTTTTCTCCAAATTTTTACTCTTTCTGCTGCCTCCCTTGAATACACCATTAGTACCTACAGGTGCATAAAAATAGAAAGATGTTCATAACACCACTGGGCTCTGCCCTCACAACAGGATGTGTTTCCATGTAACATTTCATCAAGGCTCCAAGTCACGTTACAGCTATGGGATGCATTTGGTTCTAGTTCCTGACCTGGTTTCATCTACACCGTTATTTTGACTCACCTTGTGATTTTAACAAGCACAAGTACAAGCAACCTTTATTCTAAATGGGTAGCTGCCATGAAGACTCGGTAAGAAACAGATGTTCGAAGACCTGGGTCGCATAAGATATTGGAAACGGAGCAATTTCACATGAAAATGTTGTCATTTTTTGACACATCTTCAGTGGCGGTCTGAACCTGACGGGAAAGCAGTAAAAAGGATATTTTATATTTCATCATCATTTTACATTTTATTCATATAGTGGTTTTTGAAAAATTGTACATGTTAAAATGTCGTGCTAAAGCAAATGTACAGTTCAGTGTGGAACTCAGTACAAATATAGTTTGAAGCCATTTGAATAAAGCACCAGTGCTGCTGTTATTTATGGAGGGAAGGAGAAAATCTCAAAAGATCATATAGCTGCAGGGCCTTGGTCTATTTCTCAGCATGAAAACACATTCCAACTGTTGGCTGCATGCAGAGCAGGGACCCATAACACATTGCTTTTTTTTTTCTTTTTTTTTATATAATGGATTTTCTTCATTTAGCATTTGAAGTGAGACGTCACACAATTATTTTATTTTTTTTATTACTTTGATTGTAGTTCTTTCAAGAAGCAACGATGTGCTCGCATGCGGAACTGCGCATGGTTCTGTTACCAATCCTCTTAAGTTATCTTGTCAATAAAGCCACAGGACTCCATCAGTCACAGGACACATTGTTCAGTTGAATAACAAACACAATTATCATCCAACTTGGCGCCAGTTGTTCTCTTCATGGACATTTTAGGATTATTTGTGGGTGAGAGAAAAAAAAAAAAGCTGTGCTGATGTGGAAAGAATGGAATCGCTGTGGGAGGTGCAGTTTATGTCCAGTATGTACACTTTGAAGCAATTCAAACAATCGTGCGCCTCACAAGCTGCAGACCTGAAGTGGATGGTCAAGAAACAAAAAAAAAATATTGTCAATGTGGTTAAAAAAAAAAAACAACAACATATTTTTGTAAAATAAACTGAGGCTGCTGGCATTCTAACATTGTGACTAAATTACAC
>NW_027466106.1:1277500-1485000 GCF_046127955.1 Nelusetta ayraudi
AAGTGCGAGAAACAACAGTGAGACGATTTTAAAGGTGAAAGAAGAGGAAAAGGGAGGAAAAGAGGGCGACAGGAATAGAATGTTGGGATAAAAGGATGACTAAACCCAACTCCTCGGAGGGCGAGAGGCAATCTGGGAAAAAAAAAAAAAAAATGATTGGTTGACTTTCCCGGGGCGAAGCTCTCTTTGCGCACATCAATAAAACATAAACTTGAATAAATGCACTGCTTTCGGCCTCCCAGGGTCGTTACTTAATTTCATGTATGCAAGTGAGTGATGATATGCATGTGGAAAATTGTATTTACCTAGAAGGCTTAAAATAATTCTGGGAGCCATCTTGTGTTTGTTTGTTCCCGGTATTTACATGCATGCAAGGCCGCACTGCCTCGCCCCCCCCCCTTCCCCTTTCTCTCTGAAGCAACTTCTTTTTTTGTGTGTGTGTGTGTGTGTGTGTGTGTGTGTGCGTGCGTGCGCGCGCGCATGTCCGCGCGCAACTCTCGCATCTGCTGCCGCACGTCAGCCGCTCTCCCCCTCACCCCCGTCTCGCCATTTGCATGGATGACAGTCGGTCCCCGCTGACCAGCGCCGAAGATGCGGCGCCTATCAATAATGTTAAAGACGTCTCCGGCGATGTACTCTTGATGTAGCCACTTAGGGACAAATCATCCAAACAGTCATCTGCCTCGCTAGTCTGCCGGTCCCCGAGGTGGATCTTCACTGACCCAATTCAACGGGTCGTCTTTTGTTAATGAGCCAACTGCACCAACTCGTTGACAACAGTTAAAACGGAGCTCCTGATGGCAATTACAGCGTGGGTGCTAAGAGACTTCTCTTTGTCATGCCAGTTTTTTTTTTTTTTTTTTTTTTTTTTTTAAGCGCCATTAAGGGCTATTTTTGGAGGCTGTCTCTCATCCTCTACAAAATTAATGAACATTTTATCAAATTGGATCAATTTGCAAACTATTGCGAGTGGTAAAACCCCTTGAAATGGGCACATTTACCGTCCCCCCCGCCACCCACCCACCCTCTCCACGCTCTTAATTTACAGCGATGGATAATTCAGTCCTTCTAGTTATAGGAATTAACTGCCTCTGGTTTGACACTGATGGAATCAATTCCAGATTCAATTTACCTCCTTGTATTTACGGCATAATGTCCCATGACGCAGCGCCATTGTTGTCAGCAAAAGGGAGCCGAGGAGACAAACGATCAGTAGTTTGGCAGAGTTTCTCCCGCCCCCCTCCCCCCAACCCCCTCCTATCTGTTTTCAAAGCAGGCAATTAGGCCCAACATCACAGCCGTTTAACTAAGTCTGCACTCCAAATTGATTCAGACTGCAGCACTGGACCTTGCAGACATGGCGCATTTAGTTATGCAAATGCTTATCTCCGCGTGTGATTGGTTAATTAACCTGCAATGCAAGATAGTCCCGTCCAGGCGCAGCGGCTGTTTGATGGCTAAACTGTGGGTCAATTGGGTTTTTAGCATTTTCAAAGCGGGCCGAGGAGCACGTCTTTGTTCCTGCGGAGTCTTGTGTGGCCGTCCTCGCTTTAATGACTTGTTCTGCGGGTCCCGCGAGGTTAATGCGCTTAAACTCACTGTAATTGAGCTTTTGACCGGATCTTTCAGGCCTGTAAAACGGAAGAAAAAAATAAAACCCCGTCAGACGTATAACGCCGCGTTTCTGCTTTCTGATTGTTATTATCCGGCCTCCGTCCTCTGCCTTCCTCCACGCCACATCCTGAACTCGTCACGCCAGCGCTCTCCCCACCCGGCTCGTCTCCCGTGTCCTGACTTATGATCATCCCCATGGGAAGTCATTTAAAATGTCATTGGAGTGACAATAATTCGTTTGCACACAATTTCACCCGACCCTCTGTGCCCTGGCAGGCTTTTATGGGCTACATTTTTGTTGGCCCAGAAACACATTGTCCAGCCATCCTCGGCGAACATGCAAAAGCATTTAGGCCGGGAAAAAAAAAAAAGGGGGAACTGGACCACATCCAGTGAGTCAAATATCTGGCTTGGCATCTACGATCAGCAGTGGAGATCAGTGTTTTTCTTCGCTGCCACATCACACATTTGGAAGGCAAAGAAAGGCAACTGTTGAAAAGAGGAAAAAAAGAAAAAAGAGCAAATGAGTGAGCTGGTGCAGGCGCCGGCTGCATTTCAATTTATTGCTCACTGAACAATTATGTTCAGATTTTTTTTTTTTTGCTGTCATGTAGGTATCATTCCACATGAGGTACAAACACGGCTCTCGACAGCCGGGGAGATGTTTTTCAGATCTCGCCGGCAGCAGAATGACACATCTTGACAGCCTGAGGATCACTTGTCATTGGGGCAACGCGCTATAGGAAGGAGGCGCATATTTCATACAAAAGCACGAGGAATGTAACTTCTATTAATCCCATGTGTTTACAACTAGACGGCTATTGTCCTGATGCATGCACAGGGCTGTGCCGCTGAGAAAGTTGTGGGTTGTTTTTTTTTTTCAGGTGCTCTCACATAATTGCACACATCTCCTTCTGTTTCAGGTCATCCTGATCTTGACAAAACTGTTTGACTTTAACCTGGGTGCTGTGACCGAGAGCTCACTCTGGAGGTAAGTCAGTGATCATACCTGAAATATATACTGCACTACTGTCTAGTAATAATAACAATAATAATAATAATAATAATAATAATAATAATAATAATAATAATAATAATAATAATAATAATAATAATAATAATCATCGTCATCATCGTCATAAAATAATAATCATCAGAACTGTGCTGTGAGTTGTTCTCACTATTTTGATGTGTTTTGCTTAAAAATACACAAATTGTCTTGGTGCAGGTAACCTGTTGATTATAAGGCTAAATTTAAATCTTACTGTCATTATGGTGTTGCTTGATTTTAAAAATACAGCTGTGCTCCTGGTGAGGTAATTAAACCATCCAAACATGAGTGCACCGCTGTAAGATTCCACCGGTCGCCACAGAAACATCACAGTCTGAAACACACTGCCATGAAATGTGACAAAAGTGAAATTGGCGTCTTAAATATCCAACATTATATCCTCGTTTCACAAAATAAAAGTACAGCTTCTTCCAAACTCTTCCAAGCTCTTTTTGAGCGCCTTGCAATGTTTTCAGCCTCCTACTGTCCCCACATTTTGGGAGACAACGCGCCTGTATCAGAAAATTCTGAAAAATCTAATTATGCCAAAATTTAAAATGTAAAAATATCCTTCATATAATAGTTTAGGGAAGCAAATTATTCCATCTTTGTGCTGCAAAGGTCTTGCGCAAAGGTCTCGGTATGTTTGCAGCAGTTCTCTAAAAATACAGAGGCACAGCCTCCGCCCCTCCAACAATACAAGTAATATATTCATAGCTGGAGCAGTATACTGTGGCTGTGATTTATAATGCACCCCCATCCCAGGATATGAACAATCAAGTTACCCTGGAAGCCAATATAAAGTATGTTTTAATAAAGCAATGCGAAGTAGTTGAGAGTAAAGCATCCTCTTCTTTTGCTTCCTGCACTCCCCATAAATAACACAGCTGAGACTGCACCAAAGTTAGAGGAAAAGGCTCAACCTATTTTCAGTCCATCACTACAGACACTTTTTTTCAAAGATAAACAGGAAGACTTTTAACAGGGGGAGGCTCCTTTCTTTGGATCTGCAGCTCCTTCCCTCTGACCCAGAAACTTTCCGATGGAGTCTGTGATTGATTGTCGTCCCCAACCTTTAGTTTCAGAGGCCATCGACATGCAATCGCAACTGTATTGCCACGGTAATTCCATTCAGTATGTATTGAGGGGTGAGTTACGATGCCCCGCCAGGTCATAAATAAGAATGGAATTCATTAAGGATTATACCGCAGATAGCACAATGCAGCTTCTGATACGGCTCCCCCACCACCGCCGCCTCCTCCTCCCCTCCGTTGCCTGCAGAGAACTCATTTCATTCTGAAATACACATGAAAAAGGGACCATCGGTCTGCCGAGCACTGAGCCTCAAATTAATATCTGTTTCACCAGAGGCACCGCCGAGATTTACACCCGACTTGACACGTTTGGAAATCCCATATTGTGTACAGGAGGTCTTCCATCATCAAGGTGTCTACTTAACAATGGCACCATGAGTAAATTAGAGTGTATCTCGGGGTTTAGGGCGTGTGTGTGTGTGTTGTGTAGCGTCGCGGGTATTAGAAAAGCAATGATTTGAATGTTATGGAAAGAAACAACAGTCAGTGATTTCTGTGATAACACGAGAAATGATGGAGCTCCGGGTCGCGGCCGGCGGCGGGCGGCAAAATGCAGATCGGAGGGAGCTCATCCACATTCACAGCAGCTCTGGAAGACGGCGTGTGTGTGTGTGTGTGTGTGTGTGTGTGTGTGTGTGTGTGTGTGTGTGTGTGTGTGTGTGTGTGCATGTGCGCGTGTGCAGTCGAAACTGGATGGTGTAATTATATCACAAACAGCCTCTCTCGTTTTACAAGCAAAGTCAGAATGTGGACCCCTGAAGAATTATCTAAGCGAAAATACAGATGTGTTTACGGGCAAGTCTTTGAAAACAATGTCAGCAGTGAGTGGGACGATTCAGATTAATGCACAGACAAGCAGACGACGGGTGCCTATCCAATTATGCAGTGAAATTACATTTGGAGGCACTCAGGTAGAACTGAGGATGTGGTTCGGTTGTTTGTGGCGATGAGAAATGTGAAGATTGCGATGACAAACACATCTTAAGCCGGTAATGGGATGCACAGAGAGAGCAAGTGCCCACTCTGCTGTTAGAGACAAAGTAAGGTTTTTTTTGCTCTAGTACGCAGGAAAAAGGCCCAATATGAAACGTCTATAATTCATCCACTGGCATAAAATACACACGTATGTTTCCGGTCATATAATGGTCACCAAAGAGTAATGTCCGCAGTAACACTTGACCTGTTACTGGACGCACCTACACCTGAATTCCTGTGCGTTTTGGGTGGCCCACTCATTGATTAACATCAATATGTTTAACAAAAAAATAGAGTATAATGAAATGAAATGAATGAATTAAATGCAGCCACCCGACCGAGCAGTCAAAAACGGATAGAGATCAAGAGGCACAAGAAATCAAGGATTAACATCAGGGGGTCCCCTTTGCCAGATGGAATGCGCTGATGAGAGAAAAATCGTTGCTGAGTCATGGTAGCAGAGTAGCTGCTGTCTGCGGGATGGACAAATTGGCCAGCGTGGACATCAACATAATGTATGGATTATAAATATAGCAAGAAAGTGGTTTTAACTTATTTGCAATGAGGTTAGGCGTAACATAACGATACACGCTGTGCCATTGAAAGCAATACTTGTGTTATTGGGTCATTTAATCCCATGCACTTCTCATTATCAACTGAAATTGAAAACCAAACTTCACCAGGTAAAAGAAAACTGAATTATAGAAAATGACTGACAATCGAAGCTGGAATAAACTCAACAATAACGAAATGATGAGAAACCCTCACACACGTTACATTACCATACAAAGTAATTATAACGTACAGCAGTATCAAATTGATTCCTCTGTGCGGTCGTCACTGCGGATCATCTCTCAAAGCGAGCCTGAAATTCCTAAATTGAATTCCTGCTGTGCAGTCAGCTGCCGGTTTCATTACACATCAATGTTGCATGAAAATCACCTTTCAAAGACTTGCTGCACTCGTGCAAAGGGAGTGTTAAGTCTGCATTTTGTGCTTTGTTTTGTCCTTCTTTTTTTTCACCCTTTATGAAAGGTAGATTTCTGCTGCGTTGTTTTGAACAGGAAATGCCTAATGAATATGTCAACTTGCTCTTTATGCCCAGCTTGCATTATGCTCCTCAGGAGAGCTGCGCTTCTTTTTTTTCTTTTTTTTTTTTTTTGCGCGTGTGCTTGTCGGCTGTCAAAACACAACTGTTTTTGTTCAGATTCCCTCTCGTGGCCAAGAGGCCTTTTCAGATGATCCCCAGTGTGCTTATGCACTGCTGCAAATTGACTTTAAAGAGAAGAAGAATCCTGGAACCCCGGAGTTTTCTTTTAAATTGCTGCAGCGGGCACCGTAAAACAAGAAAGACAGCAGTTTTTAGCTGCTCTGTGGCTTGCTGGGTAATTGGTAACTGCTGAATACGGGATGAAATGCGAGACACGCTGGGAAAAAAAAAAAAAAAACATGTTAATTCTAGGAGTTCTATTCATTTTGAGCTCCTACACATTTGCAATAATACCACCCTCTCCCCCGTGTCTTGCAGCCCTGACGTGATGCGCATTTTGCAGCTCGCGCAAACGTCCTACGTTGTGCAGCGATTTGTGCCCTGTCACCCGTGTGCCTCTGCTCCTATTTACATTCACGCCCTTAAATAAGCAGTCGCCGGCTTGTTAGTGCTTCTGCAGCTGGCTGCCGACACCTATGAATCACTGGATACGCTGCTGCTTAGTTGGAAACCAGCTAAATTAACCTGTAGGACATTTACCATGATAGAAATCAATATCCTTCAGAATGCAAATGGGCTTTTATTGGGCCATTCTCTGAACTCCAGCGTGTGCAGTGAGGACTTTGATTTCATTCATTCATATTCATTTATACGTATGTATGTATATTCATTCATACATACGCACATATACATAAATGTGTATATATATATATATACATCTACATACATGTAATTGGCAACGTCGTCATAGCACTGCAAGACCCAAACAAAATGGGAGCCAGTTGATCAAAACACCTCAGCAGTGGTCGACTCCACCGTCTGGGTTTTTCTTTCCCTCTTTAATTTGCCTGTTTATCCTCAAACATTTCTGAACAACAAAGCCTGTGCAACACTAACTGACTACATGAAAGGTCCGCTTCCTCCGCCGCCGCCGAGCTCCGATGCGTGTCGGTTGAACAACAAGTGACGATGAGCGAGTGTAATTTCGAAGCCACTTCTTTTTTTTTTTTTTTTCATAGCGAGTTTCCGCAATTTCGGCGAACGAGTCGAACATTTAAAGCAGGGCTGAATGTCAGAATTTTTGCCTTTTTTTTTGTATGGCCGGGGAGGGGCGAGCAACAACAACAACAACGACAAAAAAGCAATACATTAGCATGAAACCAGTCTCCCACTGCAGCTGATTTTCATTCCATGAAGCTCAAGGCTGGCTGGACTGGAGAAAATCAATCTGAAAATATATGGTTTGCTTCGGGGAGGCAGCCACCCTAAAGAATAACTGATTTGCAGTTAATGGGCTAAAACATGCCAAAGCACTGGTGTGATGCTTTCAAATCTTTCCCAGGTAGGTCTTTAATTGATTTCTCCCCCCCCGCCTCTCCTTCCTGTTTCTTCTCTGGGACCACATCTGTCTTTTTTCCAGATCTAGCGACTACGGGAGCACCTACACCAAACTGGCTGACAAAGTGGGCCGGACACTTTTGAGCTACCTTTACGTCTGCCCCACCAACAAACAGAAGGTCAGCCGCTTTAATCTTCCCGTCTGATGCGGCCCCCGGGCGTCATGTCGCATGACAATTTGGAGTGTTTTTTATAAGGTTTTTTTTTTTTTTTTTTTTTTTTTTCCAAATTGCTGCCAAATGATGGTTTCTCCATCTCGCCCCTCTGATGCCTGACTTGCTCCCCCTTCCTGTACTTTAGATAATGATACTTAGCGACCCGGAGGTAGAGAGCGCCGTTCTCATCAGCTCAGATGAAGGGGCGAGCTTCGAGAAGCATCCAATTAGCTTCCACGTCCTGAGCTTGCTCTTCCACCCGTCTCAGGAGAACTGGATCCTGGCCTACAGTCACGACAGCAAGGTAGCTTCGGCCCCGTCGAACCCGGCTGCATCTCTCTCTCTCTCTCTCTCGCTCTCTCTCTCTCTCTCTCTCTGCTCTGATGCCTGCTGGCAACGTCTCCCCCCCCTCATTCACCCCTCCTCCCAAAAAGATTGATGGCCATCATCCTAATTTTGTCTTGCAGCTGTACAGCTCAATGGACTTTGGGAGGAAATGGCAGCTCGTTCACGACAACGTGATGCCAGGACGATTCTACTGGTATGATTATGCCATTTTCTTCTTTCTTAACATTTTTTTTCCCCCTTCTCGCCCTCTGACTTTAGTGCAGCCATTGATTGCAATTTGCATAATGACGGCGATGACAACCCTTGGCTGTGGCAAACAGGATCCCGTGACATGTGACATCGGCTCTCAGCCCTGAGTGCAAGCGTGTCACACAGGCCCGCAGTAATACCATATATATATTTATTTATTTATGTTTTTTTTTATCCCCGAGGCACTTACATGACACGCTGCTTTTGTCGTGGCCCGCCATTTAGCAATCTCAACCCGCTCAGGCGCGTGGCAGTAAATATTGATGCGAGCGGTTTCATCCCCTGTTTGTTGTGCTACGTGTCAAAGCCAATTGTGTTTCTCAGCCCGGAACGTAAAGGACATGGGTTGGAGGACGTCCTCTCCTACGCGTGCGTGAACGCAGCCGAGACGCGGCGTGATGAATGGGAACGGAGCGGCGCGGCGCAGCGGGTTGCGCCAGCACCCCGGAAACAATGCATTATCCGCGCTCGTGGAAAACGTGCCGTCACACACATTACGTCTAAATACTTGTTTTCCCCAAAACGTCGCCGCCCCCATGCAGACGCGTTTGCTTCAGGTGGTATTTACGGGAGGCCCGCGATTCGCCCTTCTCTATCTTGTTGTTTGGTCTGTCCCTTCCGCGGTGGATTGAGATTAATTACCGCCGCATGGGCGCGAAGAAAGCCGCGAAAAAAGCAGAGAGAAAAACACCTTCCTTTGGATTTCGCACAATGGGGGGGACGCCCGTCTACCGCTGTGATCCTCAACCTCATCGTTGCTGTTCCTTTGTCACTTTTCTTCACGCGCCTTTTCTCCTTCTTCTTCTTCTTCTTCTTCTTCTTCTTCCCGCTTACTGCAGGGCGGTAATCGGCCTGGACAGAGAATCAGACGTGGTCCACATCGAGACGCGCATCGCCAAAGGCCGTGAGTGAACGCACTGCAGTCAACCGCGGTTAAGAACAACAACAAGAGAAAGGCCAAACAAAACACAGTGCCCCTCGCTCTCATTTAGAGCGAGGTCAAGGAGAAGACGAGGCCCCTGCTGCTCTTCACACCGGACCCTGAAGTCCTGTAATCGCAGAACAGAGAGTCTCTCCTCAGAAATAGAGACTTTTAGTGGGTTGATGACTGTCTGGAGTTCATCTTTGCCCAAAAAAGTGTTTTTCTTCATTAGAAAGGAAAATAACCGAGTTTGTGCTTCTTTTTTTTTGTGTGTGTGTGTGTGTGTGTGTGAGGCTTGATTTTCACGCTAATTTGATTTGCAAAAAGCCGACAGATCGCGCCAGTAGTTTCTCATTGTTTTTCGCAGCTATTTGAACTTCAAGCTACCAACCCTTAACTCTCGTTTATTATACACCCAGCTATCAACGATGCATACAAAGTCATTTTTAATGCTAAATGGTTTTAATTTGCTTTTGATTGATTCTCTCCCCCCCCCCCCTCCTTTGCCGACTCCTCAGGGGCTCAGTATGTGAAGTGCCGAGCACAGCGGTGCACCGAAGGCAACAGACAGTACCTCTTCCCCGGACACGTAGACACCAACTCACTGGTTGTGCAGGATGAATACGTCTTCACGCAGGTTTGCTGAGCAGCATATTGTGTATATTTTTTGTTTTAATTAAACTCGCCATGTTGTCTTCATCTTTTCATTCTTCTGCCCCCCACATCCCCCCCGCTCTTCATTCTCTGCCCTTTGTGCATCTCATCCGCGTTTCTTCCCTCAATCAAATCTCACGTAATGGCTTTCTGCGGGCGCACCTGTTCCCCCACTGGCTCGTTGTGTGTTTTGATTATGTTTTGTCTCGTTCACGTCAAGGCTCGCTCTCACTCTTTGCATGGCAACATGCCTGACAAATGTTTGTGTCGCGGCATGGGGCACGCACCAAAAGGAGCTGTGAATAGAGACCGGTTGGCGTCCTTATTATCATTCACTCTGACTTTGACTCCAATTAGACGGAAGCAGCCGGGGTCATCATTAGAAATTTAATTTTCAGATGCCCTCCGCTGTCATCGATTTCATCCTGGGCTCAGTCATTTCCTCTGTTCTGGTCAGTCTCGATGCGTTTCCTCGTCCTTGTTAGCTTCATAGTGAGTTTCTTTAAAATAAGAATCAAATCACAGTTTTTTGTTGTGCGGCGGTCGCTGCGGCAAATCATTCTGCACTCTGTTGAATAAACGGCCCTAAATGTTTGCAGTTTGTTTCTGTAATTTATTTACCCGCAGATTTAATCTTGAGGATATGATGCAGCTGTAATACTTTAGGGGTGACCCAGTTTCACTTTTACCACGCTTATTTCTGCAACTAGATTGGTTGCAGTGCAAGAATTGAAATATGTGGGAGGAAAAGGGGGAGAAAAAAATATATATCACAGAGCGATTCAGAAACTGTGATTCAATAAAATGTTCCAAATTTCATTTAAGCCAAGATGAGATTGACCGCTCCGGCAGAGGCAGACATGAGGAAGATGCTGGTGAAAATGACTCTGCACGCTCCGCAGAGTGTCTTGCGCCGGCTCCGCCGCCGTGGCACAGATGACTTTCTTGTGACTTTCATTGCTGGGGGCAGTTGGGTTTAACTTGACAAAGAGTAATGAGGTTATCGATTGAGCTACAACGAAATAAGCAGTCTTCAACACCTCCAAAGTCTCTTGGGAGAAGAGCTACAGCCAAGTGCAACATCCTCAAAAATGTGGCCTGGGAAAAGGCAGCCCATTGATTTTCGATAGATTATTCCATTAGGGCCCTAATGTAGTGTGTTGGTGGGGGACAAATGGCATCCTTCTACTTGATTAGAAAATAAGCAATCAGGCGGTGCCGCTCGGCATGTGAGCGGATCGCGAAGTGGCAGTGCATTAAGATCTCCAGGACGCGCGGTAGACAAACACTTTCTAGAGCCTCTTAGCTTAAGACTATAAGTGAGGAAAAAGGTAACAAAAAAAAGTTGAGATTGTAATTTTCGGTTTGGCCGGGCACGCTGCGAGCATCCTGAGTTGAGTGTTTGATCAACTGGTGCGCGCCTTGCGAGTGAATACGACCTCCTTCAGGAGATGCTCCAGCTTCATGTCCTTGTTTCGCACAAAGTCAACATTTGGGATGTCGACAAAACTCTCGCTCACACTTGTCCTCTGAAAGACCCCCTCATCCCTTTTTGTTGTTTTCATTTTATGCGTTGGTTGACGTCGCTGTCTATGTGCCGTGGAAAATGTTCGAATACGTAACGGACACGAAACTGGTGAAAAGCTGGTCACTGGTTAACTTCTGCAAGTGTTGGCCTGTTTCTGTTTTGTCGCAAAGGTAACAAAGTCGGGGCGAGCCAGCTACTTTGTCTCCTACATGAGAGAATCCTTCAAGCAGATGAAGTTACCCAAATACTGCTTGCCAAAGGTAAGAAACAACCCACTGGTCCTTAAGCTTTAACTGGAATATCCATCAGGCAGACAGAAATCTTCAAGTTAGCTCGGGAGGTAGAGCGGGTTGTCCAATGACCCGAAAGGTCGGTCGTTCAAGTCCCGCTGTTGTTGTGTCCTTGGGCAAGACCCATAACCCAATGGGGTTCGCCACTGCCTTGCATGGCAGCAGAAACACATTGGTGTATGAGTGTGTGAGTTAATGGGTGAATGAGAGGCCATTGTAAAGCGCTTTGGGGTGCCGTGAAGTTGCTAGAAAGCGCTATATACTGTAAGTGCAGTCCATTTACCGTGTTACCATTTGGCAATTTGAATGAGACAGATTTCCCAATAGAAATCGTAATAATCCAACATAAGACTAAAAAAAAATAATAGCTTATAGTTGATGACTAGTGGCAGATATTTCAATTTCTATCTTATTCTGCTTGTCAAGTAGAAAACAGTGGTGTTGTTTTTGTGGTCTTTCTTGATCCCCATTATTCTCTCTCACACTCACACTCACACACACACCCACACCCTCCTGCAGGACATGCATATTATCAGCACGGATGAGAAGCAGGTCTTCGCTGCGGTCCAGGAGTGGAACCAGAACAACACCTACAGCCTCTACATCTCCGACTCCCCGGGGGTCTACTTCACCCTTTCATTAGAGAATCTCAGAACCAGCAGAGGGCCCGCTGGTAATCTACTGGTCGACTTCTACAAGGTGTGTAGTCAGTGCCCGTCTCGGGCTGCTGCTGTTCCCTTTCAAAGTAATGGGCAGCACATCCCCCCCCAATCTAGAAACACAAGGAGGTTGTGCAGAAGAAAAACATATTTTTTCCCCTCCACACCTGTTCAGTGTGAGTCTATATCAAAAAGAAGAAATGGTATAATCACCTCTTAACAAAGACGGTGCTTTATATCCCAGCATAATAGTCTGCTACCATTAAACCTGTTGGACTGTGGTGTAGTGTTTTTTTTTTAAAAAAGCTCCACAGATTCTTCCGTCATTTTACCTGGATTGTGCGTCTGTTTACAAAGCGACTTAAGTTCATATTAAATCCATTCGTCTCCGTTTTTCCCCTCAAAAAGTCCGACAACACAAGCAAATGATCCCATTGTGCTGTGTTTGCCTTTTTTCTTTGTCCGTCATTGGAGTAGATACAATAGTCTTTGTGTGGCACCTGTTTTTATCTTTCTCTTGAAGAAAACATTCAAAGTGTTAATGTTGTCTGATTAGCGGTAGCCGTCCACACTGCTTCACTTTAAAACTGAAAAAAAAAAAAATGTTAAAGCTGCAAGTCTGCACATTTTCTGAGCCACCTTGTCTGTTTAAGTGGACCTCGTATGTGGAGATGGAAGCCCAATACATGTTACTTCCTGCCGTTTCTTGGTTTCTATTTGTATTTGATCACCTACAAACCATGCATAAGTTTTAGCGGGAGGATAGTTCGAAGCTTTGTTTTGCAGTGAAAAGAGTTTTTTTTTTTTTTTTTTTGTTAAATAATCCGGTGATGCTGACCAATTATTTTTAGAGGTGAGAAATAAAGATCCAAAAAATTAATATAATGCAGGGCCTTTAGGCAATTTCAATTACGACTCAGTCTGAAATATTACCACCAACGCTCGTTCATTGATCGCTCGTTAATTCCTGTTGCTCCGCAGCAACCGTTCACACAGGAAACTCACACAGGCTGTTTTTTTTTCCTCCTCCCCCCACCTGCAGGTGGAAGGTATAAACGGCATGTATCTGGCCAACAAACTGGTCAACGGCCAAGTGAAGAGTTTCCTCACGTACAACAAGGGCCAGACGTGGGCGCTGCTGCCTGCTCCCGCCGCCGACGTGGCTGGAAACAACCTCAACTGCATCCTGGTGAGCCCCAGCAGCCGGCCGGACGTCCTCATTCATACGTAATGAACTGCGCGGCATCCATCATTCATCAAATCTTTTAACCCTCATCAGCTGCGCTGGGAATCGGCAGCGGTGGCAGGTGTCCACCTTCAGCGTTAAAATGGCTTTTTAGCTCCTCCATAATGAGACAAGGAGGAATTGGAAAAAAAACCCAACATATATATGTTTATATGTATTTATATATATATATATATATATATATATATATATACATACCCACGCACACACACGCTGTGTTGTTTTACTATGGTGTCGGGCGCCGAGTGTCATCGCTTTTAGTTACGGGGTGCAGACTTTCCATTAACCTCTATGATTTCAATTTACTACCTGTAGTCATGCAGGATTAATGGACGTGAGATTACACTGAATTACATTACGGGGGAGGCCACCGTTGTTATTCACAGAGTGTGATATTGGTCTAATACAATCAGCACGTTCCCCCGTAACAATCGGTATTGGCTTGATCGCAGGTTAGACTGCCCCCCCACCCCCACCCCCTCACCCGCTCTGCTGACCACTCCGCCACCACCACCACCACCACCACCACCCCTCAGGCACTCTGGCCTTTAAAGGCCTTTATTGATGTTTTCGGCGGGCTGTGGAAAGTCTGAGGGATGAGTGAAAATAATTAGAATCAGTTTTGCCAGTTTAATCACCACATCTTGGCGCATTTTAATTACATGCCTTGTTTGCTTTGGAGCGAAACAATTCAAATGCCCTCCGCGTCTTCTCTGCCATTTTTCCCCCGTCTCTCTCCCTTGCGCTCTCACTCTCTCTCTCTCTCTCTCACACACACTCTAGGAGGAGATGAGAGGTTCACAACATCTTTGTTTTATACAAATGGTCTCAGAAAACATTAGCGATCTCCTCCTCGGAAAGCCTCGTTTGAAAAGGCTTCGAATTATGATCTGTCTGAAACCCACTTCCTCCCACCTCGCACTCCGCTTGTAATGTCTTCTCTGTCTTGTCTTTTTCTTTTATCTCCTCTGGTGGCCGTTGTCGTGGCTGCCGACAGCCGTTTTGCTCGCTGCACCTTCACCTGGAGATGTGGGAGAACCCCTACACGTCCGGGCCCATCACCAGCAAGAAGACGGTGCCGGGCATCTTCGTGGCCAGAGGTACGCACGTGTTTGTGCGGCTTTCGACCGTGACATCGGTGTGACGCGTGTCACTGCAAAGTCGGATGCAAACAGGCCTCACAAGCTGGAACCCCCACCCAACCCAGTGTCCCGCCTGCTCACTGGAGCGCAGATTCTGAAATGAAAAATGTCCACATATGAATATGAGGCGCGCTCGGTTTTCTCAATGACAGTTACGCATTATTACAGTATTATTACAGTATATTACAGTATTATTACAGTATATTACGCATTATTACAGTATTATTACAGTATATTACGCATCCTTACAGTGTTATTATGCTTTATTACATTATTATTACAGTTTATGCCTTACAGTTGTGTCTCGTGTCTCTTACCCCAACCCCCCACCCTGGGATGGTTGACTGTTTTGCGCTCGGCAGGCAATACAGGAACGGAGCTGTCCTCTGCCAACGCCGGCATGTTCATAACGTCGGACGCGGGGAATAGCTGGAGACAGGTGAGACGCCGCCTGCCTCGGCACAATGCCGTATTATCCGACGCACAGCGATGATGATTGAGGCGAAAAAAAGAAAAAGAAAAAAAAACCTGCGTCATCTTGCAAATCTCTCCCCGCCGACGCAGATCTTCGACGAGGAGCACAACGTCTGGTTCCTGGACAACGGCGGGGCCATGCTGGCCGTCCTGCATTCCACGGCGCCCATTCGACACCTGTGGTGGGTAATGGCCGCCCGCCGCTGCGATTGCTCCCGGCAGGAGGCGTCGCTCTCGCGCTTGTAATGGGAACTTGTTCTGGCATAATTTCTCTTTTCCCGCTCACCCCCCCCCCCCCCCCCCCCCCCGGTCCCTCTTTCTTTCATTCTCTTTTTTTGTTGGGGTTTGATGCGGCTTATGATTACACTTAATGTTTTGAATTGCTGATGGGCCAAGTTTGCATGGTAATTGTATCACGGCCGCCACAGAAGTGTCAGAATTATTTCCGCCCGAGGAGAGTCTGTTATAGCTTTGTACTCGTGGCTGGATGTGATGGTTTGAGTGCTTTTATGTAAATGAAAAGTGGGAGCCGGGTGGAAATATGAGACAGAGAATGCCCTCATAAGTGGCCCCAGTATTGTAGGGGCTTGCTAACACCATCTACTTTGATGTCCCTCCCCGCTGCAGCCCTGTCAAACGTGATTAAGCTCAGAGAAAAGGTGATATAAAACTGCCCCAAATCTATTTCTAACGTTACAACCGGAGTCGTGTCACTCTTTTTTTTGTTGTTGTTTGTTGTTGCTGCTGCTGTTGTGTCACCCTCAAAAATTTACCCGCGTGGAGACACATTTGTTTTGTTGCTCAGCTACACCTCGAGATAATTTTTTTTTTCCTCTCCCCCGCCGCCGCCTCCCCCCGCAACACAGGAGGAGGAACAGGAGCTGCCGCTTCATTTTTCAGCCGTAGCAAAAGAAATGACCTGATATCTTTTATCATATTTCTTTTGTAGGTTGTTTTTCACCGTTTAAATGTCATATGCATAGCGGGAGCAATATATCCATTCACCGCTGATGGATAAACATGACGCGAATAGACAGACAGACAGACAGCATTTGTTCTTTGTTTTTTTTGTTGTCATGCAGGATCAGCCTTGACGAAGGAAAGAAATGGGACCGCCACAGTTTCTCCTTGGCGCCGCTGTATGTGGACGGAGTGCTAATGGAGCCGGAATCTGACAATCACATCATCACGTAAGCACCAGGATGTGCATGTACAGTCCGGCAGGAATATGAACCCAATCCCAAAACTCGAAGCGTAAGCTCCCCTCTCTGATCTAATTGAATTGCTCGGCAGGTTCTCAATAAAAAAAAACAAAAGGAGAGGAAACGTTATCTCTCCTGTCAGCCCCGCTATAAATTACAGGCTTATATCTGGTGTCCCTGGATGTCTCCCCCGCTGAACATTTGCATGTCTGTGACTCATCTTCCAGTTTTTTCGGACACTTCAGCCATCGGTCAGAGTGGCAGCTGATTAAGATCGACTACAAGGGCCTCTTTAGCAGGAGATGCATGGACGGAGATTATCAGACATGGCACCTACACAACAAGGTACCGGGAATATTAAACACCATTGATTTGCTGTCAACCCCTGGAGAGATGCATGTTGGGCCACTTTGACACCTAAACGCCGGGCATTTAGCGAGCGGCTCTTCCTCCGCTTTCCTTCCTGGAGTCTCTCTTTTCAAACATCGGCCCCCTCTTTTTCTGTGCTTGACAGGGAGAGCAGTGCGTGATGGGCGAGAAGCAGATCTATATGAAGCGCCGGCCGGGCAACCGTTGCATGCTGGCACAGGACTACTCAAGGATCTACTCATCAGAGCCCTGCCTCTGCACCGCTTATGATTTTGAATGGTATTTGCTTCCACTCTCACATTCCCAGAAACTGAATGCATAGAATGAATTTCAGAGTCAATATTGAACCTTAATAATAATTTCTTTTTCTTTTTTTTTTGCGTGTTTACCAAATAGCCAGCTCCCATTTGAGCTTCTTATCAAATTGCACCTAATTACTGACTCTTGTATTAAATTGTCCGGTAAAAACACCAGTATCGCTTTGCAGAATTTCCTTCCCATATTGCATATTTACCTGGTTAACCAATAGCACTGTATTCGTGGAATCCAATTATACTTTGGAAATTCTAGACGAGAGACGGGAACTTTTCAGCGCGCCTCTGCGATTTGCATAATGTCAAGTGACTTATTAGAATTCAATTAATAATGAATCGCTAAATGAATTTTGAATATCTTTCATCCGTCCGCCTGAAATTCTGTTTGATCCTGCATGTCTGACAATAATGTCTCTAGTTGTGTTTTTTAAAACTGTGCCGCGCGGCTCGGGCTGCGACACGCACGCGCCACAGCTACAAAAAAAGAAAAAAGAGGGCCTTGATTGCTTGCGACGCCGCGCTCATTATTTACGCAAAGTTTTGTTTTTATTTGCCAGTGATTACGGGTGGGAACGGCAGGCGGACGGGAAGTGCCACCCTGCTTTTTGGTTTAATCCAAGCAGTGTGGCTAAAAGCTGCAGCACCAACCAAAGCTTCCTTAATAGCACGGGGTAAGTGGCCACCCTTAATGTCCAATCCATCATCAAACAATGTTCCTCCATCACAGCGGGTCTGTCATGTTTTCTGTGGCACAAACAGAAAATAATCGCTCGCCCCCGCCATCTTTCAGGATAAACACCCCGGCGAGAGACAAACACAGTAACCTTGAGTCTGTCCCAGTTTATTGTTTGTACAAAACACCGGAGTGCCCACAAATTTAAATATGATGGAAGTTCATGCAAAGCACACCTAACGCACTGATTTATATGCGTGTTGTTTTTATATTTATATACATATATTCTTTATTTTTCTCCTCCTAAAGCTACCGAAAGGTTTTGTCCAACAACTGCAAGGAGGGAAGCAGGAGGGTGTTTTCGCCCCGGAGACAAGCGTGTCGGCCACGGCCGCCACGTGGCCTCCGCCTGTCCACCAGCCAGGGCGAGCTGCACGCCACCGTCGGAAGCAACGTCACCTTTATGATTTACCTCGACGATGTGAGTCGTGTCGAGGGTGCTTTGAAAGAAAGTCCAGTTTTTCAGCTTTTTCAGTTTTTTCCCAGATATGGATTCATCCTGTAAACATAAAAGTGAAGGAGTTCTCTGAGCTTATTTGACAGTTTTATGTGAGGAATTTGAAAAACGATTAGAAACACGCAGATGTAAGGGTGCCTATTGGCCCCTTTAAAAGAAATTAAATTTCTTCAAAGGTCCCTTTATTTGAAATTCACCACCAGTGTCTCAGTCCTGTCAGTGAACTCCCCAGAATTGTGGACATGCAATCCTGTGTTTCTGTTGCTTGGTCTACTTTGCAGAAAAAAAAGCCCAATTCCACAGTTCTGGGAATCAACCCTTTGTGATGTCACAGAGGGCGCTGGAATCTCAACACCCCCAGCTAGATGGTGGTCCGATTCATTGAGATAGACTCATGGCAACGTGTTGCTATTAAATATTGTATGTGGATGGCCCAATATCTTTAGCAGGAAGCTAAAAAGGAGTCTTTTTGGTGGGAGGCTGTAAACACAGCTCTAAATATTTTTTGTGTGCAATTAACTGTGCAAACTGCTCCAGAATGAAAAAAGTGGGTCTACTGGCAGGACCTTTTAAAAACTACAGAGTCCGTATTTATGGTTTTCCAGCCGCAGCGACTCCAGCAAGAACCGATTAATTCTATTCTTCCTCATAATGGTGTAATAACCTTTATAAGGAGCCCTGCTGAACTGATATATGAGTTTAGCCCCAGAATCCTTGCAGAGGAGATATAGCCACACGGGGTGGAATACAAACCAAAGCTGGAGGCCAAAGGGTGGGTGAGAAAAGATTTCCTTTAGATTACCGGAATGTGTTTGTTTGTTTGTTTACTTTTAGGGGATGATTGAAGATGAGATTTAAGATGCAGAACTTTAAAATTGCCGCACAACCTTTGTCGATTCTGCAGCTCTGGGCTTCATTTTTTTCCCACTTTTTTTTTTTTTTTCTACGCTTGTATTTCTGTCTCCTTCCTCTCATACTCGCGCACAAAGTGTTTGTGACACGGCTTACCAGACGTCTCCGAGCCGAGCACTTCGGCTCCCACCACTCGTACGACTCAAGTGTCCTGACCTGAGCCGAGGTGACAGGAACAACTTGTGTTTTTTATTTGATTTTTTTCGTTCGCCGCCTGTCTGCAGGGAGAGTCGCCGAGGACCAGCATCCAGCTCGACTTCGGGGACGGCATCAAGATCACCTACTCCAACCTGAGCAGGACCGATGACGGCATACAGCACATCTACAGAGCGACTGGGATTTACCGAGTGGCGGCCTTCGCCGAGAACAGCCAGGGATCTGACAGCAGCATGCTGTTTTTACACATCACCAGTACGTGGATGGATGAGAGGCGTCGTTACTCAGTCCTGCGGCAGACCGTGTGGCACGAGGCCCTCGTTGCCTGTCGGCCGCATCGCACTGAATTGCATTTCAGGCTCCCTTTACTGCGATGCAGACAGTAAAATGAATGGGGTCTAATATTAGTTTAGATATTTAGGGGGGAACAAACAAAGACAGACAATAGCTCCAAAAAATAGTCAGTATTAATTGGCCAATACTTGCCAAACTGTGTTCCCACTTTCCTCGAACCCCACATTTTCTCTTTTCTTTAAATGTGGCTATTGGAAAACTCACACGTTTTGCCCCAGAGACTCCCTGTTTGAAATATCTGCATGGCCCACAGTGACATCACCATCTGTTTTTGTCCGCGCTGTACCTGGAAATTGACAGAGCCACTGCATCTTTAATCAGCATTGATGGATCAGTAACTGTCCACATCTTTCATGGTCTGCATGGTCTCTGTCGTTCTCTCTCTCTCCCTCTCTCTCTCTCCCTCTCTCTCTCTCCCTTTGTCTCTCTCTGTCTCTCCCTGGTTGCCTTCGTCCCCCGGGCCTGTGTGCACGCGGCGTGCATGAATGCGCGCCATTGCCTCAGGTCCAGTGGAGCGTGTCTATCTATCGGCCCCTATTGTCGCCATCCAGGGGAAGGAAGCCAACCTGACGGTGGTGGTGTGGCCCAGCCACAGTCGAACGCTGACCTTCTTCTGGTGGTTTGACAACAGCTCCGAGGTGAGAATCTTCTCATCTCGCCTCCGCAATTGCCTGGCCTCATCCGGCGTATTATTTTCCCCATTTAACCAAGCCTTCCGCTTGATGTCTGATGCCGTGCTTTCAGACGTGCGCAGTGAAAAAAATTGATGACATCAGAAACTAAAATTCATGTACAGGCAGTAAGGCAGCTGCAAATTTGCAAAGTTTTAAAGATGTACTGACAATGCTTTCTTCCCTTCGTGTCATTTTGCTATCAGGGGGTTTTATAGTTTATAGAAGTTTGCAGTTGTTTTGAATGTGAACCGCCAAAGACTTCGAATACATTTTTTTTTTTAAATAAAATTTTGTATATTGATGAAAAAAAGTAAGAGTAAAGCAGAAGCCAGCCAGTTGCCCCTCTCCTGCAGCAACCAGGAGGTCTTTTTTCACCTCCGCTGACGGTTTTTACAGCAACCTCAGCTCATTATGCACAAAGTCAAGGGCTACACATAAAGAGTTTTCTATATTCAGCGGAGAGGATGCGGTTTCTACTGAGGGGAAATCACCTGTGTGTGTCTCTCTCTTTTGCTTTCTCCCTGTTTTTGAAATCCAGCCCATAATAACCTTGGAGGGCAGCGTCTCGCACACGTTTCAGAGAGCGGGAAAAAACAAGGTGACGGTGCAGGTTGCCTCCGGAGGCGCCATCGTGCAGGATTCACGAGACATCACCGTGAAAGGTGAGTTGGGGGCGGCGGCGCTCTTCAAAGCGCTTTAATTGGCGCGACGCGCGGGGTTGGCATGAATATGCAACGCGCCGCCTCGCGGACGGCGCCGTCTCCATGTCCACGTCAGCACGGACTCACTCCTCATGAATAAAATGTCACAGCGGGCGTACGGGTGGGGGAAGAGCAATTAATTTCAAGGTGTACGTTGCCAAATGAAAAAAGACTAAATAGAGTCAGATTTAATAAGAGCAATTTACAAAAAATAAAGAGAGAGAGAGAGAGAGAGAGAGAGATGAAGAAAACGGAGGCGGCGCCTGGTCCCTAACGAGCGTCAATCACTTTGCGCCGCTTTCAGAGTTCTTCCGCTCGCTGCTGCTGTCCTTCTCTCCGGCCCTTGACGAGCACAACCCCGACATCCCGGAGTGGAGGGAGGACGTGGGCCGCGTGGTGCGGACAGCCCTGTCGCAGGTACACCAGGCCTCCGTCACCCCGAGATGCTTCCTGCCACCGGCAGCTCTCAGCCTCATCACTATTTCATGCCAGGCGTGCGGTATTGATGGAGGGAGCGGTCATGATGCTCCCAGCTTGGACTTTATTTATTTATTTATTTATTTATTTATTTATTTATTTATTTAATCCCCCCTTGTCTTTGAGATTAGCTTAGTTGACAGGAAACAGACGGCCGGCGTTTTAGCGCCATGTCAGATGGAGGCGAACGTCACAACAACAACAAAAAGTTGGCCGTCAAGTTTGGAAGATTTTTTTTATTTTTCATTTTACGTTATTTTATTTCATTTTGAAGGAGACTTTGCTGTCCAAAGGGAGTAGAGAGGCAAACAAACTTTCGATGCCACGGCGGCGTTGTGTGACGTCTTTGTTGTCGTCGCGTCACCGCAGGTGTCTGGGGTTCCCGAGGAGCAGCTGCTGGTGTTTTTGTACCCGGGTCTTCCGACCACAGCGGAGCTCTTCATCCTGCCTGATGAGAACGGCCACGGCGAGCACAAGAAGGACAGCGAGGAGGCTCTGGAGACGGTAAGAAAAAGAGAAGACGTGCCAAGAAATGTGTAGTCAAAACTTTCTTGTGTGCTTGTGTGCGGTTCTCCAGTGTGGTTTTTGGAGCACCAAATAAACACTTTCACAACTTGTTGGTTTTTTTTTGTCACTTTATTTGGGAGACGTGGCACAGGCGCGAATCATTTCTGATCTATTCTATTCTGATTGCTAATCACGTCAAGCAGTGGGGGTGTCGAGGTAAAACACACGTGACAGCTCCGCCCACTGACCAGTCGCTGCTTCACCGACTCTGACTTCAAAAGGCATCACAGACTCAGCAGGCCAGCACTCGGATGTTGCAATATATATATTTTTTTCATTTTATTCTACTTTTAAATACAGCTTGAGGGAAGTTGATAAAGGAGGAGTTCATATCGGTATGAAGGGGGAGCTACGTTTTCTAAGTTTAAAAAAAAAAAAAAAAAAAAGTTTATTCCTCAAAAAAAGTTGACTCCCAAATGTTTTTATGGTCTTTTTAAACAGATATCAGATATTTTTGTCACCGCTCTGAACCAAGGCCTGATCCAGTTTGAGCTGAAAGCTGACATTCGCATCATCGTCTACATGACTCAACAAACTCTGGGTGAGTGTCTTTCTTTCTTTCTTTCTTTCTTTCTTTCTTTCTTTCACATTTAAATATGCAAAATAAATCAAATTGCCCCCAAGTACAAATCCATACCGTCCTGCGGCTGCACGTTTGCACCACAGCAGCAGATTTGCTCTGCTCTCTCACGTGCTAAAAACGCAAGCCACGCGTCAGTCCTGCGGTGATATAACATCGAATCCTTCACGGTGAGATCACAACGTTATTCCCAGAGTGAAATTTAAACCACACAGTACATCACGGGGTCTTAACGCAATATTGTTTTTTTTATTGTTTTTTTTTCACCACCTGAGGCTGCGAGACAGTAGCGCGGGCCGATCAATGGCGTGATTGACAAAGGAGGCGTTTGGTATGCGGCGGGCAAATCATCGGGGTCGCCCCGGTCTTTAGCATATCTCAAAAATGTGTCGATCAACCTTGCGTGACTTTACCCTTTTCATCCAGCGGAGGATCTGTCTTCATTTGTGTCTGCATACAAAGGTCTGGGATGCCTTTAAAATGATCCTGAAAGGTCATAGACTTCACAGGCGTCTCTCTGAAAGGAGAGGCGGAGGTGGGGCGAGGGGGATATCGCATCTCAGCATTTAAAAAGCCATGACTATGCATTAGCAACCTGCATGGTGGAGCCCAGGGAGAGGCAGATACCTCCTGGAGACTCCGTCACCTCCTCTGATTGTACCACACTTGCCTTTCAGCGCCACTGGTGGATTCCAACTCCATCCACAGCGGGTCGGCCATGCTGATGCTGCTCACCGTGGTCTTTGTTGGATTGTTGGCGTTCTTCATCTACAAGTTCAAAAGGTTTGCATGAATTTCGTAAAAAAAAACAACTGCTAGTCTTGGATGCGATGTGGTTCGGCGGTGAAGAAGGAGCTCTCCTGCTGTTGGCCCTCTGTCAGGAAAATCCCCTGGATCCACGTCCAGACGGAGGACAGCCACGAGAAGGAGCCGGAAGTGATCAGCACCGTCGGGCCCAATGACATCATGTCCAAAGTGAAGCACAGTGAGTTCTCCTCCCCCAAAGAGCTCATGGAGAAGGAGCTGGAGGCCAGGAGCAGAGGTAGGCAAAAAAACAATAATAATAAAAAAAAATCCACCCAATTTAAACAAAAAAAAAAGTTCGGCTGCGAGTTAAAGTTGGAATTCATTTCCATAAGTTGTAAACTTTAGCAAGATAAAAAGTAGTTTTTTGTTTTTTTTATGGTTTCAGATTTTTCTGCCAAGACTTTAAGACTAAAACACAAATAATCGGGATTATATCTATATTTTTTATTGTGACTTCTATTTAGTTAACGCAATAATAACACAATAAGTCTCTCTTATGTAAGAGGAAAAGTAACAATTCCCAGGTTTCCTAAAACTAACGCCTGTCCAAACTCTTTACTTCCCTTTTCCGCTGCCTGTTCAGAATGCGTGCGCTATGATGTGCAGCTCTTTGTGATGTCACATGGGGCCACAGTCCTGCTCTGACATGAAAATGAAACTGACTGATTGAAATCTTTCACAGAACCAAAGCTTTTTTCTTTTTTTTCTTTTTTTCTTTTTTTTTTTACCAGCGGGCAACAGTTTCAGATCCAAAATGTCTTTATTAGTGTGTTTGTTCCAAAGTCAGACATCTGGAGCGCACCGGCAGCCCGGAGGCAGACTTTAGTCTGACAAGTAAAGTTTTCTCTGCTGCAGCTGACGTCTCCTGTGATGTCTCCCACTATTTGGTCCCAGCAGAGAGACAGGGGGGTGGGTTGGGGGGGGTTATTTGACAGAGGTGTAGCGTCGCACTGCCGCCTGACACAGATGCATCCTGCCGCAGCTCCCTTTTTCCCATTACTCAGCGTTTTATACACTTCTTTGCTCCTCAGCTCTTTTTCTTTCAACCTCTCTGCGTCCTTGCTGATGTGAAGCCAAACTCAGGTGTGTTGATGTGTGGAAAGTGTTCATTTACAAAAAGGGCACCGGATCTTTTTTTTTTCATTTCCACCGTCTGACTTTCTGGATTTGAAACGTTGCGAAAATTTCAATGATACCCTCCAAAAAAAAAAATTGTGAAACACAACACAGCTGTATATTTCTCCAGAACATATTAACGAAATGCAGTCAGGAACTGCTAAAAACTGAACTTCCAGCCAGTATTAAAAAAAAATCAAACCACATTTAAATGCAATGAGTAGCTTGTTAAGAAACCCCCTTTAAAGTCCAAGTGACATGAAATACTCCCAAATCATGAACTGATGTGTTCCCTTGTCACGGTTACTTTGCAAGAAAAGCCACAGAACAAATTCATGGCACTTTAAGGGTCTTTAACATGATTTATGTTCGCAGAAATTGCTCCTGAATGATTAATATGATACCGTGTGTGAGCTCATTTTTCATATTCACTAAAAGTTTGCGGTTCAGGTGAACTGTGAATCTATCAAGTCTGTGTTTTGCGTAATAACGGGGGGCTCTTCACTCAAATGTCACTGGATTCACAACATTTAATCTTACCACTTGACTGTTGGTCATTGTTACTAAAAACCTATTAAATAAGCGTCTTCATACAGTAAGCGGCACAGCCATCCGGTTGTCAATTTAAGATTTGTAGCCAAGATAATAGGAAAAGTACTTATTTTTATATTGTTGGATATCACCAGCCAATAATTTTGACTGTCAAATTCCAGTTCTTGTCTACGAGGCTCACAGAGCATCATTGAAGTACAGCAGTGGTTCTCAAACTTTCTCTGTCATGCCCCACCTTGGAGGAAGAAGGTTTTTCATGCTAGAAGCCCCAAATTTGATGTGGCTGTGTCTTGAGGGATCCCAATGAACCTGCAAGTGCCCCCATGTCTCTAGGACAAAGTTAACTTTTGACCCCATAGACTTGCATGGCATTAGGGTTAGCGATAAGGCTGGAATTAGGGTTAGGGTTAGGGTTACTGCTGGAATTAGGGTTAGGGTTTTGGTGTTCCTCATGGGCTAGAAGCCCCAAATTTGACGTGGCTGTGTCTTGAGGGATCCCGATGAACCTGCAAGTGCCCCCATGTCTCTAGGACAAAGTTGACTTTTGACCCCATAGACTTGCATGGCATTGGGGTTAGCGATAAGACTGGAATTAGGGTTAGGGTTAGGGTTACTGCTGGAATTAGGGTTTTGGGGTTCCTCATGGGCAAGAAGCCCCAAATTTGATGTGGCTGTGTCTTGAGGGATCCCGATGAACCTGCAAGTGCCCCCATGTCTCTAGGACAAAGTTGACTTTTGACCCCATAGACTTGCATGGCATTAGGGTTAGCGGTAAGGCTGGAATTAGGGTTAGGGTTAGGGTTACTGCTGGAATTAGGGTTTTGGGGTTCCTCATGGGCTAGAAGCCCCAAATTTGATGTGGCTGTGTCTTGAGGGATCCCGATGAACCTGCAAGTGCCCCCATGTCTCTAGGACAAAGTTGACTTTTGACCCCATAGACTTGCATGACATTAGGGTTAGCGATAAGGCTGGAATTAGGGTTAGGGTTAGGGTTACTTCTGGAATTAGGGTTTTGGGGTTCCTCATGGGCTAGAAGCCCCAAATTTGACGTGGCTGTGTCTTGAGGGATCCCGATGAACCTGCAAGTGCCCCCATGTCTCTAGGACAAAGTTGACTTTTGACCCCATAGACTTGCATGGCATTAGGGTTAGCGATAAGGCTGGAATTAGGGTTAGGGTTAGGGTTACTGCTGGAATTAGGGTTTTGGGGTTCCTCATGGGCTAGAAGCCCCAAATTTGACATGGCTGTGTCTTGAGGGATCCCGATGAACCTGCAAGTGCCCCCATGTCTCTAGGACAAAGTTGACTTTTGACCCCATAGACTTGCATGGCATTGGGGTTAGCGATAAGACTGGAATTAGGGTTAGGGTTAGGGTTACTGCTGGAATTAGGGTTTTGGGGTTCCTCATGGGCTAGAAGCCCCAAATTTGATGTGGCTGTGTCTTGAGGGATCCCGATGAACCTGCAAGTGCCCCCATGTCTCTAGGACAAAGTTGACTTTTGACCCCATAGACTTGCATGGCATTAGGGTTAGCGATAAGGCTGGAATTAGGGTTAGGGTTAGGGTTACTGCTGGAATTAGGGTTTTGGGGTTCCTCATGGGCTAGAAGCCCCAAATTTGACATGGCTGTGTCTTGAGGGATCCCGATGAACCTGCAAGTGCCCCCATGTCTCTAGGACAAAGTTGACTTTTGACCCCGTAGACTTGCATGGCATTAGGGTTAGCGATAAGGCTGGAATTAGGGTTAGGGTTAGGGTTACTGCTGGAATTAGGGTTTTGGGGTTCCTCATGGGCTAGAAGCCCCAAATTTGACATGGCTGTGTCTTGAGGGATCCCGATGAACCTGCAAGTGCCCCCATGTCTCTAGGACAAAGTTGACTTTTGACCCCATAGACTTGCATGGCATTAGGGTTAGCGATAAGGCTGGAATTAGGGTTAGGGTTAGGGTTACTGCTGGAATTAGGGTTTTGGGGTTCCTCATGGGCTAGAAGCCCCAAATTTGATGTGGCTGTGTCTTGAGGGATCCCGATGAACCTGCAAGTGCCCCCATGTCTCTAGGACAAAGTTGACTTTTGACCCCATAGACTTGCATGGCATTAGGGTTAGCGATAAGGCTGGAATTAGGGTTAGGGTTAGGGTTACTGCTGGAATTAGGGTTTTGGGGTTCCTCATGGGCTAGAAGCCCCAAATTTGACGTGGCTGTGACCTGAGGGATCCTGATGAACCTGCAAGTGCCCCCATGTCTCTAGGACAAAGTTGACTTTTGACCCCATAGACTTGCATGGCATTAGGGTTAGCGATAAGGCTGGAATTAGGGTTAGGGTTAGGGTTACTGCTGGAATTAGGGTTAGGGTTTTGGGGTTCCTCATGTGCTAGAAGCCCCACATTTGATGTGGCTGTGTCTTGAGGGATCCCGATGAACCTGCAAGTGCCCCCATGTCTCTAGGACAAAGTTGACTTTTGACCCCATAGACTTGCATGGCATTAGGGTTAGCGATAAGGCTGGAATTAGGGTTAGGGTTAGGGTTACTGCTGGAATTAGGGTTTTGGGGTTCCTCATGGGCTAGAAGCCCCAAATTTGACGTGGCTGTGTCTTGAGGGATCCCGATGAACCTGCAAGTGCCCCCATGTCTCTAGGACAAAGTTGACTTTTGACCCCATAGACTTGCATGGCATTGGGGTTAGCGATAAGACTGGAATTAGGGTTAGGGTTAGGGTTACTGCTGGAATTAGGGTTTTGGGGTTCCTCATGGGCTAGAAGCCCCAAATTTGATGTGGCTGTGTCTTGAGGGATCCCGATGAACCTGCAAGTGCCCCCATGTCTCTAGGACAAAGTTGACTTTTGACCCCATAGACTTGCATGGCATTAGGGTTAGCGATAAGGCTGGAATTAGGGTTAGGGTTAGGGTTACTGCTGGAATTAGGGTTTTGGGGTTCCTCATGGGCTAGAAGCCCCAAATTTGACATGGCTGTGTCTTGAGGGATCCCAATGAACCTGCAAGTGGTCCCATGTCTCTAGGACAAAGTTGACTTTTGACCCCATAGACTTGCATGGCATTAGGGTTAGCGATAAGGCTGGAATTAGGGTTAGGGTTAGGGTTACTGCTGGAATTAGGGTTTTGGGGTTCCTCATGTGCTAGAAGCCCCACATTTGATGTGGCTGTGTCTTGAGGGATCCCGATGAACCTGCAAGTGCCCCCATGTCTCTAGGACAAAGTTGACTTTTGACCCCATAGACTTGCATGGCATTAGGGTTAGCGATAAGGCTGGAATTAGGGTTAGGGTTAGGGTTACTGCTGGAATTAGGGTTTTGGGGTTCCTCATGGGCTAGAAGCCCCAAATTTGACGTGGCTGTGTCTTGAGGGATCCCGATGAACCTGCAAGTGCCCCCATGTCTCTAGGACAAAGTTGACTTTTGACCCCATAGACTTGCATGGCATTGGGGTTAGCGATAAGACTGGAATTAGGGTTAGGGTTAGGGTTACTGCTGGAATTAGGGTTTTGGGGTTCCTCATGGGCTAGAAGCCCCAAATTTGATGTGGCTGTGTCTTGAGGGATCCCGATGAACCTGCAAGTGCCCCCATGTCTCTAGGACAAAGTTGACTTTTGACCCCATAGACTTGCATGGCATTAGGGTTAGCGATAAGGCTGGAATTAGGGTTAGGGTTAGGGTCACTTCTGGAATTAGGGTTTTGGGGTTCCTCATGGGCTAGAAGCCCCAAATTTGACATGGCTGTGTCTTGAGGGATCCCAATGAACCTGCAAGTGGTCCCATGTCTCTAGGACAAAGTTGACTTTTGACCCCATAGACTTGCATGGCATTAGGGTTAGCGATAAGGCTGGAATTAGGGTTAGGGTTAGGGTTACTGCTGGAATTAGGGTTTTGGGGTTCCTCATGTGCTAGAAGCCCCACATTTGATGTGGCTGTGTCTTGAGGGATCCCGATGAACCTGCAAGTGCCCCCATGTCTCTAGGACAAAGTTGACTTTTGACCCCATAGACTTGCATGGCATTAGGGTTAGCGATAAGGCTGGAATTAGGGTTAGGGTTAGGGTTACTGCTGGAATTAGGGTTTTGGGGTTCCTCATGGGCTAGAAGCCCCAAATTTGACGTGGCTGTGACCTGAGGGATCCCGATGAACCTGCAAGTGCCCCCATGTCTCTAGGACAAAGTTGACTTTTGACCCCATAGACTTGCATGGCATTAGGGTTAGCGATAAGGCTGGAATTAGGGTTAGGGTTAGGGTTACTGCTGGAATTAGGTTTAGGGTTTTGGGGTTCCTCATGGGCTAGAAGCCCCAAATTTGACGTGGCTGTGTCTTGAGGAATCCCGATGAACCTGCAAGTGCCCCCATGTCTCTAGGACAAAGTTGACTTTTGACCCCATAGACTTGCATGGCATTAGGGTTCGCGGTAAGGCTGGAATTAGGGTTAGGGTTAGGGTTACTGCTGGAATTAGGGTTTTGGGGTTCCTCATGGGCTAGAAGCCCCAAATTTGACGTGGCTGTGTCTTGAGGGATCCCGATGAACCTGCAAGTGCCCCCATGTCTCTAGGACAAAGTTGACTTTTGACCCCATAGACTTGCATGGCATTAGGGTTAGCGATAAGGCTGGAATTAGGGTTAGGGTTAGGGTTACTGCTGGAATTAGGGTTTTGGGGTTCCTCATGGGCTAGAAGCCCCAAATTTGACGTGGCTGTGTCTTGAGGGATCCCGATGAACCTGCAAGTGGTCCCATGTCTCTAGGACAAAGTTGACTTTTGACCCCATAGACTTGCATGGCATTAGGGTTAGCGATAAGGCTGGAATTAGGGTTAAGGTTAGGGTTACTGCTGGAATTAGGGTTTTGGGGTTCCTCATGGGCTAGAAGCCCCAAATTTGACGTGGCTGTGTCTTGAGGGATCCCGATGAACCTGCAAGTGCCCCCATGTCTCTAGGACAAAGTTGACTTTTGACCCCATAGACTTGCATGGCATGGCATTAGGGTTAGCGATAAGGCTGGAATTAGGATTAGGGTTAGGGTTACTGCTGGAATTAGGGTTTTGGTTTTGGGGTTCCTCATGGGCTAGAAGAGTTAGTTAGAGCAGTGGTTCTCAAACTTTCTGTCACGCCCCACCTTGGAGGAAGGGAATCCCCCCCCCCCAAAAAAAAAAAGCCAAAGTGGTGACAAAATAGTTTTTTTCAAATTCACTGAAACAACATAAATGTGCAAATAATGTTTTACCTTTGGCACTCCACTTTTTTTTTTTTATCATGAACATTCATTTCACTTTTCTCTTCATTTATGAAATCATTTATTTTGTACAAATAAACCACTTTAGCAAATCACTCTTTGTGACATCAAATCCTGGCCTCGCTGTGAAACAACACAGCTTTATGCTGTGCTCCCATCTCCTCACAAAGTGGAGAGAAACGCGCTTTCAGGGCTCTTGTTTTGATGAAATTGACCACATCAACAATGCAACATCACATTTTCTTGAGCGTTGCGTGCGCTAAGTCATAATATTGCGCCAGTCGCGGCGTAGATCACGTACTGATGCAAAGGTGTTTGATTACGTTCAATCAGCGCTCGAAAACTGTTCATTGTCCTCTGGCTTTTTCGCTCGCGGCTTGCTCATCAGAAAGAAAATAGACCAGACGCCGCAGCAACTCGCGGAACGATTCTACAGCCAACAACAAAGAACACTGGCCACCGCCGGACTCCTGAATTCGCCACCCACTTTGAGAAACTCTGAAGTACAGGGACAATCACTGGAATCAGGGGGCACTCTCACATCAGCACAGTCTTAATGTAGCTCCATCACTTGTGTGTTTCAAGTGGTCTCGGCCGCAGAGCACATTGCCTGGTGTGAACGTCTCCTGAAAAGTTGCGTTAGACTGCCTGTCAAAAGCTGCGATGCAAAAGGAAGGAAGTTAAATCCAAAAAAACAAACTACTTGTAACTTTCAGCTGCTCACTTCCTGGGCCAACACAGCAGTTTCTGACCAGACACAAAGCCGCTGCAGCAGAATCTTGGCTCTCTGAGCCAAAACATAAAGTTCGCTTCTGTGGCTTTCTTTTAAAAGTCAGCGGATGTAACGTTCCCTAAGGTCATCTTTTGTTTTTAACCATTGTTTCGCACTTTTCACCTCAGATCGACTAAAAAAAAATGTTTTCTAAAGTCAGACCTGGTGGCACCAGATTTTTGGATGATTAAGTAGATAAATGATTCACAACAGCTATATGCAGAAAAACTGTTTGTTTTTTTATATATATAATAATAATTTGATTATTGTTGCCCTAAGACTTATTTTTGTCTCAGCAGTCCATCTTGGATGACATTGAGTGATGAAACGCCGTCTGCCAAAGCTCGCTCGAGAATCACATTTTGACTACACAGACCGCACAAGATTTAGTTTTACAATAGACTCGATGTAAAAGCAATTTAAGTGCCATAAATCACGTTTTTTTTTCCCCCCAAACATATTGAAAGTGACATGAGAAGAACACTGGCCTGATGATCCACTGCCAGGAGAAATCATCTTCAAGGTGCGCTCGGCGGCTGAATTTAAAGCGCAGACACAGTTGGGAGATAAAAGTGGCACCTTTTTTTTCCTCCTTTTTTTCTTGAAAGAGCCACTGTCTGCAGTCTGAGCGACCCCACTTGTCACAGCGATCCTATCTTATCAGCGCCACCATCACCCGCTCAGCCCCGCTCCAGTCGAGTGGGCCACGTTCCTGGGAGACAACACGGGTCTCCGCAGCAGAAGAAGAGCGCACGGCTCATGAATAAAATTCCAAAAGTCAGATGGACAAACCATTTGATCTTGAAGTGGAGAGGGTGGGGGGGGGAAGTGGGTTGGGAGAGATCATTCAAAGCAATGAAGTCGATGTTTAGTTGATTTTGCCAAACAGAATCAAAGGGTCGGCGGAGCCAGATTTGCTGTGTGATTACGTGTCTGACATCAGCCTCTTTCTGCCTCTTGCTGTGTTTTTATGTTTCTCTCTGCCTGCTCTCTTCCAGGCGGCTTCGGAAGAAACATGGAGCGAATCGTTACAAGGGAATTTCCAAATTGTACTAATGTCTAAAAACAAGATCTCTGCTACGTGAGTACATACTGTGCTACAATTGTGCTGAACTTGTTTGCATTGGGTTCTTATTTTTTGTCTTTAATTTCTACACTATTTATTTATCTCACAGTGATCGCTGCTATTGTTGCCATTGGTTTTTGTTTTAACACTCATGGATAGAGTTAGTATCGACTTTCGAGTCACTGGCAAAGACGTGGAGCCAGACTCTCCGAGGCCTCGAGTTTAAGGGCAAACAAGTGCTGATGGCGGCCAGTTCAATGCCATGAGAAGCACAAAGCAAAGCAGGACAATTCTCTGCATTCACCCCATAACTGCGACGATTGTCACATGATGATTCAGTCAGATGCAGATATTAAGTGACTCGTTATCATCTTTGTCCTCCAACATCACTTAAAGTACCACAATAAGGTACATGAGACAAGAGTGAGAGAGTGAATGCCAATTTGTATTGTGTAATTTGTAATAATCAAATTGAAATGAGATGCATCGAGGATGACGACTTCAGCCATGGAGAAATATCCCAACCCTAAAGGAATAATTTGATAGAGCCGTCTCCCTCTAAAAAATTATTTAGTGCTGCAAAAAAAATTATTTTCAAATTATGAAATAAGTGACTCTGTGATGATGTCGCCCTCAAGCACTATGTTTCTTTTCCTCCTAAATGGAACCAGCCAACCATGAATTTGTCAAAGTGTAACCTTTTCTTTTTCCCTTGTATTTCCATTTTTCTTCCCGTCCACTCGTCTCCGTGCCCAAAATGGACACTGCGGCCCCAACGACGAGTCGTTGCCGGGCAGGAACGCCGCTTTCTCTGTGGTTAATTTTAGCTTTATCTCCAATTATACTGCGTGGAATAAATCGCTTAAGCTTTATCCTCTGGCTAAACATCAGCGTTTGCCACCCAGTAACTCGAGGTCTTGAAGTTGTAAATATATACAGCATTATGTATATATATAAAGATATATATATATATATACATATATTCACAGCGGTCATATTTTGATAGTATTTGCATACAACGGTCAGCCACAACATTAAAACCGCTGACAGCTCACGTAAATTACGGCGGTAATGGTCGCAGTGCAGCCATAAAAACAAGCCGCTGCAGACAGTGCGAGCTCGCCGCGCTACATCACCGCAGCGCCGCTCGCTGAGGCTTCTGGGAACTTTTCTTCTCAGCAGCCGGATGCCCGCAGCTCTCAGTCCTGCCGGCCGTGTTGCAGGGTGGTTTTAATGTTACGGCCAACTGGCGTGTAGTCGTAGAGAGTCACTTAAAAATGTAAAACCCCCGCTGTCATTAAAAAAACACACACTTTTTTTGGGTTTGACTCGCAGTTAGTGTTCTGAGCGGACGGTGCCACGCGACAGTTTTTATCCATGTGGAGTTCAGGCCTTAGACATGACCATGATTATACAGGAAGTCTGTACATAGAAATAGATGGGATGTTTATCTATTAGCCTCATCCTACTCTTCTGTAAATTTGGTTGACCGAACAGGTAGAAATGTCAACGAGCTCTGTGTCCTTTTTTTAAAAATATTATTACTTTTGCAGTTCGCATGCCCTACATATCTGTAGTCAGGGTGAGCGGCAGCTGTACTAAAGTATTTATCACAGTTGGTTTTAACATTTCAAACTTGACACATTAAACGAGTTATCAAACACTTCGTCCTACAGTCTAGTTGTGCAGTTGACAAACATTTGTGCATGATCAATATGAAATTGTTCCATTTTTGTCCCTGGTATATAAAAAAAAAATCTCTATATATATATATCGTCTTTTAATCATATTTCTTACTGTGAAGAAATACCCATTTTAAAACTGTTCAGAATAAATGTATTTTTATATGAGAGTATGTTTTCATTTTTACGCATGCACTCATCGTGTGGGAGTTGCGGAATATACACCGGCAAATGGGAAAAAAAGCAGACGTGACCTAAAGCCAGATGGTTGTTGGAGCCTTTGCAACCGAGGGGTCACCACAGTTTTGAATCACGTAAATCCAATTTTATTTTGTATGTGCTGAGGATTTAACAGTGATTCATTAAACATGTTATCAAAAGACATATAGGCCATTCAAAAATGTATTTACGTAACCACTTTATTTGCCCAACACTGACAGAAAAGAGGAAATGCTGCTGTTCAGTGTCCAGAACCTCTCTCACAGATCCCACCTCTAAATGGGCAGCCAGTGAGTTAAAATAAACTAATAATAAATATCACAATACAACACAATACACAATGCAAAAATAATAAACCCCAAACTGCCTGTGTACATAGTTAAATATATGTACATATATATATAGTTGGGAAATTGTCACTTCAGGTGACCTTGGAAATCAGATGAGTGGCTGAAACCTCATACATCCAGCTTAAAAACCTTTAGCTTCAAGAGTTTTTGACTGATGTAGCCAATAATTCCAAAGATGCATCTAAAAGAAAGAGGAAGAAGAAGAAGAAGAACATGATGTGACTGCAGCAAACAGCTGCTGCTGCTGCTGCTGCTGCTAGAGAGATCAGTGTAGATGCTCCATTACCAGATATCCCATCAAAACTGCCACTGATGACGTTTAATTTAGTTAAAGGAAACGCGCGACCTCACCCCTTGCACTACCACCGCCACCTCTAGAGCTGTTCCATGAAGCTGCAACCTGCTGGGGGGGGGGGAAAGAGAAGTTCTGTCCAATCACCTCCCAGGTTTTTTCTCTCTTCCAGACGGATGGATGATATATTAGGCAAACGGTTCCTGGTGGCCTCAGGTTTGCACTGTTGGTCTGCTCGTGATGAGGTCCCTCCAGATTGGAGTCTGGTGGCGAGCAGGGACTCAGGTGCCTCATCGCAGCCGGGCCGTCCGTCTCATCACACACTATCTAATGATTCCCTCAGAAGCCGCCCAGCCCCACTTTAATGGGCAGAAGTGTGATAACACTGTGACTCAGACCCCCATCCCGCTCACAGCAACATCCCGAGCTGTTACCTGACCACTTGATGCTCCACTTGTAGATGCTTCCTGTGACTGTGGTTGAACAATGAGAACCTGCTCCTTTTAAAGGATAAAAAACAGGCCTTTTTGCATATTCACAACAAGATTAGCGGGAAGGGCTTCGCGGTTGATTGGCTGAAACGACTCCTCGCGCGCACGATGCTGCGCGCCGCCCTCTGTTTTGCATTTTGTTTTTCGCCACTTCAACAGCTTCGGTATATCGCGCCGCAATCTTAATCACTCCGGCAGCCGCCGGGCGCCCCGAGAGAGCGTCGCTGCGGCTCCCTCTCAGTCTGAATTAACGCCGAGGTCTCTCCTCTAACTGCCCTGGGATGCTCGCTGGCGCACAATCAAATTGAACGGTGACAATCACTAATGGCCGATTCGCTGCGGCCAGACACTGTAATGTAGCACTCAATGAAAGGAAACACGCTCATCAATTTCACAGTGTGGCTAACACAATATTGCTGTGGGTTATTGTTGTGGATCATTTTTCATTCAAGGTGCTACCGAGGCTGGGAAATCACCCCCTGATTGTGTGTGTGTGTGTGTGTGTGTGTGTGTGTGTGTGTGTGTGTGTGTGTGTGTGTGTGTGTGTGTGTGTGTGTGTTTCCTAGAGTGAGGTATAATTAATTTGTTGCACAGTGGGGAAGCCGAAGAAGCAGCCCATTAGGATCCCTCCAGGCTACTCGCTTGCATTTCACCGGCGTCTCGCTCTGTCCCATCGCATCATGCAAATGGCCACGCTGAAACTTGGTGCGTGCCATGCAACACTTGCGAGAGGCAGCAACAGTTTTCCGTGGGAGGAGCAGACTGGTAAAAGTTTGGCCCCTCTTGCCCGAGACGTCGGTACGTCGGATCAAATCAGCTTCATTTTGTGCCGCTGGGTTGTCGCGGCGCGATTTACGTGCGGGGCAGTTGGAGACCTCTGAGAGACAGGAAGAGGCGCTGCTACAGACAGCAGTGACGGCGTATTGACAGGAACTGCACGTGGAGATGAGTCCAAAACAATTAGAGCAAAACACGTGATTTATTAATGCATGTAACCAGGTCAAAATCCCACATTTTGCCAGTACAGTAAAACCTCAGTAACAGGCCCGAGGTGCTTTATATTTGTTGCTTTTTCTTTTCTTTTCTTTTTTTTAATTAGACAAGTGAGGACTAAGGAAAAAAAATATGGAACAACAGCTGAACACTGCAGTATGTGTAAAAAAAAGAAAAAAGAAAAGAGAGAACGAAAAGTGCCGTATGTGCGTATTGCAGTTGCGTTATAATACGGCAGTGTCTGTTTATTGTTTTGTCTGCCACCTTTTCTCCTTCCTCATTTATTGACACGAGTTGAACCAAATTGTTTCCACACTTTTTTTTTTCCTCTGGTCTAGATGCGCGTGAGCTTCTGCACGGACGGTAGCTGCAGTCCGACAGTTCCCAACGAGACAAAAATATTCTTTCGTCCTGGAACATCTGCGCTTTGAAATCGTCCCGTGTCCTTTACGGCCTTGAGACGGCGCAACATTACATCGCTATGATTTACGCCCCCACCCCACCCCAGAGTAAATTTTAACAACCAGCCCTGCTGCATGGAAATGTGTTTTTGCCTGTTTAAAATTGCTTTATTGCTCAACAAAACACGGGAGCGACCCGCCAAACGATCGCGCGCCACCTCTTGAGTTACGGAGTGACGCGTCACTACTGACGACTCGTCTCGTGCTGCAGGAGGAAAACTGCAGGCCACGTTTTGTTATTATTTCTGAGGCAAATTTCTCGACGGAGGAATGGAAAACATCATGCAAAGGTGTCGACAATAATATTCACAGGTTGATTATCTGGCCTTGGCAACAATAAAAAAACAAAAAACAACAACAACAACAAGAAAACAACCCAAACAGACAGAAAAATGGTTTAAAATGCGCAAGGAGCAGAAAGCGCTGCGGGGGCCGGCGCTCTTCTAATGACGGGCAAGAGTCTATTTATGCTTCGGTCTCACTGACGGCAGCTGGAGTGAAGAGCTTCGTAGGAGCCTCTGGTCAATTTGTCTTCCTGACATATGATGCTGACAACACGTTAAAAGGGAAAGAAAAAAAAAAAAAAAAGTTGGATGAGGAAGAACTTGGGCATTTCTCCTGAAGAGACCGAAGAGACCGAGGCTGACCAAAGCTCGGTGCGTAGGCTGAGCCCCGCTGACTGCAGATACATCTTCTCCATCCGCGTCCCTCGCAGCAAAGGAGATGAACAAATCTGCAGCCCCCTTTGTCTGCCGAGTCCTTTGGGGGGGGGGGGTCTCAGAACAGACTGCGGGCTCTTCTGCATCACTGCGAACTTCGCGCGGACACGCTGCCGTCATCTCGGCCAAAAAAAAAACACACAAAAAAAAAACAGTTCAGAATAAATAAAAATGTGTTGTTTTTGTTTTGTCTTTTTTTTTTTTCTTTCCCATCCAAACCCAGCGGAGAAGAAGGGCAGTGCAACCTTCACAGTGAGATCAGTTCAAAGCAAAACGACAAAACATGAGCAATACGTTGCAAATGTGGCAAAGAGGTCCTTAAAAAAAAAAAGAAAGAAGACACAAACACAGTTCATCTAACACTAAATATGAATTAAAATACAAGCCTGGCACGAATCACTTCTCTCTTGTGCTCAATAGTCCTTGAACACAATATGTCTGAAATACATATGTATACTTTCATGGTTCACTGTACTCAGAATCTTCAATCTGCCCAGTTGTATATTCCACAGGTGCGAAGAGGCAAGAAAAACAGCGGTTACCAGTGTAACCTGCAGTGACATTAGTAGATGGGAAAAATCAGGGTCAAATAGAAGAATTTTGCTGCAGAACGTCCAGTTAACTGGCCACTTTGCACATATCCAGTATATAACCAAGTCGGAAGATTGTTCCAATGAGAGCAAAGGCTGCAGTTTACAATACTACAAACCCACTTTGTAGAAAGAAAAAGTCCTAGCCACTAAACAGGGCTAAAAGCTTCAGGCAGCAAATTGATAAGAAGCCCAAGTTTAAAAAGCCACTGCATGATGAAGCAGTCGCACTGGCAGGGGGAAAAAAAAAAAACAACAACCATCATGTTTGCTACGGCGGAGCAGCTCACAAAATGGTTTAAATTAGACTTTCATATAATCTCTTTTTAATTAGTTATGCAATTATATCGTTTACACATATTCCAGAGTGTCTCTAATTATCTGAGCGTCGCTAAACAGTGCGGGTCACCCGGCTCGTCACCCGCCGAGGACACCTCGCCGCCGCTCAGCTTTGTGTTGTTGCGGTTGTGTGTGTGTGTGTGTGTGTGTGTGTGTGTGTGTGTCGCCACACACCCCACACTTTGTCATGTACACGTCGGAGACTTTGAGCGGCGGCCTTGATGGGGGACACAGATCTGGGCGCGGGGAGCCGTCCCTCGTCTCCTGGATATTGCAGGCTTTTCATTTGATGGGAATGTGACGATAAGATTTCCTGATTGCGCCGAGCTTAATGAATCTTCTCCCCTTCACTGTCTCACTTATAGATAAGCCATTTTCCACACAATTACAAAGTAAACTTCACAAACAGCAGCCCGACGAAGAGGAATTGGAGCACAATCGTCGATATTAGTCCACGTTGCTGTTTGCTCTTTGATTTATTTTTTTTTGTGTGTGTCTGTGTGTATGTTTCTTTGAGCAATCACAGCTGTGACTGGCAGAGACAAATAGCCTTTTTTCTTCTTCTTCTTCTTCCTCGCCCCCTTCCATTACGGATGTACATTATTTACATAAAAAGATCAACGGCTTTGCAAAAATACAAGGATTCTCAGTCAAAAAGTGTCCCGTTTGGAGAGGCAAAGTATAAATCTGTACAGTCTCCTGGAGTGGGATCAGGCAGCGCAGCGTGAACTGGTCCATCCATGCATGGCTAGCAAAAACACTCGGGACCATTCATTGTGACCGCCGTCTCGTAGCTGGCTGGAAGTATCTGCCAAAGAAGATGTATTGCTCCGGAGTCGGTCATGGACTCTCAACATTAGAACACATGGGGTGCTTCATCAGCGAGCTTGATGTCTGTGCGAGATGGCAGGTAGCCTGGCGAGGGGGAGAAGAAACAAGAGGGGCGAGACAGAGGGGGAGTTTTATGTAGCTATTTCCATAGGCAAGTTATTGTTTTATATAAGTATATATGTATTTTTCTTTCTCCGGCACACGCATCCGTCTCTGACGGCGTGAGTGTTTATCCGCCGCTGGAGGTAAATCAAGCGGAACCCCGCAGAAATTTCTTAATGGAAATGCTTTCACAGCTCCGCCATGTTCGCCGGCGCGCTAATTATTTTATTGGCTCAAATCATTCACAGGGACCTTCCTGTCACTTTAGCCCGCCACGCGCGGCTCCAACCTGCAACACGCCGCAGAGCGCCGGGCCACACGGAAGCTGTTAAGATGCAAATAAGCGGCACGAGAGTTGCGTCCTCCACCTCACTCTGTTGTTTTTTTTCCCTGCAATGTTTTTTTTTTATTTTTATTTATTTATTTTTTTTTCAACTTTTGGAACATCTTTCATGGCAGCGCCTAAAGGTCACCTGACACATTTGAAGGAAAAAAAACAAAAGCACATTTTTTTTTCCACTGAAAGAAATAAAATGTGCCCTGCCTTCTCCCCATGACAGCTGGGAGAGGCCCCGGCAGACCCCCGTGACCCTGAGTGCAGGAAGAGGCGGGTGTTGAAGATGGATGGATGGATGGATGGATGGGTGAAATACACTGTAATGTAAAACTCAAAAATATTCTCTCATGTCCTCAACTCCACAGTTCAACTCCACTTGAGAATTTCCCAGAATCCCCAAATGATTTGAAAGTCGTTCACACCTTTTGATAAGATGAACTGTGTAACTCGACCAGACGTGCTATGTGAGCTATGATGTATGTGCTGTTGTTTTTTGTCACCGCTGAGATAAAGTTTAGCTAAGTGGAACACTTCAGGCTCAACTTTGTCGCTTGAAGCTCCAAAAACATCTCATGGTTGTAAAAAATAAAACAAAAAAACTGGATGGGCTGGATTTGGATTCACTGGGTTTGATATTCATTCGCTGTGATGTTCATCCTTTTGCCTTTATGTCTAAGAGTGAGTGAGAACTGATCAATTGTAAGGAAAAACCAAAGAAAGGAAGCACAGAATCCTCATGAATGAGGGACAGACGGCCATCATGTTGTTTGCTTCCATGGTAAGAAAACGAGAGTGAAAAATGATCTTTCCATACATTGTATGTCCTATTGTGGTGGATGCTGCCGTTGCTAAGGGCTTCATAAAATTCAATTTCCAGTTTCAGTACTATTCAATTTAGCAAAGTCACCCTAAGAAACTAAAAAAAAAAAAAAACTACAGGGAAAATAATTTATTTTAAAAGCACATCGAGCCAAATCGAAGCTGTTCTATTAGAGGCGATTTAGCAGATTTCAAAGGCTGCTACGGTCAACACAGCATCAGAGGGAATCAGTCAGTATTAACGGAGAGTCGAGGGAGTAATTTTCTTTTTTTCTTAGAGCTTGCAAACGACCCAGAATTGTTCAAACTGGATGAAAATAAAAATAAATGTGTTTTTTGCTGTTTAAACATCAAAACCTGGAAATATAATGTTTTTTTGAGGTGCAATGAGTTTTTACATTGTGAAAATAAAATAAAAAATAAAAATCCATTTTATCAGATTAGTCATACATAATGAATGTATTTCTTATTGTTTCGGGTAAAATCTGGCTTTGCTGGCCGGTAAACTTTATTCATCCGGGGAAAGTGAAATGGTGAACAGATGTTACCCAGCTAGCGGAGGGCTACCAGCAACTACCTCGGCTTTTCGAGTCCAACTGTACATCCACACGATCCAGCGAGGTCAGCTTGTCTCCCTCAGGCTCCGGGACGGCTATGGAGGTCACCGTGGGGATGACCTCTTGTTCTTTTTCAGGCTGCTCCGCTGTGTATGTGTTGATTACCGGGATCTTCCTGTAGGTCAACCAGCCGGGAGCGGGAAAAAAAAGGGGGGTGGGGTGGGTGGGGCGATTTGGAAAGAAAAAAAAAAGTTAATGGAAACGCGCCATCAGGTCTGTTTCACTAATGCTTCCGCGATGCATAATGCGTTGCACGCTATTTTTGACTGTTAAAAAAAAGAAGAGAGAGCTGGGGGTGGATGGCTTGAAAGCCAGAAAGTGGGGCATTTTGCCTTCCGCCGGGCTTCGCTCTCTCACTTCCACATTGTTCACCTCACTTTTCAATCAATTTTTCATCCCCTCAGACGCACCCCCAATTCTACTCAAGACCAACATCTTGCATTTCTAATTTCTGATCCTGCCTCTTTTTCTCATGTGATTTCCCACTGCAGTGGGCACGCAGGCGTTTTTCAGAAACTCACAGTTTTTTGTTCCCCCCCCCCGTGTTGCAACCGCACCCTCAAAACTTTAGCGATCTTTAACTTTTCTAATTATTCGGAGGGGAACGGCAGCAACAAGCGTGGGGATGAAACTGTCTTCCAGTGATTGGCGGCGGGATTTACCCGCAGCTGGTGGACGCTGTTTACTGTACCGCCCTCACTGTATAATGGATGTTGTCTCAGGACTTATCACCGCAACCTTTCCTGCCAGTCCTGCACTTGCGCGCCTCACCTTGGATGGCTGTGTTTAGCATTTTGCGAAAGGTCAACCCACGCGTTGTCAGATAGATGAATATTGATAACTGCGGGACTGTGACACCCGTTCAGCTCTCGGGGAGGAATTGATTAGGCTGTCACGCTGTGTAATATTCTCGGGGGGGGAGGTGGGATTGAGACGGAGGGGAATTGTCTCATTCTCCCGGGCTGTTATTGTGACGTGGGTGACCATAACTGGGAGATATACGGCGGTGAAATTCTCGCGGAGCGTTTCAGGCAGTTCGGCAGTGAGGGTGCCGACTTGCAGTGGAAGTGACTCTGAACTGGTTGCTTTGAACACAGATGAATCATTCATTCATTCATTCATTCATCTTCTATACCCACTTATTCCTATTCAGGGTCACGGGGGTCTGCTGGAGCCTATCCCAGCTGTCTTAGGGCGAAGGGAGGGTGACACACTGGACATGTCGCCAGTTCATCGCAGGGCCACATAGAGACACACAACCATTCACGCTCACGGACAATTTAGAATGTTCCATTGACCTCACATGCATGTTTTTGGAGTGTGGGAGGAAGCCGGAGAACCCGGAAGGAACCCACGCAGACACAGGGAGAACATGCAAACTCCACACAGAAAGGTCCCTGGCCCGGGCCCCGGAATCGAACCCACGACCTTCTTGCTGTGAGGCGGCAGCGCTAACCACTGCGCCACCGTGTCGCCCCAGATGAATCATATTTATATGATATTTTGCTCTGGCTTAAGTAGAAACTCTCCACATTGAGAGACCAGCGTGCAAGATTTCATAGAATCTGACAGGTGATAAAATTACAAGTATGTCTGTTTAGCTCTCATGCGCGTCTCATGTTTATTTCTCATGCAGTTAGTTAGTTCTGACTATCTGGTCGGCTCAATAATCCATCTTGCACTGACTGGCATGCTAATTCTGCATCAGTGGCTCCTCTCCAAATTCCATCTGGTAAAGTTCACCCTGGTGTTAATTGATTTGCCCATCCTTCTTAAAATAAGCTGTATTATCGCTGAAACCCTGAGCGGATCCACCTGCTGGGCTGCTGTGGAAAGGCAAGTCTCACCATGTGGCCTCTTCCCTCCAAGTGGAGCCACTTCCTGAACATGAAGCCCGACAGCTGCTTAATTTACACTGACTCGAATGTATCATTCACACGCATTCTGTGCAAGTCGGCCTAGAGAAGAAGCACGTAATGGATCATGGCAATAAATTGCCTTAAATGTCACAGATTTAATCTCTTCATGCGTCAGACACCTCAGACATGGATCCACACTGCACCCGGCCCACTGTACCTTTTAAATTTATATATCACAAAGACGGCCAGGCCCATCAGCACCACTGACACCAGCATGATGACTGCGGTGCCGCTGTGGCTGCTGTCACTGCTGTCCACCAGGGGAGCTGAGGCGGAATGAAGAGGACGTTAAGTACACATACGAGCCAAATGAGGACAAAATACACGCTGTTGCTGTTGCTGTTGTTGTTGTTGTTGTTTTGAATTATGTTAAATATGAATTATATAACAATCCTATTAAAAAATTAGAAATAATGAAGAATAAGCACTGGCTTGTTTTGCTGATAACGTTGAAACATGATGAGCGCTCCTACATCCAATTAGCACATTGTCTTTTTTCTTTTCATGCTGAACGCAATAACAGCTTCACACGATCAACGCTGCTCTTCAGCGATGTCTGTGGTGCGTTTATTAAAAACAAACCATCAGACAGCTGAAATGCAAACAGCAGTCTGCTGATTAGCTCTTTGGTTCCCTTTCGAAAAAATAAATAAATAAATAAATAAATAAAACTGTTGTAATAGAGGTGTGATTCTCATCCTTTATTTCATTTGCCGGATCCATTTCGATGAAAAACATGGAGCTTTGGCGACACGACCCTTTGTGATGTCACATAGGGTTCCTCCCCCCAAGTTGGTGGAAAACAGCCTCAGTCAGGTTGTTTACTCCTGGTACTTTAAAGCCTCAGCTGAAGCTAAAAGCAATTCTTTTTTGGGATCGGAAGCTCTGAACAGAGAGCTAAAAGTTAAGATATTTAGCGTCTCTGGAAAAAAAAAAAAAAAAAAATTGTACATGGGTGAGATAAGGGACTTTTTGTATTTTTGTTGGCACATTTTGGGAACCAGGGAGTCTGACTCCTCTGCCTCCATTTAAGGAACAGCTCACTCGGCTGTGACAACCCCCCCCCCCTCTCTTCCCAACCCCAAAATGGACTGCGTGTCTTTCCAGATGGAGACGTGCGACGGAGGCGGCGGACTGACCTGGAGACATCCGAGTGGCATACACGTTCACCTGCACCCCGGGCTTGAGTGTGAACTGGATGAGGTCTTGGTTCAGAGCACTTAGCAGAACCTGGGAAAGCTGCGAGGGGGAGGGGGAAGGGGAAGGGGAAGGAGAGGGAGAGGGGGAGGGGGAGGGGGGGTGTGGGTGGGTGACAGGGCAAGGAAGACTCCGTTAGCAGGCCGCTGCCAGGCAATATTTCACCGCCATCAATATTTCAACCGCAGTCATTTCATCCAACAAGCTGAATTATGAATCAGAATTTATTTTTTTCCACCCCCCCCCCAACCCTCCCTCGTCTTCCCTTCTAAAGAGGAGCAAATGTCGAGGTGACGGAGGAAACGCCGAGCCTGCTGTGGATGGAAACACTGACGGCTATTTCAGCGAAGTGGGCGCCTGCTCGCGCTCTCGCAGTCGCACTTAAATCACGCAAATTCCACCTTCCAAAACAAACAAGTGCACGTTTTATCCAGATTTCAAAACTCAAATTTCATATTGCAAATTGCCTTTTCGTTCTGCTTTGTTATTCCTTGTTTGATCCCAGAAGAGCCACAAGTTCCCTCTGCTTTCCACACCTAGATGAAGCAGTCATTTAACTGGAGACCAAAACCCATTTGAGTCCTTAGGCATGCCTCACTAATTCCATCTCGCTCTTTCTAAAAAATCTTTCCCACTGGTTAAAATTAGACCGCACTACACAGTATGAATAATTACTTTTTGTTCTAGTGGCATATCAGGGTCAGTAAATCTATTACACATTTTAATAAGCTGCTTCACACGTGCACACGGCACGCACGCACGCACGCGCGGCGCGAGTGTGTGTGTGTGTGTGTGTGTGTGTGTGTGTGTGTGTGTGTGTGTGTGTGTGGGCGCACTCTTCATCTAAACGCTTTCACGTTGCAAGTCACTCAGCGGAGACGAGCACGGGTGGAGTGAAGATTTATTACCCCCATTGTCTGTGAGCTTCTGCCAGGTAATCAGACAGGCTTTAGATAAATACATCTTTTTAATTCCCAATCCAGGGCGCGCGCCCCAGTTTGTCTTCCCCCACCCGCACTGGCGCCAATTATATGATGCATCAACGTAATTAAATACCTATTAGCTCGTTTGGAGAGTGACTGCGCGCCAGCGAAATTGTGTTTGCTTGTGAAACACCGAGGGTCTGTCTGTTGACGATGAGTAAATGGGCTCGTCTTTGCCTGGGTTTCTTTAAGAAGGGGGAAAAAAAAAAAAAAACCCTGCCCTGTTATTACACTGATTACACGTTTGATTGCTTTCTCGGCCATGATGAGCAATCAGCTGTGAAGGTCCGGGATTATTTCTCTGGTTCTGCTTAATATGAATCACGGCGGCTCCAAGTGTTCCTTGAGCTGGTATTTATTACCTGAACTTCTTCGTTTCTTCGGTGAGTCTAATATCTAAGGCGCTTTTATATTTATTTTGTCTTTTTTTTAATTTATTTATTTATTTATTTATTTTTTTAAATGCCAGCGTTTTCCTGGAGGCTTCTTCGCTGCTCGTACGCGGGGAGACTTTGCCCTCTAGTGGTGACACTGTGTACTGCTACACGGGTGGATTGAGTTGAGGCGTTAAATAATTTAGCACTTGGGCAATTAAAAAGCAACGAGATTGCATTTTCAGTTTGGTGACTTAGAAAATGAAACAAAATTAACAATTAAAATTTGTGTTACGTGGTCCAAGCATAAAGACAACAAACGTATTTTTCTTTTCTTTTTTTTTTTTTTTATTTAAAGAGAGGAACAGCTTTTCAAATGAATGAGAATCACACTGAGTAGGTTTTAGTATGTGGCAAAGATGATTCTATTGTTCGCATGACACAAAAGAAACAAAGATACCCAGTTTAAATTAGCACTGGAGCTGTAACACAAGCTTCCTGTCCAGTGGTTATTTTTTACCCCAATTACGACAGAAACACACCATGTTTTTCCCTGGTAAAGGTCAGCAGTGATAAACAGAGTTCCACCTGCCTACCTACTGGCTAGCGGTGTCCAATTATTGTACCAGAGTATGAAAATCCATTTGCAGAGGACTTTAAACTTTGCTGACTGAGGTAATCCATCAGCACGAGGGCCATGTCGGCCTTTATTCTTGTCAAAGTTGCCCCTTATTGCTGCGTGACGACGTAGCGCCGACTCTCTGAATAGAGCTGCACTTAGAAGCGTGTTCCTGCGCCGGTATAATGCAGCTTTGACAGAAATAAATGGAGACACGCGGCTCATTGTGTCGTAGCAGCCCACGGAAACCAGTTTCTAATGTTCTTAAGCTGAAATTCATCCCTCGCTAAAATTAAAGTAGTTTTCCCCTCAAAGTTTTTGGTTATTCGAAAGCTCTTCAGTTAAGGAGACCTAACAAAAACGCAAAGTATGTTTGGCATAAATGTGATTGAAGAACATATTTAGGTTCTTATGAATAAAAAAAAAAATGTATATTTCTTTTTGAGGGATATTAAAAAAAATAAAGAGTTAAAAGTGCCATTCAGTGTGTATTCAGCGATACAATGAAACATATTTGAGCTGCCGGCTGTCTAAAGTCAGTGCGTATATAACCTCATAACCATCATGCCAATTGTTGCCCAATAGCGGCTGATATACATTCAAACTTCCATGAAACTACACTTCTGAGCAAACTGACTTCCCTGCCATGCAGGATCCGGAGCCCTCTAGTGGTAGAAAGCATTTACCACGTATTTGTGGTTGAACCTTGAAAAACTCCAGCGTGCGGCAGGTTATTTAAACACGCAGATGGTTAGGATCAAGTCATTTAACAAACAAATGAGCAATCCAAAGACTGGAAACCCTATTAAAGTGATTATTGGTGTGTAAAAGACAGACAGCCAGGCTCTAATTGAGATGAGTGGGGGGGGGGTTTCAATCATTCCAATGACAGGCAGTCATAGAACACACACACACACACACACACACACACACACAAAAACAGCTTTGAAACTATTTGTCTGGAGGAGTAAATTGCTGTTTTGTTGGAATAAACACAAGGCACCAGATGCTTTAAGAAAGCAAAATAGGTGGTGAGAGATGTGAGGTGGCCGTGATCCTTACACAACGTTTTGAACATTTTTTTTTTGTGTTTATATAATTCCACTGGTGACCTAAAAAAAAAAAAAAAAATAGTGCTGTCAACCCACCTATTTATCTTTAAAATACATAAAATTGCACTGGGGAAAAATAAAAGCTGCCTTAAGATAAAAGAACTTTTCAAAGCTGAGCCGTTTGTTTTCTTTGAAAAGTCACGCCTCAGCGTTGTCGTGTGACAGCCTAAAGTGAAGCAGATATTCTCCGGGGGAATGTTTTCTCCAGAGAGGCGCCCTTGGCCTCCTCTCCGCTTGCTTCCTGCTTTTTTTTGTGTGTGTTTGTTTTGGGTGTGAAACGAAAGTCGTGTTGTGCAGAGAGCGGTTTTCGCTACCTGATCCAAGTGAGCCCACTTCTCCTCCGCTCCCCCGGGTCTGGACCGCGTCGCGGGCACGAGGAAGATCTCTGCTGTGGTTGGCAAACCAGGGAGCACCGTCACCAGGAGCTGATCCTCGCTGATCCCTGTCGCCTGCAGCCACAGAAATATGGTCAATAATTTAAAAAGGAATAATATAATAAAAAATAACTTTGAAAATAAATGAAAAGGATTTCTTTATTATTACTGTGGGAGCCAAGGGGTAAAGCCTGTAAAACACCGCTTATCCTTGCCTCTGCACAATTGACTGCCTTTTGCACAGCTTGCTCTTGTTTGTTCTATTTACATTCACTTTGACTCTTCCTTGTAATTGCTGGATAGTTTGCGTTTTGTATTGTTTTTAGTGCTGCAACAGCATAGTTTCCCCAATTTGGGATCAATAAAGTACATCTATCTATCTATCTATCTATCTAGCTATCTATCTAGCTATCTATCATAAGCTGTCAGAGTCGCCGCCACCTAGTGGCTGGAGGGCTTGGATCAAGGGAGGCGTGGCCAAACAGTAAGTCATTTGACCTCACTTCCACGACCAGCTGTCGTCCTAGTTTGCTGATTAGCAAACCCAAGATCTTCAGAAGAGGAGAGAGTTTTATACAGTTTTGTTTTTTCAGGGAAAAAACAACAACTTTATTTTGGAATTAGTTTTCTTTTTCACATGAAGCTTTTTGTTTTTTGCAGTTGTCGAGCCAGATCTTTTTTTTTTTTTTCTTTGCTCAGCTACCACAGTGAAACAAGAGCAACAAGAATAACGGCGACTGTCTGTCAAGTGAATGACTGCAGGACTGACATCAAACAGGACTATTATCCAGTAGCAAAGCGTTGACAGGAGTTGGACTGGAGACCTTGGATGATGACGACGACAGTGATGATGACAGCCGGACCAGACTGTCCAAGGTACAGGCCTCTTTTGGAACTCAAAGCAGGAAAATCTGTTGCTGGAATTGATTGTGGTGAATTTTAACCGAAGTGGATAATTGGGCTGTTTGTGTAATTTCTGGGTAGGCGATGATGAAAACATTACAGTTTAAAAGGTTTGGAAACTGTGTTGCCTCCCACTCCGTGTGTAATTTGCCAAATCACTGTCGGGTTAAAAACGTGCTGGCAAACTGGAATGTGCGCCGTCATCTTGAGTCTGCGCTAAATGCCAGGGCTTTTAGTGCACTTGCACCACAACCAGGGGTCTGCTGTCAGGTTCCTGGTGTTCGCCACGTTCCTATCTGACAAGACAGAAGGTCAAAGTGAATGTTTCATACTGAGGGCTCCTGTTGGGTCCATGAAGAGCTTGTGTGTCCGGGTCTTTCGCGTAACCCGCTGCTTTGTTGACGTCCCCGGTGCCTATTTTTTTTTTTTTTTTTGAAAGAGCAAATTTAATGCCCTTTACTGCTGGAGCGGTTCTGGTTGAAAGCTTGTAGCCTACTTGTAACTGACAATTTTCCGGGTGAGGCGCCATGTCAGCGTGTCAGGGTTAACGGCTAATTGCGCGGGAAGTAGGGTCAAAGATGTTGAAGGGAGCCAAAAGTGGCGCTTGACACACAGCTACATGCATAAATTTCAGAGGCAGTGAGCGGAAATATCACGGGCTCAAGCGACTTGTCTTCCTTTTTTCTTTTTTTCCCCCTCTTTTTTCCTCTCCTGGCGAGCATGCAGCTGCTGACTGCTTGAAAGAGCTTTAAAGTTCATCTCAACCCGGTTATGTTGCAGTGTTTAAAAATGCAAACAAACAGCTGCGGCGCTGACCTGAACCACGGAGCTCCTCACCACTCTGCCGATGTCCTCCCTCCACTCAGACACCCCCGGGTTCAGCTCGTCCAGATTGGAGGAAAAAGCCAAGACGTGTGAGCGGAAATAATCTGGAAGCAAGCGCAGAAATTCAATTTGGATTTGCCTTCAGTGAAAATTGGGACGTTAATGGCTTTTATCAGGGAAGACTTGTCATACAGCCACTAAACTGAGAGGGATGGTGGGGAATATTAATCACTATTAATGCTATCACTGCCTCGCCAGCTCCTCCGCTAGGGACTGATGTGAAAGACAAGCTTATATTGAGATTAGTGTGGTGAGTGACATATGAAGGGGAGAGACCCGACGACCCCTTGAAAGGAATTGAAAATGATAGGCAACACCAAGTGAACACGTTCAAAAGGTTCAAGGTTATGTAAAATTCACTTTGCTGATGTTTTTCCGGTGCTAATGTGTCAGTGGCCTGTCAGTGAGCTACGGAAGAGGATTGGGGCCACAAGAAAAGAAAAAGAGATTTTTATTTTTTTTTTCCAAGTTTCCATTTCGAGAATAAAGTTGAAATTTCAAAAAAAAAGAAATTTCGTAAAGTCAGGCCAGTTTCCTGATTACTATGGGTGAACCCTGTGGGATAAACCTGGTTTCGGTAGTTTTACCTGTGGGTAACTGGGTTAATCCACCATCCACTTTCTTCACAAAATTTACACTTAATTTGCGTCAACTTAATTCATGAAATGTCTAGTTTACCCATGAAATTTCGTCTTTTTTACGTTGACTTTATACACGAAATTTCAACTTTATTCACGAAATGTTACTTCTTTTTTTTTTTACGTCAACCTTTTTCACTAAATTTTGACTTAATTCAAGAAATTAAGACTGACACTGACGGGGGCACACATCCATAACTCACCGTAAACCGCCACGGCCATCTGGTCCTGCAGGACGGTGTTCCCCACCGAGGCCTGGAGCGTCACGGCGTGTCTGCCCTCCTTGAGGAAGGTGAAAGACAGGGTTCCATCCAGAGTCACGACCGGCTGAGGCGCACAGAGACACACAGGGAGGTAGAGTGTGAGGTACCACCCGTCCGCCCTGCTGATCCACCGTGTTTTAAACTAGATGGCGGAATTCACCTCTGATTTATTACCGAACCACCAGTAGTAGGTGACCGTCCCCACGGTGCTGGGCCGTAACACCGCCGTCAGGTTCACCGCCCTGTTCTTTAAGACCACCGAAGGCACCAGCAGCTCTACGTGTTCCATTTGGCCTTTGAGGAGAAAACATGAAAATGTTCTTTTTAACGCACTCCTAAAGATTTTCTCTTCTTTTTTTTCTTTTCTGGCTATTTCCAGACCGGAGGCCAGCCTGCCGGTAATGAACCTATAGAGGGAGAAGCTGATTGCACAGCACGAGTGGTTTTGGCGAGCGCTATCCCGCCGCCGTCGGTTGCCGTTATAATGAGCCGCGTGTGCACTCCGAGAAAAATCGCTGCCCATTTCCGTCAAGGAGCGGACAACAGGCAGCCGTCTTTCTCACCCGCCGCACACACGGTGGCGAGCACTCCAAAAGTTTGGCCGCTGATTTTTTTGGATGGAGTAGCGCGTTAATGAGCCAATCTGATGCTCAAGTAGTGTCATCGGCATATTTTATAAGTGTTTTGTATATCTTTTTTTCCCCCTCCTAACTACTCTCAGTGTGGCGACCTACTTTGAGCCTCTTGAATGCCCTCATGCTTGATTAGTTATGGCAAACAAGCATCAAATATCTTCTGTTATTAAAGACGCATTGGAAAATCGACAGAATTCACTTCGCTAATGTTATTTATTCTGTCTCAGCCTGTCAGTGGACCCGACATGACAAACATTCAGCTTTTTCTGCTTTAGCTTGGTCAGCAATCATTTGCTCAAAATAGACGTTTTTGGAAAATGCCCCTTTGTGATGTCATAAAGGGCCCATGTACCTTTTCCAGGTTAGTGAAAACACTCCAAGCCACATCTTCATTCCGTCCTGCGATGCCACCTAGTTTTTCTTTCTCTCCGAACATGTTGAAGTTGTTTGGTTTTTGCAGAAAACTAAAACATGATGTTTTCGCTGGAGGCTGTAAACAGAGGGCTAAATATCCTATTTGGATCCCATTTACAGTTTTTGGTGACTGAGTAAATAAAGATCAAAAATAGGTGTAATATGGAACCTTCAGTTAAAGTCAGGCCCTGCCAAAATGTTCAAAATTCAATGAACACATAATACCGACACTATGCAACACTTCTTACTTACAGGAGACGTGGAGGTAGAGTATCACCCTCTCGGAGCCCAAAGTGTTGCCCGCTGTGGCGGAAACCTGGTAGATGCCGACTTTGCTGTAGACGTGCTTGACCCCGTCCTCGATGGAGCTTATGTTGACGTACGAAATGGTCGTCCCGTCGCCAAAGTCCACCGTTATGCTTGTCATGGAGCTGAGGCCCTTGGAAAGCAAAGAAATCCCCAAAAAATAAAGTTAAAAAAATCTGACTTTGTTCTTATCTAACTTCATGTCGCCACAAAATATGAGTGCAACTCCAACATCTGCAACAAGGAGGTCAAGTGGCAAATCATGTCGCTGCATGTTTATTTAATGCGGCAGCATTTCGGCCTCCCTTACAGCCTCTGGATATGTAACGACAACTAAAATAAAATTTTACATTTTTTGGATAACAAAAAACCCTCGCTTGCTCGCCCGCTCGCTTATTTATGTTGTGAGATCTCCACCTGCTCCAGAAAGACCAGGAAGGTGACGTTCCTCTCCAGCGTCGCCACCAGCGTTCCCTCGCTTGTGAAGAGCTGGAGGCCCCTGGGCGCCTGGCTGGGACACTTCTGTCGCCTGGGGCTGTACCTCAGCAGCGTTGTCTCGGTGCAGTTGTTCGACAAAGCCCTACGATATCTGCCGTTCCATTCGACACAACACGAATGAGCGGATCGCAAAGTGAGAGACACGTGTAGTACACATGTAGCAGCAGCAGAACATAAAGGGAGAAGGTCCGGGGGGGAGGGGGTAGACAAGGAGGATATATTAAAAACTGTTATTCTTTACTACTGCATGACTCCACTTTAAAGGTCCAATGTGTAAAAGAATTTAAAGAAAGCTCATTTCTTCGTATTTAGTTCACTGTCAGGCTTCCTTAAATATGGCAAGATTACAGCTAACTAAGAGCAAGACCCTTATTGCGCTATGTATATTCTGATATATTTGAGAATCCTTCTTAAGGTAGGAAAAACCAAATTGCTTTTATTTCATTATTTATGGACAGTATGTTAAGCTTTTAGCAACAAAATAAATCGTAAATCGAGCCAAATTTTACACATTGGACTGTTAAGAAAGTTAAAGTGGGAAATTAAAGGAGACTTTTGTGTGTCTACTGTCCTTTTGACACATAATAGAACAAAATTATAATTGGTACCCAGTGGTGTTGAGGAAGCTGTCCCCGGTGATGCAGTCTCGGGATGTCGTGGAACGAACGAACCAGAAAGCCGGAGTACAGCTTCCGTCAAGCTGCCTCTCAAATCCGTAGTCACTGGAACAGAAGCGCAGGGCGGGGTAAAGCAAACCGTGCCATTACTGGGCTAAGTTATCATTTATTTAACACATCGAATTCAATTGTCTTGGCTCAAACAGAATCCCGCTCCAGTCAGCAGAGCCCCACAGAGGATGTTAGAGGTGTTTCAGACTCGGCAAAAAAAAAGAAAAAAAGGAAAAAAAAGTTTTCACTGCGCAGACAATTTCAGATTTTATGTTTTATGTATCAGAGCCTCCGAAGCGGAAAAAGGCACCGCGCGTGTTTACGCAAGCCGTAATTACACCTTGGCAAAGTCAAAGCGATTGCTCATGTTCTTTTCATCGTGATCAGGGCGCAGCGCCGTCTCAGACGGCGGAGACTTTTTAATCTGAAGCCTTTCGCTGCTAAACTGATGCTCAGCCTGTCTAATATGGCAGTCGGGGCCCTGTTCCAATAACTTCAGGGCAACTGAAAAAAAAAAAAAAAAGAAAGAAACAAAGAAGAAGAATGACGAGGAGATGAAGTGAACAGACATACAAAAAGTTTTGATGAAACATGGATAGACACGTAATGTTGCTTTTCAAGCACTTTTATTTAATCTTCAAATATTCTCAGCTCTGTGTGTCTGTCGCTTTAAGCTGCACATTACACAACTACTATCCATTCATACACACACACAATATATATATATATATATATATATATATATATATATATATATATATATATATATATATATATATATATATGTACATATATACATATGCTCTTATATGTATGTAAATATATATATATATGTATACATAAAGAATCTTGAAAGGGCATGTTCAACTTCAAACACCCACTTCTGCACATACCAAAGAGCAGTTATGTTAATTAATGTCGGCAATTAATTCCTGTGAGCAATCTGTCTCAGTCTGACTGGGGTTTGTTTTTGTTTTTTGCTTAATTAAAGAATCTCCTCAAATTGCACCCACATTCACCTGGAACAAGAAGCAATTGGATTGAACACCGGCTATTGTTTTCAACCTGCATGTTTTCACCCAAGAATTGCTTCATCGTTATCTATGAAATATGTGCTTAAGAGGGTTAATATTACGGCGCTCCTCAGACATCCCTCATGTTGTGCACTAGTTTGCGGCGGACTGTGCCCCGGGGGGGCTGATAAAATGTTGTGCTTTGGGTTTAATGAAGTGAAAAGTGGAGCTGCAGAGCCGCAAACTCACCACTCAAAGTCGGCCTCAGTGCACGGGCACGATTCTGACATCTGGAAATTATACTGATCTCTGGCCTTGACACATCGCACGCTGGCTTTTAGTTTTTGAAAGACTCTCTTCATTCCCATGATGCACTCTTCACCCTGTAATGAATAATAGATGGTAAACATTTCCAGGATTCTCTTTTTCCTTTTATAGTACTTTTTTTTGTTGTTGTTGCTGCTGCTGCTGCTGCTATCATCTTTTGACCATCTGACTCCGACATGGAAGTGCTGTTTTTTGGCTAGTGTCGGATACTTTTTTTTGTTTTTGTTTTTTTACTCCTGCCTTATTGTTCAGCTGCCATGTCTCGTAATCTTCGGACGTGCATCGGTGTTGAAAGATCGGCCTGAAGTCAATCTTGACAAGTTGCCACTCGGATCGGTGGCTGAAATGACCAAATATTCTGCAAAAACATGTCAGGAAAGAGAACGAGGTCAAAAACATGTGGCTGCTGGGCAGGACAAGAGAACACTTGTGCGTACCCAACACTCGCGCAATACATAGACTCAAATACCGTAACTATAAAGGCCTCACTGATGGACAACAGTCGTAATTAAAATGCAAACATTTAAGGTCTTGGCGCTTCCTTCCGCGTCTTACGTCATTATGAGGGTGTCCTCTCCAGGCTCCCCAAGCACGCCGTCGACGTAGAGTGGAGACGAGGTGAAGCTATATTTGTCCCAGTTTCTGCCTTCATCAAAACTCAGCCTGGGGGAGAGAACAATGGCGCCATCACAGACGGAACTGCCGCAAATAGAGTTGAAGACGAGCCCCGCCAGAGGAGCAGCCTGACTCCTCGGGTTTTGAAGACGGAGCGCTGTGTCGGAAGAGATGTGACACATCCGGGGAGAGCCTTACCAAATGTGCCTAATTGGCAGAGGTGTGTGTCGGATGGCCACCAGAGATCCTCCCTGGTTGAGGAAAAACACGCTGTACTCCTCCTGAAAAACCTGCAGACATGGCCCAGATCCTTCTGTTACAACAGGGATCACATGCACGCGCGTCTCTGGTCCCCATGTTGTGCAAAATCCCCTTTATCAGCCTGCCAGCGACCTGAAGGAAGAAGTCCACGCTAGACTGCTTTATTTTTTTCCGCTGTTAAAAAGAAAATGGGGCGTAAAATGCAAAATTCTGGATTTTAGCCCTTTGTGATGTCACAAAAAGCGCTAAAACCCTCACTGATTGGTCTCCCAGGTTTGTGGCCACGCCCCCCTCCAACCATCTGAGGTCACTCAGAAAGTTTGTGTAGCTTTGACACAATGACAAACGGGTGTGTCGGTTTTGGCAAAAGGATAACAAACTAGCTTTGACTGGAGGCTCTACACAAAGGGCTAAATATACTGTGTTGAAAAGTCTATCATTCAGGGCTTTTCAAAAAGGGAGTCTATGTTGTGGAAAGTTGCAGTGTGCTGCTCTCTGAAGTCTTGTTGTGACGGCAGGAATCTTTGGGCTTGTTTGTCACGCTGAGAACGGCTCAACGTGTCTCGCACAAGCCCGGGTGTCGAATCTTTTTTTTTTTTTTTTTTTACTTGTTTGAGACACGAAGATGTAAAAAAATAAATCAGTAAATAAATGAAAGCTGGCGGCTGTGTGCAACTCCCAGTGACATTTGCCTCATCTTCAGTCAGACGTTGCCGGAGTAAAGTTGTGTTCTTTTCTTGCGTGTGTTTTTGTGAAGACAAAAGAGGTCAATTCCAATCATTTTGAAATCACTTGTTTGACTGTACCTCTCTCCAGGTGTTCCCGGCATCCGACGTGATGAAAATACTGACGTTCGTATTTGTCAGCTCGGTTCCGACCACACCTGAATACAAAACACGACAAAATAAAATTCTTATCTGCATTAGTTTGGCAACTCGTCTCGGCTCTCAAAGCAAAACTAATCACGTCGCAGCATGAATCCATTTGAGTTGTTCATCTGAGAGCGGAGGGTGGGATTAGATTTTGTTTTTGTTTTTCGCCTCCCACGAACGTAACAGAGAGCAGATGTGCAGGAGTGATCCGTTGTATTTTATTTCCTGAAAGTCAGTTCGGAAATGCACGACTGGGAACCATCGAGAAGAATTGTGTCTCCGCTGTGGGCGCTGAGGGACGCTGTCGAGGGTAAACAACAGCAAAGCAGTGCCAAACAAAGTGCAATTCCTCTCCACAAAACAAAACCAAACCTGATGCTATAATAATTCCTGGAGCCGACTCTTTGCTGACAATGTTCCCCGAGGCGTACGGGTTCTCCGACACGTGAAGGTGGAGATGTAGGGAACAGCCGGGCTGCAAACAGAATAAAGGGAAAAGAGCATCGTTGCTATTTATCCTTATTCCAATTATTCCCAGTACTTTGATTAAGAGCCAAGTCACGACATATTTTAGTGGAGATTACACAACTATAATTTATCGTGAAATTACCAGTGTGAGTTTAAACAAACAAAATACTAATGAAACGCCTTCTTCATTAAAAAAAAAAAAAAAACTGTGGGAAAAATGAAAGTGAAATAGTTTTGTTAATGTGCAATTTCTTTTGTTATTCTTATTTTAGACACCACAGCAGCACCAAGGTTACTGATTTTACATGTTAATGGGACCATCTGACCAAAACAATGACAATATTAATAGCGTGGCAATGACTTTATCTGTGTCTAAGACGAAATAGTTTGTGGTTGGATCCCAAATGTCCCATCAAAAAAAAATAGAAAAATCTAATTTTTAAACTTTCATATATTCCAAAGAGATTTAAATCAAAATAATCTGACACAAACTGATTATTAAAAGTAATGCATATTGAAAAATACCATGTTGAGTTTATGTAACAATAACATTATTATCTCCAGGACCATGCCTTCATTATTTTTTTTCTGCATGAGCTGTGGCATTTTTTTATGCATGCATTTATTTCCAGGAAAATGTACTTGTTCACAGTAGAACTTGTTCCCCTGGAGATCGGTCGTCGGAGCCTGGAGAAGGCGCCAGTCTCTCCCCTTGTTGTACGTGATGTAAGTTCTCACTTGGTTCTCAACAACTTTATTAGACAGGAAAACCCCTTTAATCCCCGCAACCTGCAAAGACGAGAGGTGCAGAGCAGTGATGGGGAGGGGACGGAGAGGGTGAAATAACAAGAAGAGAGAAGGGATGGGTGGGAGAGGATAGGAAAAAAAGAAGAGAGCAACGGTAAATAATTCAGACTCAAGTAAAGCTGAAGGTCTAGTTCGGAGAGGAAGCGATGTCTGAAAGTGATAGTCTTTCTGACAGGGAGCACAATCTGAGAACATCTGCACGACTCGCAGATGCAAAACAACATATGGTGCCGGGCTTCTCCTTCAGTCCGTCTGAACAGAGCAAGGCAGACGGCTCCGATGATCCCTTCCTTCCTTCCGTCCTTCCTTCCATCCTTCCTTCCTTCCTTGGGCCTCTCCTCCATTCAAACGGCCAATCGACCGCCCGCCGGTCGACTCACCGTAGCCAAACGATTCATGAAAGCGCCTCTGAGTCAGCGAGGCGTGAAAGGAAGTGGCGTGGCGGCGGCCGAGGTGCGGGCGACAATGCCACGCTTTGACTGCTCGCCGGAGATAAAGCTAATCTGGACGGATGCACCACGCGTTGAAGTCAAAGCAGCCTCGCGAGTTGCATCTGTCTGCGCAGCCACACACACACACACACACACACACACACACACACACACACACACACACACACTCACACTCGCAGCATGTTTGGCTCAGAATGGAGTCGTTATTTTGCATCAGTTCTGACTAAACCAAGTTGGACAATTGTGTCTCCTCGTGGCCTCGAACTTCGCGGCGGAACTTTTGCAACGTTTCTGTTTTTATTTTGCATGACAATAATGTCCCGGGAAATGATAATAAATCCAGGCATGGAGTGGATTTTGCAGTGCACCAACATCTGTTCCATTATGGCGCAGGCCTGGGAAAAAAAAACAAAAAAAAACGAAGATAAACTCTCGACTCAACAGGTTTGGAGCTGTCTGCCGGTACTCAGATTGTCAGAGGCTGTTAAATTCTTTATGGGGGAATTGAATTTGAATGGGGAACCTCCTGTAGGTATGTGCACCTTGTGAATGCCAGCGTCTGTTTATCTGACTTCTTGAATTGTAGGAGGCAAATAAATAAGTTAGGAGCACCTGTGTGAACAAAAAGCTATCTGTATTATTTAGAATTTTTCGCTATGTACTTTTCCAATCGTTTGAACCGACAGCTGCAGGCAGCAGTGTCTCCAATTAGTACAAACAAACTGAGCAGAAAAATGACCACTTTATACTTGCCTAGGTCTTTTATTAAGCACAAAGCTACATCTCATATTTTTGTGAGTTGCGTGGTTTTTATAGTTGTTATACCCTGAAGTCACAGCAACTCGTCAGTACTGTTTTTATATCCATCTGGCTTTAGTCTCTAACTGGGGTATCTTTAGTCACTTATTAAAAGCTATTAAAATTGTTCCCTAGTTAAACAAACCAATATCGATGACTATCCATCCATCCATTTTCCATACCCGCTTAGTCCCGAGGTCAGGGTCACGGGGGTCTGCTGGAGCCTATCCAGTGACTTGTGACACCCTGGACAAGTCGCCAGTTCATCACAGGGCCACATAGAAACAGACAACCATTCACACTCACATGCACACCTACGGACAATTTAGAGTGTCTAATTGACCTCACATGCATGTTTTTGGACTGTGGGAGGAAGCCGGAGAACCCGGAGAGAACCCACGCAGACACAGGGAGAACATGCAAACTCCACACAGAAAGGTCTCAGGTCCGGGCCCCGGAATCGAACCCACAACCTTCTTGCTGTGAGGCGGCAGCGCTAACCACTAGCTTCTCCTAAATTAAAGCCTGTGTAAAGTTTTCCTCCTAAAAATAAATTCCCGAGGATTTAGGCAACGTTCCATCTGGCGTGCCCAGTGCGGGATTTAAAAATCAGCAACTCAGAGGTTTCAGCGCACATGATTTAGCAAAGCAAACAAGAGGTGGGGTGGAATAAGTGCAGGTACAAACAACACAAAGGATTTAAACCAAAGTCCAAAGACATCAATTACCAGCTCTCTCATAAATACGGAAAAACATTTATGATCTGCGCTCCTTTTGGCATGCACAGTTGCAAGTTTGCCCAGGATGCCCCGAGGTGCCTCGGAGCGAGAGAACGGGAAGCAGAACCCGGCCGGCAGCAGCTGTCCGCCCACCTCGTAGAGATCTATCATGATGTTGCCCTCGGGTCCGCCGCTGCTCACAACGCTCTCCAGCATCAGGGTGAAGAACAGGCCCCTGGACTCGGACATGTACAGGTTGTAGGAGTCGTTCTGGTGCCAGTCCTGGATGGCCACCACCACCTGGTTGTCATCCGTGCTGATGATCTGCAGGTCCTGGACAAATGAAACTCATAAGCAGACGGCTGGACAGGAGTTTGGCTCCCGAGACTCGGCTGAACATTAACAATTGGCGGGAGTTAAGCAGCCGGGGAGCTGGAGCTGCGGGCTGTCGATCCGTCCCAGTTACCCTTGGCGTGATTCAGTGAGGATCACCAGAGATTAGCCCTCGGGCCTTCCAGCGCGCTCAAAATGAAGACTGGCCACCATTTAATTTAACCGAGACTCCTCTCTCAGTCTTTGGACGCTGGTCTTTCCAAAGCAAACAGTGGAGGAACGGACCGGAGAGCGGCGCAGGGCTCCACCGCTCTCCGGTTGTGATCACCCGGAGCCAATAAGCCTCCCCAACAACCCCCCAGGTGCACTCCCAGCGAACAGAATTCTGATGAGAACACCGTTTTATCCAAAGATAAAGGACGCGTCAGCTTCTAATATTCCTTTGTTGTCGCGGTGCGCGGCATCCGTGCCACTCCATGTTAATCTTGTACGCAAATACTGTTTGATACAGAGAGGTGAGGCGACTGATTAAAACCTGCGCCTGAAGTCTTACAGCAAACAAAAGATCTGAAGATATAATTACGCCTCACGCCGTTTTTCCATTTTGCGAGGAGATAACAGCGGCCGAGTAAACAAATTAAGGTTTTTTTTTCTGGCAAACGCTGGCGACGACACACATTAGTTTGTTGTATGGAGGTGGGTGCGTCTGCTGATGAAGCTCGGCCCTTAGCGGACAACAAACAGCAGTCTTACCTTAGGCAGAGTGTACTTGGGTAGTTTCATGGGGTAGAAAGCGTTTCTTTTATACGACACATAATGGACTGACTGGCCGCCTATTGGAACCTGGAAAGAAAAAAAATTGTTTTAATAACAAAAGAAAACTAAATTGAAAAAACAAACATAATAATGTATCCATCATTGAAACTCAAACTTTTCTACCAATTAGCGTTGAGTGCAGCGCGACAGAGTGCTGCCGTGCGATAACAAACGCCATCCTTTCCAAAGGTAATGAGCTCTTTTAGTTCATGAAAAACATGGCTGCACATTTAAGGGCAAGAGAGATCCCGTTAAGCGCTTCCACAGCGCTTTAATTGTCTTTTAATAAAGCCAGACCTTGCAATAAAAAAGCCCACCTGGATGAAAACATATTCATCCTGAACCACCAGGGAGTTGGGGACGATAAAACCCGGGAAGGGTTTGCCCTTGTTTCCGTCGGAGCAGTTCTGAAGCTTACAAGTGATGTACTGTGACCCTGCGGGAAGGCAAACAAGAATTTTAGCCCTCAAATATACAACGGGGCCAGTAAACAAGAGCGAGTTGCAATATTTTTTTTGTTTTCCCACAAGCGGGGTAACAAGCTGGTGGCGTTTACTGAGCCACGGGGGCTCAATTTTGGAGGCCCCTTCTTCTCCTTCTTCTTCCCCATCTGACTAATAGATAAAGTATAGAGCGCTGTCCCAGTGTGTTAGAATCATCCCGCCGAGGCCGTCTCCTGCGCACACACACACACACACACACACACACACACTCCTTCTCCGTCCCGTGGCCAGGGAAAGAGCCAAGTCACAGCCTGGCCTTTGAAAAATGAATTATCTTAATCACATGAAGAGCAGCCCATTCAAGACGAGGACGAGGGTTTTAGCATTGACAGCAAAAAAAAAATAATAATAAAAAAAAAATCCTTTAATCTCTTAACTCACTTTTTTTTTTTTTAGAGACAGATTTAGGGATTTAATTTAAACACGTGTTGCTCCTCTAAGCTGTACTTGCATTCAGATTTTGACCTATCAGCATTTCCCTCTCGCTGAATTAGCATGGTAATAGAACTCACGTCCGTCGGAGACGCCGATCTCCAAGTGAATCATTCCCTGCTCTTTGTCCAAGCCCAGCCTGGACCTGTGGCATCGACAGACAGTGGAAATGAAAGAGAGAGATTTGCTGAACTTCTTGTTGTTGTTGTTGATGATGATTTAAAAAATAAATAAATAAAAATAAAGTACCTTCATACGAAAACAGTTCAACTTTATTTTAAGCAAAAACATTTTTTTTAAAATCCAGCATTTAAACCATTGCTTCCACCTCTCTCAAAATGCTACCAGGGTTGAGATTCAGCACCACCTCTGTGCGCACTGAAATCAAAGCAGAACCCCACAGCAATGAATTCTACATCTCTGTTTTTCAGGATATTCGTTTTGAGGTCCGGCTGCTGTGATCTTGGCCGCCTTCTCACAGGGGGAATAATCCCCCACGGCGTTAATCTGCACAACTGTTTCCTTCGCTCCGAGTGAGCGGGGTGGGGTGGGGTGGGGGGCGGGAGGGTTCCTGGTTAAGTGCAGAGTGACGGCAGTGACCACTTGTTGTGTTAATAGCGCCTGTTGTGGCAGAGGGAAGAGGTTTCTTTCCATTTTCCATACTGTGTCCCGACTATAATGTAAAGAGCCGTGGCCGCCGCCACGCTGCTTCCCTCAGCACTATGTAATTGCCTGGCAGCTCCATCTCTTTTAATGGACTTTCTGTCAAATACTTCATCCAGTTCTATCAGCAGAAAGCAGCCGCTGCTCTTAAATAACGGCCGGTCGCCGCTACACTGTGTTCCCCCGGCAGCCGGGACGCGGCGCAGGCCTGCGCGCCGAGGGATCAATCCCATTTACCAGTCCCTTTTTTCCAGGTTTTCCCAGATAAAAAAAAAAGAGGATCAGTGCGACATGAAAGCGCTCGGCACTATCTGAGGATCTTTGATGTTTTTGGAGTAGCTTATTTTCATGTTGGTTAGCTCATTTGCCCGCTCTTTGCTCAGCCGTGTAGCTGTACGGCTGCACGTGTAAAATTAGCACTTCCACAACCAACCACGCAGTCTAGGTTTGTACTCTGAACCTCACATGCTGGTTTTACACACATATATAGCCTAATAGCATAATTGCCTAAGTAATTTTTTGGCCAAATTGTGATATCTGCTAAAAATGTGTTTTTTCTTGTTTTCTGAAGACGTTCAACTATGACTCAGGCGACTACGCTATTAGACTAACGATATATATTAGTTGTTGTTCTTTTGTTATGATTGTTAGTTAGTGCTGACAGTTGTAATGCCAACGTAGCCAAATGTACTGAAAAGCACCTTAAGAGGTCAACAGCTGACATTTTGCTGACCATCATGTTCCACTACAATTTAGGGAACAAACAACCGAATTCAAGATGCATTGTTTCAAAATACGAATGTTTGAATGCAAGATGAGGATTTGAAGAAATGGTAGATTGCATAAAGAGATTATAGAACTTTATACAAAAAGGCAGTTCAGGAATGTCATGAGCGACAATTATGAGACGTTTTAGTGACAGTGAGAAAATTCTCCAGGTTTAAAAATGTCAGAGTTTTTTTTGGACAGAAAGTATGCGAAGGGATTCCAAGAAAGACATTGGTTGCGGTTGTGACCCAGATTTCACAGGCATTATTAATTTATTCTTTATTTCAGCCTCAGGGTCCATAGTGAGGCATACACAGACACAACAGCAAACATATAACACATAGAATAAAAGAGAATAAAACTAAAGGCATAAAAAACCCTCATGCAAGAAGCAATAAATAGCGAAGGTCTACCTTGGATTTTAAAGGGACATCTAACTTGAAGTGAAATCTCACCCACTGGCAACGCAACAAAAATCCTGTGACCGCATTCACGTAAATATGGAAACTGAATGGGTGTCTCCACTATACTACAGCTAAAAATACACACATGTTCACTTATTGATGCCTAATTGTTCCCGACTAGTCTATTATTCATTGCGCTTTTTGAATGTATCAAAATATTCTCCGTCCTGGCGGAGCGTCTCTGGCTGCCAGACAGACGAGCGCGGCGCAAACAAAATGATTGTTGATTGTCTCACCAGTAGAATCTGTTGGGGACGACGTTGTCGTGCACAAGCTGCCACCTCCTCCCAAACTCGACAGAGACGTAGAGCTGTGGGAGAAAGCAAAAAAAAAAAAAAAAAAAAAAAAAAAAATGAACAAATAGGAGTAACACAGACAAATTCCTCCAGTGGAGAAAGCCTCCACCCCCGAGTGAGTCATCGCCTTGTTCATGGCCAATTGTTTTATCAAGCAGCTGTCACATTTGGAGATTCGATGGCACCGTTGTGGCAACGTTGCTTTTGAACACGGCGCCAGTGAGAGCTCGTTTTATGTGGAAACGCAGCGGTAATGAGGAAATCCATCGGTTCCAAGTAGAAGCGCCGCGATGCTCCGGAGCTGTGCTTTTCAATTTCAACACCAAAAAGGGGAGAAGAGAAGGGAAGAAGAAGTGAGCCATGGCTGGACATGTAAATAGAAAGTGAAGTGAACCAGTCAGTGCCAGTAAGACGGCGAGATTTCAGCCCGCTTGTGAGATGATCCATCACTGGAACCTGTAGTTTCCTCAGAAATCCGGCTATCTTCAGGAAAGCTTGTCATCTTTCCCTAAAGGCTGAGCATCTTGGACCCAGAGAAGGATGAGGAGACACCGGGCACGTATTCCAAAATGGTGTGACAGATGGTCAATACCAAAAGAGGAAGAAAAAAATCTAAATTTTCAAACATTTTGCTGCGCCGTTAAAAGGACAGACGAAATGCACCTTTGCCAAACTAAAGGATAACCTGATGATGAAAGATGTTTTCTCAAACTATTGATGACTCCGTACCACCCTTTCATCTTCCTGTCTGCGCCGTTATCTCAGTCCTCAGACCTTGAGTGTCATTCTCTCAAAAAAAAAACAACAAAAAAAGTCTGAAATAAAAATAAAAGCTCCAGTGACGACGTGGAGAAACCAAATAAGGCCTGCAGCTGGGTCCTCAAACACCGTGAAGGGGAAGAAGGGTGCGTGCATGCGTGTGTGTGTGTGTTTTTTTTTTTAATAACTAATGGTACGTGTGTGCGTGTCTGTCTGTGTGTGCGATTCCTGCTGTGTGGGCTTGTCTCCGTTGTTAAATTTCCCTTGTGCTGTCTAGGCCACATCCATCTAAGAGAGTTTGCAGCCAGACCTTATGAGGTGAAGAGATTAGCTGCCTACGCTCCGCTGCCTGACTTTGACTTCTGGGTCTGTGCTTGTAGATTATGTCCTCAAAGCTATTTTGTTTATTTGCTTGTGAATCATCTCCATTATAACTTCTTTTTTTTCCCCCCGCCCGTGTGATGTGAAACCTGCGGGAAAAAAGGCACCTGTTGCACTCGTAACTACTTCCGACGTGGCCGCCACACGTTTACCTTTTGCTCGTGGCTGTAAGCCAGGATCCAGTCCTCCTGCTCCGGGTGGAAAAGTAGGCTGAGGATATCAAAAGCCAAGCCGTACTTCTGGTAGGTCGCCCCTTCATCGAGGCTAATGAGCAGGCTGCTCTCTACCTCCGGGTCCGTAAGAAGCATAATCTGAAAGCATGAATAATAAGAAATGGGGTAATCGGCAGGCCACCTTGACATGCGTGCGCTCCACAGGGGTTAAACGTAGCGCTTGGATCGGACGCCCGCGGCGCCACCGTGACAGATTGGTGCAACTGCAAGGCGTTTTTTTTCTCAACATGCCCGTCGGGGGGGAGGGAAGAAAGAAACCAAAGAGCGAACCTACCTTCCTCTTGTTGTTTGGACTCACATACAAGTAGCTCAGTATGACTTTTGGCCCGACTTTCTCGTTAAGTTTCTCGTACGTGGTCCCGTAATCAGTTGACCTAAAATTCGATTACAGGGTGTAAGTAGGTTGCAGGGTGTGTGTGAGTGGAGCGACACCTACTAGTTAAGATGCCGCTGATGGTATCATTAGGCATATCAGGCAAGCAGAAAATTGCAACAGCACAAGTCGTGAGGCAATTTGCTAGATGGATGAGTATTTTTTTTATTTATTTTTTTAATTATGAAAATAAACAACATTGTCCTGGGCGCAATCCATTTCCAGAGAATAGGATACTATCACTTGTATTATTGTGGTGGGGCAGTTAAATCCCTATCTTTTTTTGCTGCTGCAGGGCACATTGGGCTGTTTGCAAAAAAAAAACCAAAAACTAAATATATGCTATGCTGCAGCCTCTAAGCAATGACATTCAGGGCAGGTAGAATAACAGGACAGACTCGGAAACTCTGCCATTGTGGCGATGACAAATTTTGTTTTTCATTGTTTTGGTAGTTTTTTGTTTTGAAAAATATCTGGAAAAACCCAATATGTATGATAAGTCTGTGATACAACACATAAAGCGTGTATTAAAAAAAAGTTTGTGGAACAGTAAAGTGATGGTTATGCCCTTAGCGCTGAACTTTACAGGGTTATGACGACAAATTTAGGGCTTCAGAGCTGCAGTGTCACAGGTCTGAAACTGTGTTTATGGTGAGAGACATTAGGTCGGACACTGTGCGAGGTGCTAAAAACTAATAGCCGCAGACTTAAAGCCCATTTTACAGATGGTCTCTTTGAAGGCCAAAGACACGTAATTTGCCATTTGTTGTGTCAGATTTACACACCCGAGGTCTAAAACCGTGTGTCAAAGCAGAAAAACAGCGCACAGACAAAATAATGGAAAGTGCAGTGTCTGTTTTTGTGTCGTCTGCGCACAGACACTTTCATTAAGCCAGTTGATATCAGACAGCGGCTCTTACCTCCATAAAGAACTCTCCGTTACCCTGCCCGTGTTGAAGTCGTAGTATTTTGTCAGCATGAGGATCACCTGCAACACACATCAAACAGATTAGGAGCTCAAATGAGCGCAAGAAGGTGCCCGAAGACGTGTTGATGCAACTATAGCCGAGTGTTCCGTGCACATCCATGCATGTCTTTCAAAGTACCTTTCAGCCAGAGCTTTATTTAAAAAAAAAAAAAAAAAAAAAAAAAAAAAAAAACAAACATAACCGCAGTGGCCTGTCAGCACGTTAGCCTGTTTGTGGTAGAGCCATAAACCAACACGTTCCCCCCTGGGGATGAAGCAATCACAAATGTATGCTTTAATTTAGGTCTGGAGACCCAGAGGAGCGGCAGCCACTGCGACCACATGATAAACTAAATGAATAAATAAGTCAACCCTATTATAAATTCATTGCAGGCACCGATAGAATTTATTCTCGCCAAAGAGCGACGGACCTCATTAATAGGAAGGACATGTACAGTTTTTTATTTCATAATTGTGTTTTTTTTTTTTTTTTTTTGAGAGGGAAGGTCGTAAAAAGTGTCAATGTCAAGCGTGCTTTACACGCTTCACACAATATAAATACACGGCACACGGGCGTTTTCTGAAATGCACCGGCGGCTGTAGATTTTGAGATGTCTTGCAAATGACCCGTGATTATAATTAATGACTGAGTGGGTCTGCAGTAAACTCCAGAGCCAATCTAAGCTGCTCTGTGTGTGTGTACGTGTATGTAATTACTGCCTCCTAAACCATACGTAGACGCATTGATTGGTGATGGTAATTCTCTGCAGAAAACTTGAAAGAGCTCATCAAAGCAGCAATATTTAGCCCTCTGTTTACAGCCACCAGCAAAAATTTTAGGATATAGCTTGATCCTAACGCTGATGCTTTGGTGGACCGACCACATGATCAGAAGAGAGCAACACATGTTGCCATAGATGGTGGAAGAAACACATAGCTGGGAGTGCCGGCATCAACCTGGGAGGGGTGACAGTGCCCTTTCTGACCTCACGAATGGGTGATTTCCACAGCTGAGGACTTTCAGCACAGACACAGAAAACGGCATGAAAGTTTGCACATTATGGGAGCTTTTTAAAGGATGGATTTTCCCAACAGTGAGTCACGACTCTGGAGCTTTTTAAATCTCTTAAAAGCCACAAACGCAAAAAAAGAAAATAGCTCACGTCTTCGTCTTCACCCTGAACACAGATGCGTCGCAAGCACAGAACCTTCCCTGCACCGAGCCGCCATAAAACCTGCAGATGAGATCGCCCCCTTGGGAGCCCTCACCGTGTATCTTGTTCATAGGCGTCTCCTAATTATTGAGTGCTGCGAGCATATGGGGGTGACATTCCCCACAACTGGGAAGAAAGTCCAACATGTAAACTTAGAGGTTTGAACTTTTAAACCCTGGCTTTCAGACGCTTCATCGTGTTTTCTTTCTCTGAAAATCACCGTCGCTGTCGTCATTGTCATCATCTCTGCCGAAAAACAAAGGGCGCCAACACCTCCTGGAACAGAAGCTGCCTGCATGGAAATAATTGTGACAGACACACACTGTGTCTTCTCCGCGGCGGTTTGCTGGAAAAACACCAAAACGATATGAGGAGTGTGTGATTTATGAATATAAAACAGTGTTCTGCACGAGGTGCATCTAGGATGATAACTAATACAATTTCCGGCTCATTAAGCTCTCCCACGGAAGACGGAAGACAGGCGGCGCTGTGATCTAATACAGAGGGCAACACATTGGAGAAACATACAGAAAACAGGTGTAATTGCATGTTTTCAGACCCACATGTGTGACTTAAAGCACCCAAAAAGAAAAATCTACAACATAAACTCTGTCCTGCATGAATGATGCTCACAGTGGTATCTGATTATCTGTCAATTAAATCTATAAATTAACTATCAACAAGCCCTATAAGGCATTATTCAATTAGCATGTCCTAAAGACTTTCTGCGACCTGAACAGAGTTCCTGTGTTTGTCCTAAACGTCCGTGCCTTGAAGACCATTAGTATTGGGCCATTTACTGCATTTTAACTCTACCAGTATCCAGGGATCCATTTCACTGTTAACGAAGCGCACAGATCGGCTTGTTTCCCACTACTTTGACCTCTTTGTGAAGAAGCTCGGCAAGAAATTCCACTTTGCGGCGACCGCATAAAAATCGTTTTTAATGAGGGCCGGTTCACAGATGATCTGTGTGGCTGGCTACAAGCACAGAAAGCAGATTGTGCCGCGCATTCAGTCATCTGATAAAGAGGTTTTCATACCTTGGAAAAGTCATACGCTCGTGTATGCGGTCCTGCGGCAGGCCGGGGGGAAAAAATTAGCACCCATTCTGCATGGCAATTAACTTTATGCATTTACTTGGCCGCGCTCCAGGACTACAGTCGGCTCCTATTTGCATCCACCTCTCACCCTGCTGAATGGGTTCCTCGCACTCTGAGAAATGTTCAAAGTGCGAGGCAAAGCCCAGTGGCTGCAAGTCGGAGCATCCACGCGCAGATTCAATATTCACTTTGTACATATTTCCGCGCGGAACAGGTGTTTGAAGTTTGCCGCGTTGCAGAGGCCTTCAAATTGTCTCACCGAATCCACGGCCAAAGCATCTGCCTCTCACCATTAAGCCTCTGTCTAGCTCATGAATTCATCATTCACCACTCACCCACACACGCACACACACACACACACCTCCTTTACAATAAATGCCACGTTTGATTCTGTATCCTGTCATGCGCCGCCCATTACTTTGCCGTGATGCCATCGTATCTCCAAACTGGATTACCTGACAACCAGCAAGTGAGCGAGCAAATTAATTTCTCCACCCGTGATCCTTTGTAAAGCTTCCACCTTGCCGCCAAACAAACCGCAAATGGTTTGATCATCACTTTGGAATAAAAGGAGGTTTAGTGTTGACTTGGAAGGTGGTGAGATTAGGAACGCAGGTGCTGGGGTTGAGGGTGAGGGTTTCCTTATGGAGGGATTTCTACCAACCCCCCCATTAATCCAGCCCTGACGACTGCTGGGATTAAGTTGCTTTAGTCTGAAAAGCTACAATTATTTTCATCTGATGACAGATAAAGCAGAAGAATGATTCCATAAAAAGCAGTTAGACCACAAAGAGAATTATTGGCAGGAATGTTAACACTGTACAGTTGGATGGTTGAAAGGAAAATGGACTTGCTTCCCTCACTTTTGCTAAATGCTTGATGGGAGCTCAGGCGAATAAGTTGTGGCTAAATTGTGGAGTGAGCACTTCCCAAATTGCAGAATCATTTAAAGCGGTGTTTTGCCTTGGGATGGTGATTGATGGGCCAATTTTCTCTTTTCAGCCTGTTCTCATGCTCCGTGATGTCCCGGGGGAAATATCTGCCTCTCTGATGGCTAAATGCTGCGCCACGGTTACTGAACTGCGAACCTTTGCCTAGTCTACCGGCAACATCAAAACGCAGATAGCGAAAGGCGCACAAAAGTGGCGATACCATTCTGATGGCTGGTTACTATGGGGGAGCTAGCCAGTGGTCAGTTGGGAATCGGAGTGAATCGGTAGCAGTCAATTAAAAACAAACTGGCTCATGTAAAAGACAAAGGTGTTTGCAGCTGAGCACTGTTATAAGGGCACAAATTAATTAAGGGCTGGGGAAAAAAAAAAAAATCTTTAACAATGATTCCAGCGACCAAAGTTTCAAACTTTTACTCGGTGAAAATCACCGCATTAATCGGCATCAGCCGCCGCCTTTTTTCCGTACGGGAGCGGACGTCCACTTCAATTTGCGTCGACTGCGGCCCTCCGCAGCGGCGAGCGCCTACAGGAAGCCGCATCCCCGCGCACTTCAATGCCGTCGCAGCGAGACGGTGAACGTACAGAGGCTTTCGTCTGCCACATCAATTAAAATCATTCCATTAACAAAGGCAACAGTTCCTCGTGGAACAGATGTTGTGCTGTTTGAAGTCGGAGCTGTCGACTTACCCACGCGTGGCAGGTCACTGCAGTCATTAATTATATAAAGGTGTAACGGCGCTCGCTGCGGAGCGGCGCACGTGAGAGCCGTTGCTGCAGATGAAACGATCATCAATTATTGATTAATAAGTTGTTTATGATTACCTGTCAGAGTCGTGCACTTTACACTGATATTCTCAAGTTCTCTTTGGGAACAAAGCCTTCTGTTAGCAGGATGTGGCTGTCTTTGGACTGTGGGAGTAAAGGGATTTATTGTTGACTTCATTATCAATTATGGGTTGTCAGCATAAACATGTTCAATATGTTTGGATGCCAAATATTTTACATAATATACAAAAAAATTGTTTATTTTATTTTGAAAGATATGTAAAAGGAGGGAGTTTACACACTTCATCTAATTAAAATGCAATGAATCGCCATTGGCTGATGCCTAATTGACAGTCTATGAAGTCCTTTTTAATGTATTTATTTATTTATTTATTTTCAGGAACTGTGTAAACTTGGGTTTTAGTCTATTCACTTAACGATTTTCTGAACCTCCTTACCACAGCTACAAGGTGCAGTCGGGTTCGTGTCTTATGCCTCTCTAACCTTCTGCTTCATGCTCTGCTTTGTCAAGTGTTCTAAAGGAAACCTTCACTTAGCAGACGAAAGGTGTGATGCTGAAAAAAAAAAAAAACTGACGAGGGGTCCGTGAAGTCACAGTGCATAAAGAGGAAGATGAAGTTGAAACTTTCTCTTTCGCCCCCGTTTTACAATCCAATCCTGGATTTGACTTTTATGCCACTGACAGTAACGACATCTCGCTTGGCTAAATAGCAAAGCCAAATGTCCCATATACACGAGACACTTTCTCAACTCGAAGGTCTCACAGTGTTTTGAAATATCCCCGAGGCAGTATTCAAGTGTGTATCTTCTGTGGAGACAGACCCACACACTCTCCATGCTACAGCCAGACATAATTCACGCACCGGTCACATAAATTCAGTGGCTTTCATGCACAGCGGCGAGGCCTCGACTTTATTGGCGGCTCTGGGCGGAGGCAGCGGCTGGCTCACTTGATGAGCCATCCGAGGCGGGCGCTGTTCTTCTCAGTCATCCGCGAGTCCGCCCTCAAATCATTTGCTTCTTGGCCATTAATAAAAGGCCCCGTCTTGTTTTGGCAGCTCTGCCGCAGTGGCACATGCTGGGTTTGAAAGGGTGCACAATGAGGGGGACGGATCAATACTGGACGAATTATACAGAGAGTTCTCAACCCGACCCCGAAAAAAAGAAAAGAAAAGTCGTGCTTGGTCGTTGGTTACTTTTAAAGTCCTTGAAGGCTTTGGAACTAGTGATGGGAATTCCGGCTCTTTTCAGAGAACCGGTTCTTCAGGCTGGGCTCACTAAAAAGAAACGGCTGTTTTGGCTCCCAGGTGGCTCCTTTCAGATTTTCTGTTGCTTCTTTTATTTTTTTTGACCAGTTAGTCAAGACAGTGCCACACATCTTGACTAATCTAATGCAGCTTTTGCAAAAAAATAAATAAATAAATTGGCTTCCGACAAAAAAAACGGCTCCCAGCCAATCAGGAGCCGGCTCTCTTCGTTCACTTCTTAGAACAGGTTTGTTCGTGAACGACCCATCGCTATTTGGAAGTGCTGAATCTGATAGTTGAAGATCAGCTCATAAACTCCCAGCACTTAAAACGCTAATGTATGTATTCTGAATTTAAGTTCAGCAAAGAAGCAATATATGCAATACCGTGCCAAGTTTTTTGTTCATTTCCAATTATAAATCTTCTCAGTAAAATATATATAACAACACTCCATGGATAAGCAGGTTCAGTACGAACAGGTGGTATTCTCTGCTTCCTTTAAAAAAAAAAGCCTTGAAAAAGGCGCTAGCATTGATGAAACAAGGCTCGGGTCTTTTTGAAAGGATGTCATTTCGCCACTCCAGGAAACTGTTGCTGGTAAAGCAGTTTGTAAATGAGCTCAATTCCTTTTCACTTAGATCTCTCACAGCTTACCCAAAGTGTTTTTGTGCAGGCCTGGTGCATTTCCCCCACATGGATGATTATATAAATACGCCGCGGAAGGATTTCTCGTACCGATTCCCTGTTGTGTCCCCCACCCACAGCGTGGAAGACCTCTGAAACACTTTTGCCGAAGTGCATCGCCGTAGATATTCTCGAAATTTCTCGAACCACCCGCATTGTTATCCGACTGTGGGCTACAAGACACTAGCAGCAGAGCAACGTGGGGTAGCAGCAGAGCAAAGAGGCTTTTAAACGGAATATTGACCATCTACCACCAAGGGAAGATGATTTTTAGATAGCACTGGGAATGCTATTGGCTTTCATGTCTCAGACTCACAGTGGTGTTACTTGTGACAATTTTCCACACTTGTCAAGCAAATGTAATATGGCGCAGCAGCACAATATACGATCGTATGGAGAAAGGACAACAGAAAACCGGCAAACACAAGCACACAATCTGATAAAAACTAATACAGGGAGGACAAGATTTTATCAGGCATAGTCTATTGCTGCAGCCAAGTTAACTTCATTCTTGTCCGATATAAAAAAATCTTTCTGTTTTTTTTCCTTTTTTTCTCTAAAAAGCATTCTCTGCTGTTTTAGACGGCGCTCAGCGGAGAAGAAATAAAAGAAGCACAGCCAGCCAACAAAAAAGCGCTCTCTGCAGGATTTCGAGTGTTAGAGAACCTCACCACGGGAAGGCTTGGCGGCTAGGAGGCAGAGCTGTACTCAAGCAGCCAGTAGTTTCTTCGCTCTGCCGAGCTTTAAATACCCACGGCTCTGTTTATCCGCCGCCATTCCGCTAACATGTTTCGGGGGTGGGAGGTTCCCACTCTTCACTCGCCCTAGCTCGAGTCAAGGTGTTTCATTTCCGACCGGCGTATATTTCATGAATCTATTTATGCCGGCGCTGTATTTTTTCTGAACTCTGCGGCACAGTAGCCCGTCGCCGCCCCTGCAAACAGCCCATCCATCTCCGCTCCAGGAGAGGAGGTCCAAAGTGACAGCATGACTCAAAGGGTTGTCTGAACATGCCGACATGTTGTATACAGCACACTACAGGCACCGTGGCGTACGGGGCAAGCTTGTTTTAAAATCACAATCAGGTGTCTGATGCATACTCAGGCACGGGATTTGACTCCAGTTGCCCACTGCTCTCGGTGGGATTGCATGAAAGAATTTAAAGCAAAAGTCGGTGACGCGTGAATGCAAGAAAAAAAAAAGTGTTTCCATGACACTTTTGCGATGTACCTCTATACCTCCATACGTCTGAAAAACCACCTCGAGATCGTAAAAACCTTTCAGTGATGTTTGAATTTGAGAGGTTTTTTGAAGTTTAGGTGTTTTCATTACCAGTTTTTTTATTGTGATATTTAGGTTTTGTTCAATTCTAGGGGTAATGGAAATGCAGCTAGTGTGTAAGAGTATAAAGAGAAGATAATAGATGCTGGGTGTCATGTGAATATGTATATTTGGTTGACATTCACTGTAAAAAGGTCAGGAACATGCATCACAGTTTTCTTTTTTTCAACCAAATTTGACTGGTTAACGGTTTAACAAAATGCCCCCCAAAAAAAGTCAAAAAAAAAAAAAGAGCTGTGCTGATATCTATTTGTGTGAGCTCTGTAGCTTTTAGCACCTCCTTGATAGAAGATGCTAACGAGGTTTTTGGGTCTGCAGCGATGACACCTGCCTGTTTAGTCTGAAGATGTGCAAGAAGGTCAAACCTGCACTGATGTTTTCAATCTGTACTTGTCTTGTTTGTTTGTCAACCCAAACAACACAATGATTGAAGAGCAGACTGAATGACTCGATTTAAGGTTGTAGAGATGAACCTCACACCTCTCCACTTGTTAATAGTGGTGAAGGGATTTGAAATTTTTAGTGACCTCCACAAACTTTGAGCATTTGCAACTCCAGGTAGTTCTGATTGAGGAAGGATGCGATGGGAGATGCAGTCAAAAGTGTAATGGGGAAAGGACATGTCCCTGGGGGACTCCTGTGGTCTGCTGAGTGCTGACCTGTTGTTTCCTATCGCTCGGGAAGTAGGTGAAGGTTTAAAGTAAGGCAAAGAAGGTTTACTGGTGAAAATTTGTTTTGAACTCTGCTTTTCTTTATCATTGATCCCACTGAGTCTCCAGTAGCTCCTTCTAAGGTGCAATTTTATGCAGCCAGAGCTGAACTCAAAAAAGCTCCCCGTCAATCGTGGCTTTGATGTCAGAGAACTTTTAGAGGGGGGAAAAAAGAAAAAGAAAAAAAAATTGAATACATTTTCCGATGTATAATTGATACGGTTTATCTAGATACAGAATATTTTTTCCTTTTAATGAAACTTTTCTTCTTCAGGGCCTCAGACCTTTTCATCAGAAATTCTGCACTCTTGGATTGATCAACGCAATTCTAGATAGAAGAGATGCAAGTCCTTGAAATTCACTCTGAAAAGCTAAGATCCATTGTTCAACACAATTGAAAAGGGGGAATTCCAAAAGATTTTGTTAGTATTATTTAGATGGCCTCATGGTCACTGATGGAATGAACGTTAATACTTTTGATGCAGTTGTGTTGCCAAACAGGTGCATTCAAAATGGCGCATGCAAAACATTTTAAAATTGTTCGGTGGAGCTCAAACAGCAACCAACGCAATTGAAGAAGAATGATGAAAAATGCTGAGGCAAGGCTGTCGTAAAAAAAATAAATTTAAAATTTAAAAATTGCCAACATACCCAGATGAACCATGGCAGATACTTCAGCAATACTTGCTGGAAAAAACAAATCTTTTGTCAAAAATCAATTCCAAGGCAAAAAGTTAGAGAAGAAGAAGAAACTTCTTCACGCGTGTCTCCAATGAGGCAGATTTTACAATTTATTACAAAAAAGTGCAGCTGAGATAAAGTTGACCAGGAGCAGTGGATAAAGCATCTTGCCTGTGACGATGACTGTTTGCTGCTGTGCAATATGCTAAAAATAAAAACAGTGACGTAATTTCACTCGTCAAATCCACTTCCTCTGGCTTTTCCAGAGCTGCTATCCTGCTTAACATTATCCATATCGACCTTGCCCCTGGTCTTGCACATGACACTGACACTAGAAAGCAACCGCCCACCAACCCAGTGGCAAACAGCAAATCATGAAATCATGATATCCATGGCATTCGGAAAAAAACAACTGCATGGAGAGCAAACAGAATTGGACAGGCACATTCGAGGTGATGTGGGGTCCATCTCAACATGCGCAGAGCTACACACCAGGATAGCTTCACAGTCTCGCAGGGCTAACACAGAATGACAAACACATTCAAACCTGCAGGCAAAGTACACTTTGTCATTCACCTTACTTGCACCAGACTGCAAGAGAAAAACCAGAGTATTTGAAGAGAACCACTAGAGAAACACACGAGGGGAAAGCACACATCTGACACCTTCACAAAAAAGAATTACACCAATCAGAGGAAATTGATTTAGATCATTATCCCCTTCTGACAAAGTGCTGAAGTAGAAAATAGAAATTGTTGCGTTCAATTCTACATCTTTGTTGTTGCACTTACAGATCTAAAAATATGCAAGATTTACTTTTGTACATATTGTTTATGTTTGCAATTCTATGTGTCTCAAGCATTCTAAGTTAAAAAAAAAAAAAAGAAAGAAAATAAAAGCTTTTCCGTTTTCTTGCTCCTCTGCTTTTCAGGGGGTATGGGGTTAAGTGTGTAGTTCTGGAAGTAAGTTCTAAGTGATGCCACAGAAGGCACTCATACCCTGGTTTTAATTCCCCTCCTTTTAGAAGGATCTAATACTGAGCATATTTGAACAGCGGGGGGCTTTCTAGTTTCTGGGATGATTTTTTTTTTTTTTTTTTTTCCAAAAGGCTGCTCCACAGGACACTGTGGTGGGAAAACGAAGATCAGAAAATGGGCGGAATATGAGCTCTTTAGGTGACCAGCATTACTAAACAGCAGAGTTCAAGCTGTGCCTCCAGTGCTCGATTTAATAGCTTTGGCAAATGTATTCTCGCCATGGCCTCACCTGGGGAGAGTAGCAATGCTTGATCGATCAGCTGAGCAGTCAGCAAGCTGCGTGACAAACAATCTGGGGTCTGATCGATTCCAAAGAAAAAGTCACGTCAGTTGTGCGAAGGATCTTCAAAAATGGCTGGAGCAGTAGTTGACCACGCCCCCAAAAAAACAGGAAATTATCTTTAACTCCAAGCCCTCTGCTTTTACAGTTGAGAAGTCAGAGCCGCCTTGTCAATCTGTTGATTGCACCATATAAGTTAACAACTGATGACAACTTCAACTGATGTGCAATCCCTTTTAGAAATTAATTCAACAGTTCCCCTCTGGCCATATCCTCATGCTGTTTGATCCAAAGTGCAGAGGCTATTTGTTTATTCCTTTTTGCCAAAACCCGGTGAACTGTAGACCGTCGTTCAATCACAAGAACAACTCAGTGCCCCATGTGGGTGGATGATGCATGATCTGAGAGCACAAGGGAAATTACACAGCATAAACTGGAATTTTATGGAATACAGAGCTGATTTGTCCAATTACGTTGTCCATACTTGGCCACATGCAGCTGAATTGAATGCTACACGAGGCAAACTACCCGCGGCCTTGTAATGTCTCTTTGAGTTTTTGGAACTCGACTGGGCCGTAGATTTCATTTATCACTCGACAGATTTCCTTCACCATCAAGGCTTTTTAGTTTGAAGGACCGTCGGAACAATGCCATTATGTCTTTTGTTGTAATTAATGATTACATCCGTGACCTGAATGCGATGCATTAAAAAGCGCAAAAGTAGGTCTGCGCTTACGAAACGATGTGAGAGAAATGGGCTTTTTTTGTGTTTTCTGTGTCTTTTGTGTTGAAGGGCTGAAATGCCTTTTTCAGCCTGGTTTGTCTAAGTGTAATGACTGATCATTATTCGAAAAGCAACAACATAGGTCTGAGGCTAGTTTTTTTGGAAATGGGCTGAACTTCGAGTCAAACGTGTTTTTCTGACACTGTACAAACCAGGTGACATTCCCAACTAGCTTTCAAGGTTTGGCAATATTAATTTAGTATCATAAAGACTCTCTTAGCTCTATTTTGTCATTGTAGAGTCCAATGCCGCAGCGATCTCAATGCATATTTAGCCCTGTTTACAGCCTCCTCCAAGACACTAGCGGGAACATAAAGCTGACGCTTGGTTGGACCTTCCACATATTTAGAAGGAGCGAAAAGCAGGGCATCCGTGTGGAGGGCGGAGTGAACGCCTGGCTGTGGGTGAGGTATCTAACCTGGTAGCGGTACCAGTGACATACCAGTGCCCTTTGTGATGTCACAAAGGGGCAAGTTCAGCAACGGCATGCTGTAGCAAATAATTTCTGTAAAGTGGAGCGAGCAAAAGAAGCAAATGAGTGGCTTTGCTCATATTTGGGGGGAAATTCAACAACAGCATGGAGACACATTAATGTAAGTCTACATCGGTGAAGTGAATTTTGCAGAAGACAGCTGGCTACGCTGTGTCTGTGTCGGCGGCCAGAAATCTTGTTTGTCCTGTTTTTTTATTCATGACAAAAATCAACATATGCATAAAAGTGCCCCAAGTGCTGTGCCGGAGCAGCACTTCCCACTAAAACTGAGTCACATGGACAAGCCACAGGAGGTATTACGTGCACGGACCTCGCGCAAACAGTCGGCCTGTCAGATGAGGTTGGTGAATGACGTGTGACTGGCTCCTATAAACTTCTGTCAAAATCAGACCCAGAGAGGCCCACGGCCATTCAGACTGACTGCTCACACATCAAACAAAAACATTTAAAAGAAACTTCATTTTGTGATGCAAGGAGAAAAAAATAATTGATGTTTTAAAAATAGATTTTTTTAATAAAGCGCACCAGATGCAAGATGGTTCGATTACTGCATGACCGCCTGCCCTCCACCTACTCAGAGGCAGACGGGGATGCAGCGTTCATCAGAAGTGTGAACGCATGCTGGAAAGTCCATACAGGGATTAGTAATAGGATGAGACTGTGGCGTGGGTGGTGTGGATGGGGGCTGGGGGGTTGTAACGGGATAGTATGTCATGTAACTGTGAAAACAATTACACAATATTGCCGCCGATAATCAACCAAGGACAAATTTCTGTGCAGTCCGTTGAGGCGCAAACTCGTGATTGTTCTGAATTAGAAGGAGAATTTTCCCCGGCTTCGTTTTTCTTTTTTTAACCTCTGCACCTTTACTCTCCCACCACGCTTTGGCTTGTTTGCCTTCTGGCTATGGCTGTTATGTGAAGTAGCCCATACCGTTTCATTTAGAAGAACAACATTTCAATTAGCACAAACACCCTCCCTGTGTTTTTCCACTGACGGCCCATTTTAACCGTGGTCATATTAATTTCTGTTGTCTGTCTGATGCGGCAGTGGATACACACAGATACACAGGTTTTTGTTTTTTAGTACATCCTCTCTGTGTGGCTCACCTGCTGTTATGAAAACAGCATTGCTGCTGGGGCGGCTGTGGGGGGGGTGGCGGGGTGAAACACGCAAACTAGAAAAGCAAAAAGGAACAAAAATCATGAAATCCAGGCAGAGCAGATGCAATCAGAAAAGGATGGGCGTGGTCAATCATTGTCATAGCAGAAAAGATGGCAAAGACTCATCTGAGCCAGAAAACCTTCTGGGATGCAACAGCACCACGACCTTCCGCCTGCTGATGTTTACTTCACTGCTTTAATTCTCCTCATTAATCGCTTCTCCCAGCAAAGTAATGATTTCCCCTTTTTATATCGCGCATGATAATCAGCGCTTCGGCGCTTGTAAATTGTTTAACAGTCATCTCGCGAAATGGATTCCAAATCTGCTAATTAATATCTGTCAAGACGGAGAAAAATTCCGGCAGCTCGTGCCGGCCAGAAATAAAGGATGTCCTTTGTTTTGATCTTGCGGATGCAAAATGCCTTTGTTTCGCCCTCTTGCCAAACCAGACCACTTGCTGTTCAGATGACTGCCTCGTGCCAATTTCCACAGCTACTTGGCACTTCTTTTTTTTTTTTCTTTTCTTTTTTTTGCAGAGCTGAGTGCAACATAATGATTCCCCATTACCAATAGGAACTTTTTTAAGCTGAGCTTCTATTTCAGAAATAAAACGTTTCTCCAAAGTTACACAAAATGCCAGGATTCAGTGAGCCAAAAATATCAACGAGAAGAGGCTCCTTCTGGCAAACGACTGTACACAAGATCGTTTTATATTATGGGGGACTCCAATAATTAAAATCCTGCTTAACTGCAGGTCACATCCAGAGTTGGGGAGGAGGGCAAGTGGTTTTAGCTGAATGGCTCCATATCATTTCCCTTTTCCTTGTATAATTAAAGTAAGTGGTGCAGGACCAGCTGGAATGATAGACCCTCCGCTGTGATGAAAGATCTGAACGTTTCCCCCTCGTGCCCCCACCATCCTCAGAGACCACAGATAAGAAGAAACCATTGTTTCTAACCTGCAGTGAACCAGTCGTGTGGTTGTAATATCTCGCAGGCTCTTTATTTTGTCACTTCACATCATCCCCTTTTGCACAGCAGCGTATATGTGACATTGAATTACTTCCTGGCATAATGCCTTTGTAGCTCCATACCTCCCAGTTGTCAGATAATGTCTGCTTCACCCTGAGGCCACAGTGCATCACTCACGGAGCCGTTTGCACCGTCACCTATCTAATACAAACAACAACAAAAAAAAGCCAAGCGTGGTGTGAGCTCAGTTGTCATTTACCAAGAGCTTCAAAATCAAACAAAAAATGTAATTAATGTAATTGTTTGGTATAATTTTCCATTCAAACAAAATAAGGATTGAGCCGAACGACAATGCCGAGGGGACGCGGGTGGACAGGTGCGACACGGTGCGTCAAAAAACAAGAGGCCGTGCGTAAAAATCACTCACGCTGCTGTTCTGGCCGGACCAGTGCACCATCGCCTGGTTGTGAGCCGTGTCCTCGCTCAGTGCGAACGTCGAACTCGTGAGCTGAAGCTCCCCCTGGTCCGCTAACGAAACATCCTCCGCCACCTGCGGTCTGAACCCGGACCAAGTCTCTGCGCTTCTCGGGCTGCGCGTCCGTCTCCAACCGGTCGCTTCGGCGTTGGCCACATTTTCGCCATCGGTGCCGTTATTGTCATCGACACCTGCGATGCTGGCACTCATGTCTGCGCCTGCGACGGCGTGAGAAGCTGTGCGTGAAACGCCTCCGTCGAACTCTTTCGGGTCGGGAAGTTCATGCTGAGCGTTGAACTCGTCCTCTTGGTTCCAACTTGCGTTCGTCCCGTCCAGCCGTGGCGGGACTCGGGCTGAACTTTCTTCTCCCGCAGTTCCTCCCACATCACGGCGTCTCTCGTCTCCTTCCCCGTCCCCGTCCGTGCGCCTCGAGCCGGACAGACCGTCGATAAATCCAGCCAGCTCCTCGGCCGATACCTCGGCAGAACTGGCGAAATCCAGCGCCGCCAGATCCCGGCTAAGAGCGGTGACCGGCGGCAGCTGGCACGCGGGGATGCACACGACCTCCGCTCTCGTTCCGCCCTGGGTTGAAGTTGTGCTGAAGACCCAGACCCACTCCAAGAAAATGGTGAAAAGGCAGCGGCCGAGACGCGTCTCCATTCTACGTTAGTTCCGACTCGGTCCGTGTTAACAACGTATCATTTCTGCTCCCGAGCGCGCGCGCTTGTCATCACCTGGCAAAGTGGGAGACCGCGAACGCAACTGTGTGGGGTTGGTGCAGCAGCGCGCGGACAAGTGTTCCCAAGTACTGATGCAAACGATGCATCAGAGGAGGAGCCGGAGGCTGAGTCCTGGACGAGAGGGAGAGAGGGTCCCCATACATCAGCCGCCCCGCCGTCACTCACCTGCATGGGAAAAAAATATTTAAAACAGAATCAACTAAAAAAAAAACAACAAAAAAAAACAAGATGCCTGTAATCGCCTTGAGAGATGATTCCATGCAGCTTCACATGATCCTCGCTAAAGAAGCTCTGTGTCTCGTTAAACGTACCCCAGGGCTCTTCAGATGTTTGCACGTCTCTGGTGGAAGTGTGGAAACAGTTAATGGGTTCTGTCTTTGGGCTGGTCTCTGCACGGAAGTGATCCTGACAGTGGCTTTGTGCTCCACGCCAAGAGCCTTTGCGTTTTCCATTAGCGCAAGCCGGGGTAATCAATTAACAGGATTGCCTGTGTTCTCTCTCAATTACGCCACGCAGGTAATGACCGGTCGTGGCCCTCTACGGCGCAAAAAGCGGCTTTGGAACACTCAGGCTGCCTGCACTCCTGCATTGTTCATTTAACAGAACTGAAAACGGGGGAACAAAACAATCAGTTTGTTTGTATTTTTTCCTCCATACCCCTTTTTTGATGGAGCCCTTGTGTGTGTGTGTGTGGGGGGGGGAAATAATGAGACTGGCTCAAACCAGACGTGAACGAGGAATCTTGCTCTCCTCTCTGCTTTTGTTTGTAATCAGAGGAGGACGAAGGTGTTTGCGGCTCCGACTGAAAACCCACCGGCGCAATCCAAGGGCAACCACTCTTCTTCTTTCTTTTCATTTTTCCCTTCATGCTGGGGCTTTGTTCCTGTCAGATAATGGGGAACCATTAGGGGAACTCAAAGCTGTCCAAACCCCCGGTGATTAGATTCTGTTCCTGGGCAACATTTAGTCAATATGGATGAGGCCGCTGTTGACTGGAGACTGACGCTGAATGAGACTCGTCCCATATTGAGCCGTTTGCTCTGAGCTACGGCGTGGCCTGCGTCGGCCGCGCGGGTCAACTGCGCCGAGATGTCTTTCACTCGCAGCCATTAGCGACGCAGTGAGCAGGAGCTGTCTTAATCTGTTTGAGTTAGCCGCCGCCAGACAAGAGGAAACCGGCCCATAATGCAGATTGATGGCAGGATGGGAATCCTCAGTCACGGGAAGCGTCGGTGGAGAAAAAGCCTCAATTCTTGATGGGAACGCTTAAAAACCCGAGGACCATTTCAGACGTCGCAATGAATTGAACATAAATTAAATAGGGCAAAAAGCAAACAACAAATGTATGTGTGCGACCTGCATGACTGCCTGCATGTATTTTTCACGTTCCGCACCGAGGACACATCTGGAATGACATAATGGAGTGATCAAAATGGATTTGTGCCTGACTTGTCGGCTCAGTTTAAGACACAGGCGGCTGAACATGCAGCATGTGTGTGGCTTATTTTGGGGACTCTGGCTGGTACTTTCCCTCTGATTTGTTTGTAAAAAGAAAAATATGAATCATTATTCAAGAGACAGAAGTTTGATTTTTGTATAAATGTCCATTAAATTAAAAACTTTGGCACAACGCGCAAATAGTTTTGTCATCATTAATACACTCGGTTTGTCTCTGTTCCTTTAATGGCGAAATGTTGGAGGTCCAATATTAAAGCAAATGACTATACTTCTCTTCCTCGCAGCAACTGTGCGCTAAAAGAAAGGTACCTTTGTAATGTCACAGACGGTGTGTTCTCACTTGTTTGTTCCCATTGAAATACATGAAGGTACGACAAACAATCAGTCTGAGGAAGAGGCTAGCACAGTAAACAAAGGGCCAAAAATGTTGTGCTCGTGAGATCTGCAGGGGTTCAGAGTAACAACCAATGCAAGGCTTTGACATGTTGAGTGTAAGATGAATATATGTCTGAAATCGGGTAAAAATAAATACATAGAAATAGGCGTGTGTGTGCGCGGGAGGATAACGTTTTCAAGTGATGCCAATAATTTAAACTATTTTCATTGTGCAAAACGACAAGGATACAGAGAATTCTATACTGTCATGTTAGTTAAGGATACCAGTTCATGCAAATTCAAATAAAACAACCCAAATTACTTTGGTCAAATACATAATTGGCTGTATTCCAGTGGTGGTGAAAATTGTAATTCCTTAGTGCCTCTAGCAAGACTTTAATTTCTTCTAATCTTTCAAGCAGGTCAGACCGGTAATGAGCTCACAGCTATCAGGCTAATTTGTAGCGTAGAGAAGATTGTGCTACATCACCGTATTTCGAATTCCTGGCAAGAGTGTGGGGGGGAATATAAGCCCCGTGGCAGAAAACATTGTGTTATCATCAAACTGTGCTGTGAATTAGCCTCTTTAAACACGGAATTATGCAACTTTGTGAGTGTTTAAAGATCCCCCCACCCCCATCTTATCATGAGCCGCAGTGAGGTAGAGTCCTCAATACAGAAGGTTAGAGAGAACAATTTGGAAAATGTAAGATTACCTGAATGGTGAGGAGGTGAAAGAGAAATAGGAGACATTTTCTAATCCGATCTGGAGGCGGCAATTAAAGAGAAGTAAGAATCCATGCTTAATTAATTGGGTTGATGAATAAAAGTTTTATCAAGCGTGTAACAAGAGAGAGAAAGAGAGAAAATGGAGGCCGCGCCATGAAGTTCATTCCGTTCTCAGAGGGTTCATATGTGCGTAACTGTTTGTGTGTGTACGGCGATGCCATTTCACTGTCAGAATGGCTGACCTTGGCCCTGGCGTTATGCATTGAAAAGGATAAATAGTATTTGTCATGATATCTTCTCATAATCTCTCCACAGTGCTGAGGTGAGAACACATCATCTGCATTTCATATCTCTGCAAGACGTCATTTAATTAATAACACGGAATTGGCAATTCTCCTCTCCTGCTGGCCCTGAGGTGTGTTTCAAGCGCTAATTAAAGCAGAAGATCTTTTTTTTCTACCTTTCACCTGAGTGCACTTGGTTTTGTGGCACATACGCACAAAGCCTTCGCAGGAAAGGATAAAGGTGAGACATGCTGAAAGCCGAAATGGAACCTGGCCTTTTGTTCTAAAGCTGCACCCCGTGCGCAGACGCAGCGCTGAGCTTCGACAATAACAGATGCTAGCTTTTCAGCTGAGGGGCGAACCAATGTGTATGAATAATGTCCTGTGTGTTTCTTTGCTCTGTTTTTTTTTTTTTTGTCTCTCGTGCACACCACTGTAATTAGAGCTATTTTGACAGCGAGACAGCTGTCGCATTAAACAAGATTTAATTCACCGATGAACTCTTACACCGCCTCCTAAAAAAATAATAAGACTCCAAAGATATTTCTTCATGTCGCACACAAAAAAAAAAGAACCAACACATCGGCGGCTTCATTCGGCTCCTTTGTGTGCTTTTTTTTTTTTTGCTCGCAAGTTTCCACAATAAAAGTGGGAGCTCGGGGAGGGTAACACAGTTTGTATTCCGTCTGTGTGACAGCCAGCAGAGCTTCGGTCCCGCCTGTCGAAAGACAATGATTCCACTCGGCTGCCATGTTGCACTGAAAGGTGCCTCAGAAATCTGCCACCTTTGCTCGCAGAAATTTGAAGCCGGTGAGCGGGTCTGGATGAGAGCTGCGCTTGGATGAAATGTTTCGAGCTTTTTCAAGCTTTGTTCAATCCATAATTGGCTCTTAGCTCAATTTCTATTTGGTTTCATTGCTTTGCAATTATCTTGTTTTTCTGTTGTTTTTTTGGGCTCCAGAATAATCTGCTGTTTTAAGATGTATCCTCTTCATTCACAGCTAGGAGAACACGATAAGAAGCCCTAGATTTCAGATACACTGGGCCTTTAACTCAGCGGGTTGGCGATAAGAGGGGGAAAATGTAGTGTCGATCCTATTAAGTTCCTGATCTGAGAACATTTGTTTTCGGCTGTCTTTTCTTTCTCGACAGGAAATTCCTCTCACATTTTCCCCGTGTTCCCATGAAGTAAGGGGCCGATCTTGATAAAAATGAAGGACAAACCTCCCGTTCCAAGTGCTGCTGTCTGAAAATGTGTTCTTTGTCGAGGAATGGAAGAGCCACTCAAGTATTTTGGCATTCACGTCTGGCTCTGTTGCAGCAGCCAGACATGAATGTCAAATTGCCAAGTTGCTCACTTCACTCTATGTCTATTGCATGAATCTGTCTGAGTTGTCCAACTGTGTAGTAACCATCCTTGCAATGTCCCTGGTTTGGGTACATAGAATGGTCTTATTAAACAGTGGCACATGTGCAGCACTAATACCCACAGTCAGGTCTTTGTTTTTTAACAAATTATTTAACACATTTATTTTATGTTTCAAAATGATGATTTTTTAAATTTTTATTTTAATTTATTATATTTTATTTTATATTGCACAAAAAACAATCAAACAGGTTTGAAGATAATGGCTTTTTTTTTTTTTTTTTTTTAAAGGAGTTTTGGACCGAGCAGCTGATTCCTCCCCTTTATTACATTCACCAATTTGACTCCTGGGAGGATGACCTCAAGTGGTTGGTGGAGAAGTGGAGAAAAAAACGCAGCAGAAGCTGTGGTAGGAGAGATCCGGTCGATAAACTTTCATACCTGAGATTTATTGAATTGCTGCCACTCTCGTGGCTCTCGATCCCACCAACCTCAACCCCCTTCCCTCCTCCAAGTAGCTTGTAATTAAAAGTTTAAGGAGTTCAAACACTGGAAGTGGAGGCAGCACTGGCAGTGTACTTTGCAAACCTGGTGGAGATGTCATTCGTCACTAAACTCCTTAAAGGTCTCAGGCAGAATTCAATTTGTCAGCAGTAATATGCTGCATGTTTCTCCACTCTGAGCATGAATGCACAGACCATATTTAAACATCTTTACCAACAAAGCATCTGTTTCTGTTACTCATGCTTACACACATGCGCAGAGGGGAAATGCCTTCATCATTTAGATGGACGATTTTGACAAATAATAAAAATGAATTAAAGCAGCAAGCAGCTTCCGAGGAACTGCCGTCGATGCCGCTGCCGTTGTTGCCACGAAATCCCGTTAAAGATTTCCACGCTGTGGCTGTGCGAGTCGGAGGTTCCAATGAGAGACATTTTTGCATTGCTGGTAAACCCTCATACGGACGAGGTTGTCTGATTTTATTTGTGTAGGTGGCGCTGTTGAGCCTATTGTAGAGCCTAATTCATGCCAGCCTTATGCCCAGGCTCAGTCCCATGCGAAAAATCCCATTAATTGAATGGCATCTGGACAAACTTTATGACAGAATCCACTTGATGAGCTTTGAGGACCGTTCAGGGAGATCGTCAGCCAGAGTCCTTGCTGCATTTGAAGTATTTGTAGATTGTATATTTTTACACAAATCTTGTGGAACCTTTCCAACAAACATCCCAAAAGGCTTGAGAATTGGTAAATACGTCCATTACAGGTTTTAAAATTCAGATCTGTATCATCCATTCAGTGTTCATTAGAGGGACAATGCATTATTGTTGCAGACAAAAAAGCTAGTTTTTAGCTTCCTACTAAAAATTTACGCTTTGTTGTACCACCCACGTTTCAAAACGGGACTAAAAAAAGAAGAAGAAAAAAAGATCCTTGTACATGCCAGCGTACCATCAAAACACCTTCACTCGTTATGGGGGGTGCAGCGAGATCTGTGCTTTGCCTCAGCTTCAGGACAGTCTGTGCTCATTTGTCAGCAGGTGCAATAAATAACCCGCTCGTGCACTGATTGGCAACCGTGCTAGACTGTGCTAGAAATAGAAAAGACTGTGAGAGTTCAGAGTCACCACAAAAAAAAAAAGTACAGTTGAAATAGAAAAATGTTTTTTTCTGGCTGTACCATCTCCAGCGTTTGATACATAGAGAGTGTGTACAACATGTCTTGCCGAGATGTCTAATATGACAAAATGTGTCACGTTGCTTTTAGCATAGTTCACTTTAAAATTGGCAGGATTTGCGTGTTCCCACTCGGGTATTATTTTGTGACATCACAAAGGGCGTATTTCCTGGACTGCATGGTTTTCTGAAAGCTGTAGAAACCATGAGTGATCAACTCATTCTTACCAAGTTCGCTTACAGACTGGAGACATAGAATTGTATATTATTGCATGCAACTATTTCTGGTCTGCTTGCATTAATCTCAGAGAACCTTGCTGAGACCTCTCGCTGTCTTGCTCTCAGGAGGTAGCACAATAAAATAATAACAAGGATGCTGTGTGGTGTTAAGCTAAAACTTTAACAAGTTTAGCCAAAGCAGACAGAAGGTTTTGTTTTCTTTGACTGAACACAGCCTCAAAGCCACGGCGATCATTTCAAGTATCGCAGACAAATGATTACCATAAATCATTTGTTCCGCTTGTAATGGATCTTTTTGCCTTTTTCTGCCGATGTTGTGGGGCATCATCTGCTCAATTGTCAGATTTAAAGCCCTGCATGGCAAAGAATGCTAATGCTGCTGCTGCCACTGCTGCTGTTATTTTTCTCACTATCTGATTTGCATTCTTTTTTTTAAACAGGCAACTGAATGAGAGGATATGTTCAGCCACAGTACTTAGTTTGAAGCTATCCAGTTGCTGGCCCGACGTTCTCCATACCCCACGCGCTCGTTGTAAATCATACTCCAAACTTGACTGGTGCGCGTCTCTAACTGCAGCACTCTAGCAGCAACACGGTGCACTCGTGTTTTTTCATTACGCTGCACTTGTTCTCGAGGTCTCCCCGCCACCACCCACCCCTCAACCCCCCGCCTGGACTCATTAGTCATGCAGCAACACAAAAGAGAAGGCTATTCTTGTTGTTAGGTATAAAACCTAAGGACACAGATCAGTAGCTTCAAATGCTGGCCAGCAAACCGCTAATGAGGTCAGCTAAGCCTCAGTAGTCGAAAGGCCGTGGCGAACTTGAAAACGCCCAACTTTGCACAATAACAAGGAGGCAACGGCTGCGTGGAAACTCCCACACAGCGCATCAGTGATTCACAAAGTGAAATATTTCATCCTGTGGAGGGCCCTTCTTATTTTCAGGAATGTCATTTTTGAGTCGCGCGAAAGGCGCCACAGAGCAGCGAGAGAGAGAGAGAGATATCCTTCCAGACATCAATTATTAACCAAAGCTTATATCACAACCTCACAGATCAAAACAGCAGGCTCGTACGATACTAGAGGGCATCTCATATATTTAACGCTGCCAGAAAGGCCTAACACGGAAAGGTTAGGCGTTTGAAATCTGACGCAAGCTCGGGTGTCTTTGTGATTTCCCTGACAGGTACACGATATGGCACAGGAACACTGTAGGGTATGTGGGTCTATCTTTGTACTGCTCCATCAGACGCGGAGGATTTTTGCACCACCACAGAATGGGGTTCCTGTGGAAATGAATATTTTATGACATCGCTACCAGGCTGTGATTGGTAGCGTAAGAGTAGATTTGCATTCCAAACTGCCTGTTGTGCAAAAAAAAAAAAAAAAAAAAAAAAAAATAGGATATCCTTGACCCCGCTTCAGATGAGTCTTAATGTCCAGAAACTTGCATTGGCTGGAGCAATGTGGCTCCTCCTCAGGTCAAACACCACAGGGCCTTTGGAAATAAATCTTTTACTCTGGGTTAAAAGCCTGCATTTCCCTGATTCATTAGAGACAAATTTAGCTCTGGGCAGATTAAAATTTCAGCTCTTTTTCATTCTGCTGCATCTACTGCATCTACTGTGGGCGCTTTTTATAATTATGAGGCATGCTTTGATCGAACCTTTATGCTCTTTTATGTGTTTGTGTGTGTCTGTGTGGGTGTCTGCTTCTGTAGCTGCGTTTTCATTACCCCTAGAATTGCGCAAAACCTAAATATCGCAATAAAAACTGCCAATGGAAACACCTAAACTTCGGGAAAAAAACCTCTCAAATATCGCTAAGAGGTTTTTATGCTTTCATGAGGTGGTTTTTCACATATTCGATATAAAGGTATATCGCAAAAGTGTCATGGAAACACTTTCGTATTTACACATTAGCGGATGTGACGTACAGGGTCACGTGACCAGTTCACAACAACCATTATTGACTGTAAACAAACATAAACAAACAAAAGCAAACGTAATTCTTGTCAAATCTGATCCCAGCTTATGCACTTCACACTATTCAATGGAAACACCTGCAAATTCAATAGAAATAACGCTTTTATTTTGCGAAAAAAAACTGTCATGGAAACGCAGTTAGTGTCCTTCTAATGTAGCAACTAAACTCTACTGCTGTGTCTTTGGCAGCTTCTCACTGGGTTGAGGTGCTTCTGTTTCAGAGCCCTGTCGCAAAACAAAGACATTTGGGTGGAAAATGAATAATGTAGAATGATTCCTCATAAAAAGTCTGGACAGTTGCCTTAGAGGGTGGTGCATCACTCGCCAAGCCTCTGTAGCCTATATTTGTTTGAGTTGCCCTTCTGGGATGGGAGGGCAAAGCTTTCCAATACAATGAACTTGCATGACTCATCTTTGTGCCGTGATGCATAACAGTGATAGGACATATTTATTCCCCAAACACTTCCCGGGATTTTTAAATGATTTTTGTTTTTGCTATATCATCCCACAATCCTGCTATACTTCATGGGGCGGACAAACCTTGCAGCCTCTGCCCTTTGCTAAATAAAGGTGCTGCATCCCGGTCCAGGCAAACTATCAGTCAACACACTGGAACCAGCCGAGTACCTGATGCTGATTTGCATTCCACATCTCGTTCTTTGGTCCGGTGCCAGCACGAGCCACCTAAAAAGCCCAGCTCCCCCAGATACAGAGAGGACCTGATTGAAACTGGAGGCAGAGCTCTCACTGTGGGTTCTCTATATGGAGAGCTCATTAGCTGGAGAGACCTGTGTGCATTGTTCAAAGTCTGCAGAGTCAGCGAGGGAGCCACTCATCACTCGGCACAACCCAGACTCTGGCACATCTGGTCTGGCAGCTTCAGGGTGACCTGCACGCGCACAGACAGACAGACACGTACACACACACACACACACACACACACACACACACACATTCAGACACATGCAAATTTTGGCACTGAAGCAAACATAAACATTCAGCAGTGAACAAAGACAATGTGCATAATCTCCTGGCTGATCTTGTGTGCATTGTGTGAGACGGACAGCTTTGTAGCGTTTATACACACACACACACACACACACACACACACACACACACACACACACACACACACAGGCATTTACACCCAGCTCAGGTGGCCACCCCCCGGTGATGACCCTGCACCTCAAGCTCAGCGACGCTGGCACAGCAGTTGGCACGACCTCCCTGAAAATACCCCAAGCACACAAGGAAACTGTGCTGTCAATCTCCATTTATGAAGTTTCTTTTTTTTTTTTTTTTGCTTTAGTGGTTTGAAGGTCTGAAAAGCACAGCTCCTTTCTATATGCGTTCAGTCCCCTTTGCTGCCTCTCTCGAGTTTCGATTATACAGCCAGCTAGACTGCATTGCACCATGCACACGGGGCTCAAATTTATCATACTTTAGCATCACCAATGAGAGGAACAAAGCCGCGGACGTGTAGCTGTCTCATAAGTGGCATCAGGGCCGGGATAAGAACATCGATCAACTCTGCAGCAACAGGGTGGCGATGGAGAGCACGTCAGTCTGTATTCTATTGACCGGGCGGCGACGTTACTTCCGAGACGCACTGCACCGCTGAATGGGGAAAAAAAAAAAAGTTGACTTAGAAATCCAAGAACAATAATGTGGGAGACCACATATTGAGCCCCTGAATCAGTGTAAAAGAAAAAGCCTCACTGGATCCATTGCTGCCATTTGAAATGACACAACTAATCAATGGAGCTCACTGGAGCAGCTTTCTCATAATGGCGCTCGGCACCACATTAAAACCACCATTTGAAATCAATACTTCTGAGCTTTTTCCTCCCCTTGAAGTCATATTGCGATGGTGGGCACCTCGCGGCTTGGTCCGGCAGCTTTTGAAAAAAGACCACTTCACTGATTGTTGCTCTGCAATGCACTCATCCTGTTTAAAGTTACTTCAAGTTTAATCAGTTGTTTAAATGAAAAGGTAAAAGTCACTGTGTTTGTTTTTTGTTACAGGTAATTTAACCATGTCAGAATAAATCTAGCTTCCTTTAATCCAGTGGTTCTCAATCTTTCTCTGTCACGCCCCACCTTGGAGGAAGAACATTTTTCATGCTAGGCTAGAAGCCCCAAATTTGACGTGGCTGTGTCTTGAGGGATCCCGATGAACCTGCAAGTGGTCCCATGTCTCTAGGACAAAGTTGACTTTTGACCCCATAGACTTGCATGGCATTAGGGTTAGCGATAAGGCTGGAATTAGGGTTAGGGTTAGGGTTAGGGTTACTGCTGGAATTAGGGTTAGGGTTTCAGGGTTCCTCATGAACTAGAAGCCCCAAATTTGACGTGGCTGTGTCTTGAGGGATCCCGATGAACCTGCAAGTGGTCCCATGTCTCTAGGACAAAGTTGACTTTTGACCCCATAGACTTGCATGGCATTAGGGCAGTGGTTCTCAAACTTTCTCTGTCACGCCCCACCTTGGAGGAAGAACATTTTTCATACCCCAATCAGCCGCCCCTCCACCCCAAAAAAAAAAGCCAAAATGATGACAAAATAGTTTTTTTCAAATTCACTGAAACAACATGAATGTGCAAATCATGTTTTACCTTTGGCACACCACTTTTTGTGATATCAAAACCAACATTCTTTTTTTTTTTATCATGAACATTCATTTCACATTCATTTCACTTTTCTTGTCATTTATGAAATCATTTATTTTGTACAAATAAACAACTTTAGCAAATCACTCTTTGTGACATCAAATCCTGGCCTCGCTGTGAAACAACACAGCTTTATGCTGTGCTCCCATCTCCTCACAAAGTGCAGAGAATAGCCGCACTTTCAGGGGTCTTGTTCTGATGAAATTGACCACATCAACAACATCAGTCATGCGACACGGGATGACGTTGAGTGTTGCGTGCGCTAAGTCATAATATCGCGCCAGTCGCGGCGTAGATCACGTACTGACGCAAAGGTGTTTGATTACGTTCAATCAGCGCTGGAAAACTGTTCATTGCCCTCTGGCTTTTTCGCTCACGGCTCGCACATTAGATAGAAAATAGACCAGACGCCGAAACGATCGCTGCGCAGCGCAAGCCGGCTGCGGAGGTGCACCCAGCTTCAAGTCTGGCGTGAACGACACCATCGTTCCGCAGCTACTCGCGGAACAATTCTACAGCCAAAAGTGCCCAACAACAAAGAACACTGGCCACCGCCGGACTCCTGAATTCTTCTTTTCATCCCTGTAAAATATTTGTCCATCCTGTGTACCTGAGCAGCGGTTTTCTTAGCTACAACCTACTGAACACTTTTTGTTAATTGTTCCGCCGTGGAAAAAGTTCCTACGTGAAAACATTAGTTCCCCCGGGCGCCCCGTCTCCCTCCCGCCCAGTGTTTCGCGCCCCCCGAGACGTGACTCTGCGCCCCCCAGGGAGGGCTTGCCACCCACTTTGAGAAACACTGCTTTAATCGGAGGAAACTGTTAAATGTAGTCATCTGAGGAGCACAAGGAAAACATTTGAAAAGGGCCCTGGATGGACCTTCTCTTAGATTCCAAGTTGGCCAGTCAGCTTCTTTCACTATGACAGCACAATCATTTGATTGGTGCTGTCACCGCCCCGTGTCAAGCAGTGACTCACCGACTATTGCCAAAGCCATTCAGAAGAAAAAAAGCCTTTTGTTCTGTCATTTTAAAGACAAAAAGTCCCTGCAGTTCTGATAAAACTCTTGCGTAGCTTCCACAGTGCAGTCAAAACAGTCTCAAAGCCTGCAGTGGCTGCCTTGTGATCCTGGCCATGGCTACACCACCTCCTTCTCCTTGGACATTGATCAGTCCTGCAACACCCAGTCCAACGAAAAACGATTCACACAGTAGCTTTTCAATATGCGAGAGCTCAGACCTGAAAAATCAGCAATCGGGGCTGCCAAGCAAGCATATTGTTCATTGTCGTTGCTGTCTGGCGATAACAAATGGAGCCGCGGCACTTCAAAGACACAGAGGCAATTTAGCATTTCTTTTCTTAGTCTCCATAAACTTTTGTATCCAGCTCGCAGCATAGATGGCAAGTCACCCGGCGGTTTTACAACATGCAGGTTCCGCTGCATTATCTGGCAGCAGGCAGCTATTTCTGGAGCCGGTGTGTTTAAGCGGCTTGGACGGACGCACCGTCGGGATTTCATCACCTCTGAGTTAAACATTCCCAATCAGTTTTCGCAGTAGATTCCTTTGTATGGCTCCTTGGATTATTATCAAGCTCTGTGTTCTGTTGGTTAGGCACTGCTGGCTCCTTCATATGCGCTTTAGCAACTGTAAATTGTATTCCCAGTCTGTCACCACACCTCCACAGAAAACTGCTAATTGGTGAGACTTCTATTCTCAGTTAGCAGGGGCGGGGAGGAGGAGGGGGGGAGAAAGCTAAAGAAAAATAAGAAAAAAGTGTGAGACTTCAATGTCCCAGGCTCGGCTGGCGTAGCTCGGCGTAGCTGCTCCTCTGAGATTTGCCTCTGTGAACAGCACATACAAAGACTCCTCGGCTGAGTTCTGTCGGAGGTGCGAGAGAAGACAGAGTTGTCACGGCCATCAAAAACGCAGGTTCAAATTAATCCATGTGAGAAGTCGTACCGTGACGTCAATAGAGACGCTATTTATGGAAGCATTAGTGTTCGGCGTGAGGGTGATGACACCAATACTTTATTTAACTGTGTGACCTCATCCGCCTCTCCTCCCCATTACTTTGTTGTGGGAGACCAGAGTGAGAGAGACATGTCACAAATGAGATACAAGCATCACACATGGGCGGATGATCAGAGTACAGCGGCTCCTCAGAGCATTTTTGATGTGACAGCATCGGAAATATTGCTGGCATCAAAGCGACAAATTTTTAGGCAAACTCTGCCTAACGATGGATTCCAGCAACGGTGCATCGAGCGCAGATCTGAAGGTTCCATACGTCTGTGTGCGAAGGAATTCCAAGGGAGCCCACATAGCATGAAAGCAAGAGGGCGTCCGCTTCCCGTTTGTCCCTTTGTAGCTGTAATTTCATCTGATCCTGGCAGGCGTTTTCAGCCCTGATGCCAGCGTTTGTCGAACAGGGCTGCGCTAACGGTTAAGGAACGAGACTTTGAAGGAGCCGCGTTGTCCCCTCAAGTAGGAGCAGCGCCGTTTCGTCACTTTTGACGCAAATGTGCTGGGCTGAAAGCAATGGGAACTGTTGACGTCTGATGTTACATCGGCTCACTTATGACACAAACAAGAATCGAATTGGAGAGCGAAGCCAAGTCAGAAGTGGTTATTGGACACATGCTGCGCTCACTAATAGCCTATGTTTTATGAATGAGTGCACAGGGTCCGATAAGGAGCTGCCCTCGGCGTGCACCAAGAAATATCCCTGTTTTTTTTTTGTTTTTTTTCTTTCGGAGATAGAGCCAAAGTTTCAAACTTTTAATGCGAAATGAAATAATTAAAGACAACATGTCTAAACTCCCTGTTCTGAAAAGGAGCTGAAACTTTTATGAGCACCATCCAGCTTTTTTGAAGCCTGACGTAGGAAGCCAAGCCTTCTCCGTGGCACACTTTTCAGACTCCATAAATAAAATATGGCGCTCACATGGGTGCGCTTAAGCAACAAAAAGAGACGCTGCCTGGTTGTTCTACCATGATTTCGAAACCGACGGCGGTGAAAGATCAACAAAGTTTCAAATTCAAGCCGCTCTGAGTAAACGGCCCTGTGGTGGAGAAATCAATCAAAAGTTAGGTGTCTTAAGGTTCTGATCTCATTAGTTCTCTAAATGAAAGACCTAATGATGGTTTAATTGCATCGTGATTCAGACTAAATTGATTCATTTTATCATATCCCGTGCCTGTGGTGGTTTTGATAAAGCCTCCGGTAACCCATTAATTCTACTCATATGGGCATCAGTCACAGCAGTTGAAATTATGAATTACCATGGACAATAATCAGGATAACACACTGCTAATTTAGTTCCAGTCAAAGACCAAATTACAGTGTCAAGGGGGGGGGGGTTTGTCCGTCTGTGCTGGAATATTCATGTTGACAAGGATTAATTGCTGCATCTTTGTTTAAATTTGTATGTTTGTATACCTCTCACACAATGACTTCACATTCAATGGGTAATGAGGACCTGTTATGCGTGGGAGTTGGTTCAGTCTGAGGTGGAAATTGTGTTGCTGTTTGATGAAAAATAAACAGCAGGTGTAAATTAGATTTTAAAAAAAGAAGTTGTTTTTGTTTTATCTTTTTAAGATTGTTTCACAGTGTGATGTTCATTAACTTACAAATATTGAAGTGGACAAGAATCTAAAATATCACCCAAATGTTCTTCTGACGATGTGACAATTTCTATTCGAGGCAACATCTGTAAGCTTTGGTGTGGTGATGATGGGATGCTAACTAACTCGACACAGTACCTCGGCTCATTCATGAGTGAGTGATTCATCCGACTCATGATTCACGAGTCTAATAGTGATGATACAGTTAACGTGAATCCCATCAGACGGTACACATTGAAATGGCAGCTGTGCCACCAACATATGTGCCAGATGAATGTTTGGACATTTTAATATGTAAATCTTGTAGTAATCAATATTTTGACTTCCACAATGTGCTTGTATTGATAAGGTATCCCCACAAGTAACAAAAACACCATGTTCTGCACCATAAACTTTGCAGTTTTTAGACCAATCGTAGTTTGACATAATAGTCGTTTGTCATATTGATTTGTAGCATTTATTTCCTGAAACTAAATCATGTACAAGTTAGACAAAATACACCAATTGTTCATTCCTCTGTGAGTTCTGGAGTTGATTAATTTCCTGCATTTACATTCCTGTGACCCGGTCGTTTCGACTCAGACGACCTGTTTAGCGAGTAATACAGAAGATTTCATATTCGGTTCAGTGAGCCGAACTTCTTATTGGTACACTGAATATTCTCAACATCACTGGACCTCAAGCTGTGATTTATTACTGTCTTTTGAACGTCACCACAACCGTTGACCATTCCCCAAATTTTCTTTCAGGTTGAATTGCAAAAAGTACAAAGTTGATTTATGGCCAAACCCCGCAGCTTGTCATCTATAGTTTGTCTTCATTAGCAACAAAGACGTGACAATGGGCTATATCAAAATGTCACATGTCCACTTGGGTTTAATATCCAGAGACTTGGGCTTGAGCTGATAAATGTCCATGACCATGACCGTGACAGAGTACTTTGACTTATGATTGCTGTACTGAAACTGAACACTTGACATAAAATTCAGGTGTTAACGAGTGTAAATCAGTTTCCAGAACACTTACACATTGAAGATAGATAGATAGATGGATAGATAGATAGATTTGTATCGTGGAAAGTGTTTTTATTCCTTTGTGTTCATTTTGCAGATTTTTGCAGAAGATTGTGTGCTTTACTCTTATCCTCATGTGTAAGCATGATTTTTTTTAATGGCCCCTGTGGAGCTAAGGAAAAGACTTGGCTCATTAAAAATGGATGTATCAGTGGGAGGGGTGAAAAAAAATCAATAGTTACAACAATAGAATGTGTTCGCTGCGGACCCTGCAGTGACATCAGGGACGTCTCAGTCAGCAGCAATATGATGGAGTCATTAAAATGATTGAAGTTTGTCTTGAAAGAGCCACAGTTCAAATCCCCGGACGGCAAGCTAACATGAATCAGAGCCAAGATACTGAATCATGACCTTTATTCTTTCATTAAGGCGTGTTGATAATGACAAGCAGGAGCAGCAGGTACGTTTTCCAACCCTGGGCAATATTTCACCAGCCAAATGGGCTTTCATTTCCCTCTGTTACATCCATTACTGTTAATTATAGCGTAAAAGGAGGATCCCTTAAGGTTCAGTCAGAATCCTCTAGAACACCTTGCCTTGCCAAATGCAGAGCGACGTATAGCATCTAAACTAATTTTATGAAATTAAAAAAGAATATTTTCCAGAGGGAAGATGTGTTTCACTCTTTAGGGTGAGAGAGAGATGTGCCAATAAAGACGCTAACAAGCTGAAACTACACACTAATAAATAACATCTAAGTAAATATCAAAGAGTATTTACTTTGAATGGGAAAAGTCGGATAACCTTCTTCACAATCTTCTGCAATGGCCAATGAAGGAATATTTGCATTAATGTGTTTCTCCAGTGTCACCACACTAAATATTGTTAACCAACACCTTCCAGAAAGTACTGTATTGGAGATAAGTTTTGTGGGCAACAGTACAAAGTACAGGGCTGGATGATGATGGCTGTAGGTGTCGTGTCCAGTGATCAAAATAGTGACTCTGGAGGGTCCAAATGCTTGCACGGGCTTTTAAAACTATTTTTCAGGCGGTTTTCGAAACAATCTCTTAAAATGCAGCAATGTCTGTCTAAACAAATTTAATAGGACAGAGAGTAAACTCGCCTCTGACAACTTGAGAGGTCCGCGGGGCTGGAAGAGCGGAGCAGCCATGTATCTCAACCCAGAACTATTGAGTGCAATGTGCAGAAAAAATAAAAATGTCGAATTCTGAAACTAACCCTGACACACAGGAAGCCGGTGCAGCAGATCTGAGAGCGCAAGTGATGTGCTGCGCTGTTTTGTGAGCGCTCCTGCAGCAGCATCTCGGATAAGCCGCCGCTCTCTGACGGAGACCCCAGGCCCTTTTCGCAAAGTCGGCGTGTGCTTTTGCATTTTAAAGAACTAAAAAAAGGTATGGTTTGCACTTTTCACCAGCCCTGAAAACGGAGCGCCATGACAAGCCAGAGGTTGAACAAGCAGCCACAAATATTTTTATTTTTTTTAAAAAACTGTCACAATGCAGATAACAAATAGCCGCGACAGCTTGGCGCACAAGGTCTGACTTCTGCCAGCAGCGCGAACAGCTGTGACAGGGTTCCATTACAATGAAATTATAAAATACGATATGCGTATACGACAAAAAGAAACCACTCCCTGGTTCTTTTCTAAAAATGTAATATTTCTATACCAAACAGTAATAGACATGAGTGTACAAATTATCTCTAAAAGAAAAGAACAGGCGGAGTTTTCTCAGATCAATTTCCAATTTCCATTTGTTCAGTGTTTTAGCCCAATTTGTTTTATAATAGAATATTTACCTTTTAGAATCCACTGAAAAAGTAAGACCATGCTGAGTAGTTTTTTGTTATATTTTTTTCATCCATGCAAATCTTGCAGGATATTGACACTGAATGGTTTCACACTTGGTTCAACAATGCTTTCAGCATAATAATTTGAACTAAATCATTAGGCTCCTCCTCTCATTTGCTCCTGAGTGTGCGCAGCATTGTGTTGCCAGACCTGCATTGCATATGGGGATCTAAACCCTCAGCTGTGGCCAAAGCTAAGTGATGTTTGAACTCAGGAGACGCTGCTCGCTGCATTCTCAAAATGATGGTCCCATTTTCTGCCCTGGGAAAAAAAAACACACACGCACACACAATGCGACTCCCCCCCCCCCCCTCTCACTCTCTGCTTTTGTCTTTAAAGTTGCATAGGTTTCAACAGCAGTACACAAGTTCAGCTGGGTTTGATTGCACAGGCCTGCTGGCACCTTCACTTCACCAGTGGAGCAGCTCACTTTCAAAGGCCCGGCGCAAAACAAGGCCGAATGCAACATTTCCTAAAATGACTGCCCTGTATCAGACTAGACAGCCTGCAATGGACCTTACACAACACCGTGCTACAGTTTCAGTGACGGTAACACAGATCTATGAACCTCCTATCGGTCTGTTTGTATGCCGTCAAAATGTTCAAGACTCATAAAAATTATTTCCAGTCTTAAAAGCACACATGTGTATATTGAAGTTATCACACAAGAGTCTTGAGTAAATCAGAAGCAGAGAGGGAGCAGTTACAAAATGAAACACATGTTTCAGTCACCTGCCTTGTGTTTCCCTCCCCGAAGTGGAGAAATGCTGCTCTAACTTGGTTTCCATGATTAAAAGGGCGTGGTGCCAGATAGAATCTTTGGGGTTGGCTGGGATGTGGTCACACAACTCAGTTGAGGTATGTGTGCAATTCACTTAAAGCAACAGAAAAAACACGCATTTTCAAAGTATTTTCCAGAAAAATGGTGTTTTGGCGAAACCGGTCTGTGCCGTGTCCTCACCTTATCAGTGAGAATTAAAAATCACTTTGGAGGAACACGAGTGTCGCTGGCTTCTTGTTTACGTCGGAAATTCACTTAAACCTTCAATTTTGTTCTTTATCTTAGAGTAAACAGTGAAACAACATGGTCAAGGACGAATCAATTAGGCGCCACGAGGACTGCTGAGGTGAAATTGTTCTTCACAGAACAAATTTAAAGTGCTCATTCACCCCTCCGCCCCTCCTCTTTATTGCGCGGCAAAGTTTTCGTTTCACTTACAGCCAACTTAAATGGCATAGCAAAGTCGTATGGCTCTCGTGGGTGTGATCATCCACATCAATATCTCAGTCATTAAAAGTCGGCGAAAGTAACTTTTAATGACACGTCCCCTTGTTATTCTTCCAGAAATAACTGGGAAATAATTATATTTTCAAACCCATGGCAGGAGCCATGCGCTGACCTATATAACAAAGCATGGAAAGTTTCCCACAACATATTAAATCTTCATCTTATATCAGCGTATTGCCTCCACCAATAAGGTGTTTTTCTGCCTCTTGGCTATGTTGTATGAAATAATCTTAAGTGTATGATTGGATTTACATGCTATTGGCCCGGCCAGATGGCTTCCAGCCAAAGAACAATTGATCACATTCTGGTTGTGTTCCAGTTCTGGAAACGTTGATTTCCAACGTTACCGGCAGTTGTGTTTTTCATCTGTGAATATGAGGCCGTCGGAGGCTCGACTCTGAATACTGCAGCAGCGTTTCTGGAGAGTCAGGATTTTTAATTAAACTTAGACACCAGAATAAAGGAGCGACGGCTGGAGGTTTTCTGAGGGCGCTGCCTGGGCTCGGGCGATGCTTGTGGCACCGCAGCGCAAGAAAAACGATGCGATCGCACGAGGAGACCCGCTTTTAATGCTCCTCGTTTTAATGAAGGCGGCCTTCCCTTTGTATTTGCCCCTGCCTCCTGATTTTATGTAGAAGTAATAATAGCTTTACAAGGACACAGAGGCGGCGGGACGTTATCCTAGATATCAATTTAAAAGCCCCTGTTCTTGCTGTAATTAAAGTTTGGAGTCACCTCAGGAGAGATCGCGATGGCTCAGATGAGCAGGCTTCGGTGATCGGTGGCACTCTGTGTGTGTGTGGGTGTGTGAACTCTCTGGAGTTCAGCAACTAGAGAGAGAGCGAGTGAGAATGAGAGAGAGAGAGAGAGAGAGAGAGAGAGAGGGAGAGCGAGAGAAAAGTACCCTGTGCCCTCCTGAGGGAACTTGTCTGAATCCATTGGCGTTGTTTGAGAAGATGAAGGTATCGCTGTCCAAAGAAAGGGCCGACTCGGTTCTCTGTCGTGCTTTTTTTTTTCTCGAGGAATACATTTTACTCCACAGTCGTCGGGACACCGTGGGTCATTTCGAGAGGGGAGGGGCTTCGCCTCTCAAACATTCACGCAACCGCAACTGTTGCCAAGCAAATTACCTGCAGCTTACAAAAAGTAAAAGGATTTTTTTGTTTGTTCGGTTTTCTTTTGGGGCGTGGTGGCACTGTGGATAATTCCATCAGCTACGATCATATCAATAAGTAGCAAAAATCTATCTATAATTAAGGAAGCAGCCCGTCCCAGATGGCCCCGTCGCAGCAGCCACAACAACAGCAGCCCTTTAATTGCTTTGTGCCAGGGACAGCCTCTTCCACGACCAGGGGAATTTGGTCTGACAGGACCCTGCGCTTCTCCCTGGATAAAGTGGAAGCCCGTCAAGCGGTGAGGGGTTGCCTTTCGGATCTGAGACATTCAACCTCTTTTGTGTTTTGTGCCGTGGCTAGCGAGGGGGCCTCGCCCCGCGAGCCGGTGGCGTGTGCAAGTAGCCAAAGAGTGCATGGGCCGGTCAGTCGATTTGGGAGGGGCCGATCACCAAAGTGAATTTCGTGTCTCAGTCGCGTGATGAGATTAGCACTCTGCAAAAGCCGAGTGGATACACGGGGTTTGCGGCTCCGCGTTCCCGAGGGTGGTGCAGAAGCCTCTGTTTTAGGCACAAAACTGCCGCGGCTCTGCAGAGAACGCTGGCGGGGTGCGCTTATGTTGTTGCCGACATGAAAGCAAGCCTGTGAACAAACTAGAACTTTCATCTCGGGCGTCTCTTCTTGAAAGAGGCAGCTCATTTGTCCCAGACTATATCTCGGCGAGCGCCGTCAGAGCATCATGCCTTTCTGCCGCTAGATTAAGGTGATGCACTATGCATACAAGCCTCTGGAACGTCTGCGTGATGGCTTACATGTTTTGAAGTGGTGCATAGGTTTGATGCCAGCGCTTCTGACAAGTCGCAGTCTCTGGTACAAAATGCTCTCCTCTAAAAGATTCCTGCTAAAGGGTAAAAACAGGAGCGGAAGAAATCTTGTGACTCTCAAAAATCCCCTCTGCAGTTTTATAGAAACTGCTGGAAGATTACAGAGCTCCTTGTTAGCTTCACTTAGACTAATTCATTCTATCAAATGAATGCATTTTCTCTTCCTAATGTATTGCAGAATTCAAATTTAGAGGATTAGTGAAAATCACTGGCCTATAAACTAATTTGATAGAATCTGTCGTATTCCTTTATAACATTTTGTTTTTGCTGCTGTTCAGGCTCTTTGGCACACACATCAGCAAGAGTCGACGCATTTTTATAAACAGCCACCAGATGATGTTATTTTTATCACGTCCTTTGCATTCACATACCTGCCATGTTGCCTTGTACGCCATGCACCCTTGTAACCAATTTTTGTGATCATGTCACCACTTTTCTCTGCGACCCGCAGGAAATCCCTCCTATATAGGCGGCCATGCGTTGTGTTTAAAAGCCCATGAATCTGATATCCAGGTACATGTTGCTGCTAAGGGCAGAAAGACAGTGTGGGGGAAATGGCTGCAACTTCAAGGCATCGCAGGGCGTGTCTGTAAAATACAGATTAAAAAACAAACTCTTTTAGCTTGAATGTAAACGATATGTTCTTTTTCAGCATTTTGTAATCACCAGTCCTAATTGTCTTATTAACTCAGGCTCAAGTGTCTCAGTAAAACACAACCATCATGGACTTATCTTTAAATTGAAAAGGAGTCCACTGTCTGTGGTGATAACTCACCCAAAATATAAATAGCTGACTGACGACCTTTGCTGGAGAAGACGACGAAGTGTGCTGCGCTCCAGTCTGAAGCACGAAACCTGACGGCCCGCAGCTTCCAGCCAGAGTGATGCTGTCTGCCCACGCCGCCCACAGCATTCTTATTTTCTTGATTTTTCAGATGGCTGAATCGACCTGTCCAGACAAGACAGACTTGTCACAGACAGACAGGAGGGAAAAACGATATCAGGTCATTTTTCTTTTATTTTGCACCGACTCCTCACTAGATGGCAGTGTAGTGTAGGATTGTTCTTCAACAAGTCCTGCAGACTGACCACTGCCTCACTGAAATTTGTGCATGTGTGTGTGAACATGGTTGAAAGCGGATATATTCACTGGGAAAAGTCTGGAGTTCGTGACAGGGCCACAATTGTTTTTGGGTGTTTATTTTCTCGGCACTCTGGCCGCGTAACCGTGACCTTTGAACTGGCAGGCTGCGCTGCTGGCTAGTGGGGGGTCCTGTGGGTGTGGTCCTGTGACCATGGGGAGCGCAGGAAATGAGTGTTTTATCAGCCTGCGCAAGGAAAAACACCAACAACAACGCCATCGTGGGGACGTCTATATTTAACTCATCTGTCTTTGCCAACTCAAATAAAATAAACATGGGGACGACTTCCTGTTGCTTTCACTTCCAAAACATCTGGATTTTCATTACTTGGATAATGCCTTTTTTATTTAGCCTGAGGCTGCATTTCAAGGCCATTACAGTGTGCTTCAGGGAGCCTTGCTCATATATTGGTCAGAGATTGCACAAGAGGTGGTCGTTCTAGCACATTTCTGCACTCATCTATCAAAAGTGAAGTATTTTCCTCTTTTGCTCCCCATCACGTTTCAGCATTAGTGATTTAACAGAATAACTGGCAGCCCGCAGCTTTCGATCGCCTTGTATTTCTGCACAATCGCAGCCTTCGCCAATCAGACGCTCTATGTATTCAGGTGCTGCAGCACAGAGCGATAGCGGCGCATCCTACTCACTTCACTCTGAGCGAGTATGTGGGAGGAGGTGATAGCGGGCAGGCTCTCGCTGTGTGCGATGTCCTCCTCGACAGCAAAATTTAGAACACGAGGCGAGCTCAATATGCAGGGGGGGAGACTTGCGCTGCAGGAGATTTGCTGCAGATTTTCCCAAATTATCGGTTGGACAGTTGGCAAATGCAACGCAAACAAGTTTGCAAATGATCCCTGCATAATAGAAGCCTGCAGGATTTACTTCATGAAGTATATTTTCAAAGTGCATTCAGTCACTTTTGGCTATGGGAAAGTAGCTACCATCAAGAAGCACTATGCATACATGGTTTACTGTGTGGGCGCAGGACAGTCCATCCCTTCTATTTCTGAGCAGTCCCTTTTAAAAGCCTCTCTGTAGCATCTCCACTGACAAGAATCTTTTTTTTTTTTTTTTTTCATTTTCTCCCCCCCATTTGACTCTGAGAATAGGCAGGCGCTGTCACTGACGAGCACAGAGGAGGAGGTTCAGGAGATCAGAAGCAAACCAGCAGTTTCATCTCTCCTGGGAAAAGCCAGATGACCCTCCTCAAAGCGATAATGTAAACAGTTGGCAACTGCTGGAATCGTGGGAGTTTAAAGGGGGAGAAAAAAAATTGTGAAAAGGTCTCAGGCAGGATCGGCCTCTGAGGGTGAGTTGGACCAATGTTGTAAGTGCTGCTTGTGTCTTTGACTTTAGCTGAAACTGGGATCAGAGTGACGAGGGGGGGGGAAAATGAACGTAGCATGACTTGATTTTGAAGTCTGTGGGGCTCTTAGGTGCTGAGCTGTTTGGCTTACTGCTTAAAAAAAAAAAGGTGACTCATTTCAAATGGCGGTGTGGGTTTCTTTTAAACGTTTTACTGTTGCAAAACCGGTTTGATACTTTGTGGGTATGTTTAATTTTTGCATTTTACTTTGTAGCATCCATTCTCATTCATTGAGCGTTGTGTATCTTTATCGCCCAAACATGTATGTGCAGCTGCGGCGTCCACTCCAGCTGCTCAGGCTTCAAACAGCTGCTTTCCATTAATGTCACTCAGGAGAAACATTACTTGGAACAACCATTTGTTGATTTTAGATGTGGGTCTGGGGAAGCACAGGATTTCATAACATGTGCGCCTGGTGATGTGAGTTATAGACAGCCGTAAAACTGAAAAGGCAGGTCGTGACCCAAACCTCTTCACCCGTGTAACCGACTGTTCCTGCGGCAGTTTGCGTGTTTTTTTTTTTTTTTTTTATTTCCAAGGTTTTCACGCTTCACGTTTTGCAGTTTTATGACGTCTTCATTCTCACGCTGAATTATTATTTTTTTGGTGTGTTTTTTTTTTTTTTTTTTAAACAAGCCTCCGCCCCCCCCCCAACTCTGACGCATTCCAACTCGCGGTAAATGTCAGATTCTTGTGTAGAGGCTAGTGGTTTTCGTGAATTTTTGCGAGCGCCGCTAAAGTGAAAGTCAGCATACGGTTTTCTCACAGTGTCAGTTTACAGCATGACGACACAACCGCTTGCTCGCCCTGAGTTAAAGTGAGCCGCAAACTAACCATTTGTTTCTCTATTAATGAGTGCTCTCCAAAGACAACCGCAGCAGGCACGACAGCCAAGTTCTCCACTTAAGTCAACAGTAAACTAAATCCAGCCGTGTGTGTGTGTCCGTGCACGTGTGCGTGCACGCGCGTGAGTTTGTGATTACTAGCATCTGTGCCACTCCATACCGAGAGCGGGAAAGAGGCAAAGCTCCCACTGTAACAATGTAAATTGTTCCAGGTTCAAAGTGTGCTGTGTTGCTCCCACCCATCCTGCTGTGGGAGTAGTGCAGGACCATTTTTAGCATGTTGTGGAATGATATATTCTGTGTGAAGCTATCAAAACAATGGCGTTGTTTTATGGCAAAAAAAAAAAAACTTGGAGGAGCAAGTTCCTCGTCTCCCACCCGACAACCGCCAGCCCTCCACCCACCCACCCACCAGCACCCCCAACCTTCTATCCTTGAAGCAGAAAAGCTTTTGTGTGCAAGTTTGGCTCCGAGCAAGTGTACAGTGTTCCTGGAAAACTACAGCAGGAAGTTTGCCTCACAGTTAGGAGATGCTGCTGCTGCGCACGTCCATCTCTGCTCAGGAACCTGCCCTTGTGTTTTTGGGGGAGGTGCAGTTGTTTATGAAGGGTCTTCGAGTTGTTTGACTTATCAGAATGCCTGTTGTGTTCAAACGTTGTTGTTTTTATTATAAACACCTTTAGTTTATCATCTAGGCTTCTGGAAAATTACAAAAATCAACATCACCTAACTGTGTTTGAAGGTAAATTGGGGCCTCTGAGTGTTTCTTAGATAGACATGCTGTGGGCTGGATTTAAAACATGAGGAAAAACACAGAGGGGTCAAACTGTCTTCACTTGATGCTGCAACTTTTTTGACTTGCATTCTAATAAAATAAATGACCATCAATCAAACAGGCCGAGCGAAGAGTTTTATCTTTACTTTTCTGATTTCTCATTATCTGACTTTCATTTTTATGAGACAGTCAAGTTCAATTCTTCAATTGTCTAATGCTGTGCACTGCACTGATAAAATAAAATGAAAACCTTGTCTAAAAAAGTGAGCGTGATTCACTCCTCCCCTGATTCAACCTCAGACTATACAGACAGCATTTGTTTCTATGGAAACCAGTCTGGTACAGCTCTGAAACGATGGTTGTCTTTCCCTTTCTTGCAAACGAATAATAATAAAAATATTTGCATTGTTCATCTCAGTGTCAACTGCGAGGCTTCAAGCGTGTTTTGCATCAAGCCAAAATAAGCTGCAAAAATGCAGGGAAAGTGAACCCTGATTTATTATGTCCCTGCAGCACTTAAGTGATATATGTGACGGATAATAGTGCAGACTGAATTTAGACCATTGCCTCTGGGCTTGAAGGATAAAGTGGGCAGATTTTAGGTTCATTTCATCAGTCATATCGAATTTCACTGACCTTAACAGATAGAGGTTAACATCCAAAAATAATGTCGTCTTTATCAAAAGCTTGAACTGATAATGTTATCTAATACCGTCATAATAAAATAGCCTGGAGCAGTCAAAAAGTTCTAGCGAGAGGCTTGGAACGCAGATGATTGTGTTTGGAGTTTTGCAACTAGCTCTCAGCATAACCCCTTCTAATTGCTGTCGTGCACGCACAAAATATAGTAATACGGTCTGATTATGTGTACACAAGACGTCACTGGCCGCCTCAACACTGCAGTGATATCCCGTAATTGAGCTAAAAAGCTGTGTATATCACATTTATGCTCAAGAGTTCAACCGCAGCATGCCAAAAGTAATATGTGTTTTGCGATTGTCTCCCTAATTGCTGGTTTTGTTTTATTGCAGATTTTCGCTGGTAAACCAAATAATTCCTCATCTCGCACCAAACATTTTGCCTTCTCACTTGGCTCTGACTTGTCTTCCTTTCTTTCTTTTTTTTTTTTTGCCTCATCATAGTTTCAAGCCTGCAGACAGAGTTAGAAGTCGCCTTATTTTACACTTCAGAAGTTCTCGGGGACTTCTACCGCAAGAGTCAAAGTTGTTTGAAGGCTTTCATCACTTTTGAGGGAGCTATGCCGAATGTATATGTGTTGTCAGAGGGTTCTGATTAAGAAAGAAAAAAAGTGCAGTTACCAGATCTCTGTACCTGCTCCTCGTCACAGCTAGAGGCAAAGAGCTCCGGGCTACATTAGTGCAAATCTCCAAACTGCTGGCCCGACACGGCCTGAACTTGGGTGCTGGGTTTTGACGACGCGGAAGAAAGCGCACGTAATGAGAAACGACTGGTGCTGCCGCGTAAATTCTTTTTTGCATTTTTTTTAATTACCCGGCATGGGCCTGTATGCTTTAGGAAAGTGGGTCAGAGCAAAAACAACAAAGTGAAGACACTTTTAGGTTAAACTAGGCCGTATAATCTTTCAGTTTATGTAAGTAATTTCTAACAATATTCCTTTTATTTTCTATTAGTTAATGGCACTGAAACATTTGTGATACTGCACCAAGTAAGTGCAAAGAACTTTGATGTACTTTTTATTTTTTCCTAATTGATTTATGCATGTGTTTGACATGTGCCATTTCCAGTGGGGTGGCTGACCTGTGCAGAGACAAAGGTATGCTTTTATCTGTGGGCATCTGTACCCCTGGCAGTAATCTCTGTTAATGAGACGTAGGCTAACAACACATGACATTTGGTCAATGCTTCCAAGACAGACTGCCCTCACTGGAAAGTTCAAACAGTCAGCGAGACTGCGAGGGCGGGCAGGAGGGAGGATGTTGCTGCCTGCATGTGCGTCTGAGTGCAGATATTTCAGCCTGTACGTGATTTTGGTGGGAAGCCTGCCAGAAAAAGAGAGGCCGGCTTTCAGGGGATTTTGGGGGTCACACAGCTCTGGAGTGAGAAAGTTCTGGTTTTCATTACATCAACCCAAATGTCCACATATCTGCCCCGCCTCCCAGACTCCACTCCGTTTCCTGGAATTGTTATGTCAGTCAGTGATACAGTCCTTCTCGCTCTTACTCCCCAAAATCGAGATGTTTTTGAAAGGGCGAGGGCGCGCGCGCGTGCGTGTGTGTGTGTGTGTGTGTGTGTGTGTGTGTGTGTGTGTGTGTGTGTGTGTGTGTGTGTGTGTGTGTGTGTTGTGTGTCAGGGGGAGTCTGGTGCAGGATGATAGACAAATGATCAATGTAGTAGTTAATCTCTTTTAAAGCGAGCACAATTAAATGTTGCTATGCAGAACCACCGAGACTGAAAAAGCAAAGTTGATGTTTTGCCATTGAAACATCTGCACAGCTTTACGTTGGCTTAAAGTTGCTCTTTGTTCTTTTATTTTCACATACAAATGTCAAACTTGGCATGTCAAACTGAACCCTTCCTAAATATGCTGCTTCCATATCAGATAATCCTTGTTTTTCCTTCCTTTTCTGCTCTGCATTTAATATCAAAATAAAATCTACTTTCGCTAAAACAGTTTCTCCTGCGGCGTCTATCTTTATCTCTTTAGAAGGATCTAGGCTAGCACATGCTCTCATCGCTGTTTTCTGTGGTTTGTGAAGACAGCTTGCTGCAGTTCTCCTCTGCTTTCGCTAAAACTAAAACAGAAACCCACTCGTAATGTAACACTTGGAAACTTCGGAATTGAAATCTCAGCAGTCAAATAAGAAGAGCAGCGTGTTCTGGAGCAAGCGGTCACAAGACTGCATTATTCAGTATAATTTTACTTTAATTAAGTGTAAAGGAAAAATCCCTTTTGCGCTAAATCATAAATTGTCCCACTGTTGCTGAAAATATGATGCTGAGTTATTTTCTCTGATTACTAGTTCATGACAGCAAACTTCTAGTTTTTGAGATATTTTTTTTACTTTCCCTCAGTCTCTTCTTTAAAGTTGAGGAAACACTGGTTTCACTGTGAAGTGTTCTGTTTTGGCTGGGCCATGCGGCTTTGATGGAAAAACCTTCTGATGTGCGACAGGAACCGGAGTACCTCAGTTATTTGTGCAACCGAGTGGCAGGAGTTAATGAATCACGCATACAGGCACAGGGAGAATAAGATTAATGAAGAGAGGAGGGAGGAGGGAGGGGTGAAAATCACACACTTCAAATCCTCAACGAAGAAATAAAACAACTCAACTCGGTAACAAGCTCCTGGCGAGACATCCGAGACAGCGACACGCAGAGAAAATAAGGTCGCTGATCCGGTGTCACGCAGAGATCTGCTTGCCTGCTGAGATTCGCATGTATGTGAAGATGACTTTGATGTTTCAAACATGATCTGTCAAAAATAAATAAATAAATAAAAAAGCATACGCAGTCATCTCACCGGACGATTTGATTTGAAATGTAGGCCGGTAGTCAAACTTTCTGTGTCCAGTCAGAAGTACAAAGCGGCTGGTATTTTTGTACACTTCTGACTGGACACAGAACGTTTGAAGCATTGTATTACTCAGCTCGTTCAGACAAGCGACGCGTGCATTTCTCGACAGTGTCAAAAATGACTGTTGCCGAGAAATGCACGCACCCCTCTTGTGACTATTTTGTGGAGGTCAAAGTGAAAATGAAGAACGCAAGCTGCCCTCAGAAATGTCTTTTTCGGATCACAGCGACGCGCTCACTGCTCCGGGGTTTGACGAAACACTGATGACTATATTATCGTGATAGTTACTATATCGTGACAAAGAAATGTATCGTGTTCAACGATGCTTGTCTCCGCGTTGCCGAAGCGCTCCGAAGTTCCGGCGGTGCGCGCTCCCGCGAAGTGCATACAGGTCTGAGAAAGAGAAAGCCCTAGAAAAAAAAGGGTGGGGGGGAGACAGCGCCGATCCTGAGTGGCCATTCTTTTGTCCCGCTGCATACATAAGGCCCGGTGGGCGGATGAGTGAAGTCACATGGTCATTTTTTTTCTCCCTGCTTTCCCACACAAACACACCCACATCCTCTCCCATGCACGCAGCCGCTCTTCTTCTTCTTCTCCTCCTCCTCCACTCTTCTCCAAGTGTTTGGAGAGACCGCGGCAGGATACTGTAGCAGCATCAAGTTGCTCACTAACCCCCCACCCCACCCACCCCCTACCCCTTTAGAAAAAAAATTCTTCCGTCACCATGCATCCGTACCGTGCCTAGCAACATCTGCGCCCGCTTTTACTTTTCGCCTCACTCACACCGTTGTTTTCCTTTCTTTTGTATTTGGGAGTCTCCGTCGGAGTATTTCGACACCCTACCGTCCCCGGGGGACAGTCGCCAACTGAGAGCGTTTCGTTGCAGGTAAAAAAAAACTTTTTTTTGTTGTTTTGTTTAGTTTAGTTTTCATTGTAAGTTACCGTTCATCTCCCTCGCGAAATTCGCTTCTTTTAAATGGAGCTCGACGAACCAAAGTGTGGAGCTCTGGCCAGCGTCCCTCTTCTCCAGTCCCGCGTTAAACTAAAGAGAGGTATAAATGGCTTCGAGTTGTAATTTGACGCTAAGCGAGCAGTGCCTTGGACCCATGACGCAGTTGAAAGAACTAATAAAAGCGTTTATATTGTTTGTTCGAGCGGGGAAACTTTTTTCTCCCCCCCCCCCCACATTACCCGCTCTGTTAAAGTAAGGAGTCCTGGCTCGTATCCCTCCGCCCCTCCTCCTCCACCATCCAGGTAGCACGTCGGCGCTAAAAAGGGAGGAGAAAAAAAAGGTGTTGTGCGCCACTTCTGCTAGTTTGCATCAGGGTCTACCTTTTGTTCGCTACTTCAGAATCACCTTTATTGTCGTTATTGTACACAACGAAATTTGAACAGCTGCTCCTTAAAGATGATGTCTTTAAAATAGTAGTTAAAATAGTGTACAAATATTTGTTTATAATATTTATTTTTTTTTAAAAAAATAGCAACGCAGATATAAAATGACAGTGAATAGTGCAAATAGACAGGGTGTAGCAGTTTGACAGTGTCACAGTGTTGGCAGTAAGTTATGTTGATTTTTCTCGTTGTGGATTTTGCTCTCGGGGAGCAAATGTCTCTTAGCCTGTTTGTCTGGCCTCTGGTGTGACGTGTATTGCCGCCTGGAGGGCTCGAACAGGTGGTTACCAGGGTGAGAGGAGTCTTTGATGATGTCATTGTCATTATCATCGTGTTGATAGGCTCTGCTTTGGTAGCGAGAGCCAGCGATGTCGTCCAGGCTGGCCAGAGAGCAACCCACTATCTTCTGGGCCATGTTGATCACTCTTTGCAGTCCCCAGCCGAGCTCCCTGTGTGCTTGTGCTGTCCGGAGAGTCACACACCTCCTCGCTCTCACTTTACGAGCCGGCCTTTGTCTGTGCGAGGAGGCGTAAACACTTTTGAAGGCGAAAAGCTGTTGAGTTTGTGCACACAAATCTCTCCCACACACGAAAATTAAACCTGTGTGCCGTCTCAGGATATTCCATAGCAGCTGTGTCTGACTCATCCTGCTTTGCATCCGAAAGACCCCTGCATCCGTCATATGACAATGTTCCCCACACTTTATTTTTTTTGTCTCTGTCACTGTAATTATATGAGTCACCACAGCAGAGGCAAAGCGGCCTCGAGACAACAAACCCGTTGCCTTGACAGCACGAGCGTGAGGCAAGTTGTTTTTCTCCCACTCCCCTCCTTTTGCAGAGGTCGGGTGCAGCGACAGCATGAGCATGGTGGAGGTGAGGCCGGCGGCGGGCTCGCTCACCTTGCCCCTGGACCGGGTGGATGGCGGCGACCCCGAGTCCCTCCGCAGCAGGGCCATGTCGCCGGACCTGAGGCAGGACTTCAGTATGATGGAGCAGAAGAAGAGGGTCACCCAGATCCTGCAGAGTCCAGTACGTAGCCGGCGGCGCCCTTATTAAGCCCTCCCACGCACACTTTCACAGCGTATGAGTCACGGAGAGAGCTTTTCAAAACCCAGAGAGGCAGAGTAAAGCTTCACATAAGACCGACTGAGCTGCTTTTTTTTTTTTTTTTTTTTTTCCATTCTTGTGTGTGTTTGCGAAGGCCATTCAAATGCACTCGGCTGTATATTACTACCACCTCCATATTATGGCTGCCGATGCTTTTGCTGGTAAAGTGTCTGAGCAGTTGCATCTGTCAGTTTACTTTTAGCATTCTGCACCATGAAAGCTCTCAAGCAAAACAAATCAGTTCCAGAAAGTCTTAAGACTCCTTTCGTCATACGTAATGTGATTCATTTATTATGAGCCATTTATTATATGTTAGAAAAAAGTAACTTTAGTCATGGATGTTTGCGCAGAGCCATTGCAAGAAAAGAATGTGAAACAACGTTGGATTCTGAGGCTACTCTGAGGCAAGCACTGTAGGCTTCTCATATTGTCTTTATAATCTGTTTTACAGTGAACATCCAACCACTTGATTCTTTTGACCGATAGCCAATAAAGTTATATAATAATTTGACAGTTTCGCCCGACAGTTTTGCTCCAGTCCTGATTTAGAACTTGACGCTGTGACAACACAAGTGCTTGTGTATTGACTTTCTGCACAGGCAAACATTCCTCAAATGCTGTCGAAAGTAAGTAACAAGACCCAAGATGCTCCAGCGAGCATCGGTGGCGGTCTTTTGTTATTTATGTATTTACTGACGCAATCCTTCGGATTCCTCTGAAACGCAGATCCGACGCCAAATAAGGATTGATCACGACGTGGGTTTTGTCACATCTCCCGATTTTTGTATCGCAATTGATTTACGGACGGCACAGATTGTCCTTGGCTCGTGATCAACTGTCCAGCTGCGTCTGCGCCCTGAGATAAGCAACCAAGACCAGCTAGGAGAGCGCAGCCGCATGCAGTGGAGTGCACCGAAACCAGCCCACTTATCTGTGATTATATAACTGGCACAACAAGTGGAGCTCATCTCGTCGTCATGGAAGCTGCAGGCGGATGAGGCAGAATGCTCTCATGTAGCGGCGGCGCACAGTGGGGAAAAGAAAAGTTGCTTTTAGATTCAGAGCCGATGAAAGGATTGATGGCCACTTGTTAATGTTAATCCCCCAGCCCGGGCTTCTGTTACAGCCAAAGGCCTACTGACTTGATTTGTACACTGTTGTAATAAGAGTGTTTTGTTCACTGGACTTTTGCAGTGGCTTTTCTCACGTCTTATAAACTTCCACGTGAAAAGCAAAAACCTGCCTTCTTCTTTCTGCAGGTGTTCAAGGATGAGCTGGAAGGCCTGATCCAGGACCAGCTGACCAAGGGCAACAACCCCACAGGTCTCCTGGCTCTGAGGCAGATTGCTGACCTGGTCATGGCGAGCTTCTTGGGAGGAGCCGGTCCCCTGACTTCACCCATCAGTGAGTGTGTGTTTGTTTGTTTGTGTGTGTGTGTGTCTGTCTGTCTTCTTGGCCCCATTGTTATTCAGCGCGCTCTCTGTCCAAGTGCTTTATGCAAGCTGAATATCTTCATTGTCAGATGCTGAATTGTCAAACTCTTGTGACACTGAGCAACCCCGAAAGTGCCAAAAAGGCAGAAAGTAGTCGACAGCCTTCTTCATTGTCAGGATTTCAATTAGGTAGCCCTCATGACCGGGGTTTTAGTAATACATTACGGCAGTGTGCAAAGCTAATTATGATTGCGTAACCTTTTTACCTCTGTTTTCTCGGGTGTTTGTCGAGCCGCCTCGAGCAGAAAAGGCAAATTTTAAAAACCTGCTAGTGTTTGGAAAAAGTCCCTGTAGGAAATAACCATAAAGTCTCGAAGGCAGGCCTGCCTTTTCACAAAACTAAAGTGGCTGTAAATGATGAGAGACTGTACCATTAAGCCCTTATATGGCAGTACAGCCCAAAAATACCCTTCTGTTTCTTTCTGGGAATTCTGGGAACTGCTTTTCTTTGAAGCATTAGTTGCAGATACTCAAGCCTCACAGAGGCATAGTTAGTTTTATAAAGGAAAACACTAATATGCATTGAATGTTTTTTTAATATGTTTAAATGAGTCAAAGGAGGCTTTACAATGGCCCCATATTTTGGAAATTCACTCTGTCAGTGTTTTTTAAAAGAATAATACCCGGCCAGTCAGGGAGCTGCCCAGAAATCCCAGAAATTGCTATGTTCTTCAGAGGGCATCTGCTTGTGATGTCACAGAAGGCTAATATTTGTAGCACCATTTTTAGACCACCTCAAATGTGTCCCCTTCCTGACACAAGCAAAGTTCCATTGTGAAATTTCCCCTATTTACTCATCACGGTTACAATGACCTTTTCTGAAGCAAATTGCTGTTCTTAGTTTCATGGAGATGAATAATTCCATTCAGTGGAGGTCTGCAGAGGCAACTACTCACAAACAACTAATAAAAAGGGAACTTGTCTCCCATGTGATGTCTTCCAAGTGCCTCGAAGGTGTATCAGTCAACGCTTAAGTCCTCGAACCGTGACGTTAACACTGCGGATACTCAGCAGATGCTTTGCTTTTAGCCTTGCGCTCGCGAGACAAATTAGAGCTGTCATGTGTTTGGTCTATTGTCTTTTTCTTTTTTTTTTTAATGTTGGACTACTTGATTTTCCACTGACTGCAATTTTATACCTCTGTGCGAAACTCAAGACCGGTTATGTGGAATAGAAAGTGTCAGCAGCACTTTGGAAAACACTGGAACGATTGGAAAACGGGCGAGTTCTCAGCCTAGCGTCAGCGAACCCTGTCACCTGTGACCGTTTTCTGATGTTGTTGTTTTTTTTTCTCTCTCACTGTGCCAGGCTGTGGGATGGTGACTCCAGTCAATGACTTGTACGGCATCGAGTCTCCTTCCTTCACCAAGGGGGAGAAGCACAGCCGCTGTAAGCTGGCCAGCCTCTACCGACTCATTGACGTCTTCAGCTGGGCCAAATTTACAAACTCCTACATAACTGTGAGTGCAGCTTCCGCCCCGTGCCTCCTCCCCTCCGCACATCCGCTCGTCGCATGCTGCACCGCGCTCGCGTATCCTTATTTCAGGCTTTCCGTTCTTTTGGCAGCGAAACATGCTCTTTATTTCCCGCAACCATAAATTATTTATGGTGCTGTTTAAAAGTTGCCTCGCCGGTCACGAACAGCATGAAAATCGCGCTTACATTTGTGTTGAACACCTGTGATGTCAACATCTGAATCTCAGTGTTCCCCAAAGACAAAGCCTGGGAAGCTTGTTTGCATCAACCCACACTCTAATTTTTGAGTTTGTCACGGTGAAAAGAAATATTCTTCTGTGGATGCATTTCCTGAGAAAGTCAGAAACTTTTCCCGTGCATATCCAGAGATATTTTTTGCCCTCTGCGGCAACGATGCCTTTGGCTTTTTTTTTAACCAAGACAGATAAAAACATGGGGAAACACTGCTGCTGGATCAAGTGCATATACATTTTCCATACCAGTACAGACTTTTTAAGACTTGGGAACTTGATATTTTCATTTTGTTTCAGGTGCGTGTCAGCAAAGAGCAGGACCACGTTCTCATCAGTCCTCAAGGTTTGTCCTACGCTGAAGTGACCGGGGCAAATTTGGTGAGCACAACAACACTGCGTAATTTTCCAGTCACCTTCAAGTGACAAGACATTGTTTGAACCGGGTTTCTTGTGTGAGAAAAATGCGTTTCCCTGCATCACAACAACATGTTCTTATTAAAAACTAATTGCCCTTCGCAGGTTCAGCTCCTGCAAAACAAAGGAGCAAATAGTCAGATTCCAGTTTCTCTCCAGCCTTGTTGTTTTAATCACAATCATCCCTCAGATGATGTAAATTAAATGCACACATACTTATGCTGTCACTTTTGTTATGAATGCAGCTCGCATTGTCGTGTTTTCTCACGCTAAATTAAAAAGCAATTAACCCACAACAGCCCTCTGGTTGTTGTTGTTTTTTGTTTGTTAGTTGTTTTTTTTTTTTAATCTTAGCCATTTGAAGGGTGGCTTACACGTGCATGAGCCTGATTTGATTTTTGCACTGGGCATTCATATGTGAAATGCATAATACACAGGTGATAGAAGGACTGATGTTACACTTTTGTGACTTTTGTGTAACCAAAAACACGCCAGATGGCGCACAGCTCCTGCATATTGCTGTTTTCAGCAGAGCGGTCGAGATCAATATCCTCTGAAAATCATTTGTGCTATTGTTCTGTTTCTGCAGGTGAAAGTGAACATGATCGGTGAGGTGGTGGATGAGGGCACCACCGATCTGGGCATCGACCACTTTGGGTTTGCTCCTCACGCCGCCATTTATTCAATGCGCCCGGACGTAAGATGCATCATCCACTTGCACACCCCGGCCACAGCTGCAGTACGTACGCTCCGGGCCATTAAAGAAGCTGCATGTGCGAATTTTACAATAGAGCGGAGGTGGGAGGGTGTTAAAACCGCCATTGTTAATTATTTTACAATCAGACAGACGAGCTTCTAACTCACAGTCTGAGGCAGGCAGGGCTGTAAAATGAACACAGCCGATAGTTCACAAGCTGCCAGTGTTTACATGGTGATGCGTCACCGACTTGGCTTTTTTTTTTTTTTATCCCCCTGCAAACAGGTGTCCTCGATGAAATGTGGAATCTTGCCCGTTTCCCATGAGGCCTTGCTTCTCGGAGACGTGAGTTGCTTCGGTTACCATGGCAGCCTGGATAATAAAGAGGAGAAGGTGGAGTTTCAGAAAGCTTTGGGCCCGACTGCCAAGGTACTGTCAGAGCGGGTAACTCCATTAGTGACACTGCTGTGATCTCATGGGCTTATTATACTATGTGCGCGCTGCGCTCAGTTTATTCATGTCTAATGGTTAGGACATTTAAATGAATTATTGAGTGCGCATGAAGAATAAATGAGGTGTGTCTTTATCCTCACTTACAGCAGATTCATAGATTCATTACAGCCTTGGGAGACGGTTGTTTTGTTTGCACCTTCTCATTCTCAAGTCCAAACCTCAGGACGCGGCGCTCGTGCTGCGCGTGCGGTTCACGCTGGAACCGAGCGGCTCCGCCGGATCTGTTCGCCGATGCTTTATGGGGTTGCGATGAGCTGAACGACGGCCGTGTTTTCCAGGTGGTGCTGCTGAGGAACCACGGCCTGCTCGCCTTGGGGGAAACGGTGGAGGAGGCTTTTTACTACATGTACCACTCGCAGCAAGCTTGTGAAGTCCAGGTGCATAAAATAATGATTTCATTTCTTTTTTATTGTCAGCTAAATACAATCACACTTGGTGGGTCTTTGGTTACATTACAAATGACAGAAAAATGTTCTTCATTTACTTTAAAAAGTTTGTTTTACAATACGTGTATGAATAATTTGTTCAATTCAACTGAAGTTTAAACCAAGATATTTTCCCTATTTTTGGGGGGATAAAATTGAGTTATTGCCTTGAACTCACAGGGGATTCTGTTCCCTCGTGCATAGTAGAGTTTCCAGTGGCTACAATATAACTAAACTTTATTTCCATGGTTTCCTCTTATTTTATTAATTTTTCTTGAAACTTAGGTCAATGCTCTGAGGTGTTCAGGCGGCGTGGGCAACCTCACGCTCCTGGACAGCAAGAAGTTCCAGCCCTCAAAGACCCCCGTAGCTGGACTTCCCCTCAACAGCGAGCTCAAGTGGAAAGTGGGCGAAGCTGAGTTTGAGTCCCTCATGAGGATGCTGGACAACCTGGTGAGTGATCCCTGACCTGTGGCTTTTTTTCACCCACCATGCATTGCGTTTCCTGCCTCCTCCTTCAGGAAGTGTCCGATTAGAGAGCACAATGAGAAACTGGCTTCATTTTTTTCCCCCTCTAATCTGTTTTCAGCCAAAAATGATGGATGTAATTGAATCAGACTGTTTTGAAGGCTGATAGGGGGTTTAGCCAGATAGCATCGCCCTTCCCTTGCCATTTAAAGAACAGCCGACTCTCCGTCATATCTGGCAAACTTGCTATCTGCTGCTTGAATTCTGTCTGTTGTTTTTTTTTTTTTTTTTTTAATCCCACCATTCCAACAACTCAGCGTGACAGTGACCGGCCACAGACTGTGCCTTTGTGCATCACAGAGAATGTCGGACTACAGCTGTTGGAGTGTGTAACCCACTAACTAGTGTGGCCGCAGCTGCATTAGCGCCGTGTGATGTCGGCCCGCCCAGCCTTTCTATCATTGCTTCCAGATGGCGAGGCGCGCCGCGGTGTAGCCACAGCCACACAGACCACGCAGCCACTTAGTGTGAGGACTCCAGTTCACCCAGTTTAGAAAATCCTGTTTGGCTCATTTTATTTCCTCCCCTATACCGCTTCCTATAGCGCTGCGTGCAGATGTCATTTGTTTAAAGAGGAAGTCTGCTCGGCTAATACGATTTCATGATTTTTTTTTTTTTTTTTACACCATTTGCTTGACGTGGCGCCCTCCTAGATAACTCGCTGGAAATGACGTGAACAAGACTCGAAATCTAAGGGATTAAATTCCAGCTGGAAGTCTGTCGAGCATCATGCTGTGCACTGTGGAGCCTGAGTGCTAAATTTAATGCAAGGAGGTGTATGGCAGGCGTCTTTGCAGAAACTTTGAAAGTGTGTGACGTTATAGCTGGAGCTACGTTCAGATCTGATCACTAACCTTTTAAGTCGCTAAAGAAATTTTGAATTACTATGTGTGTTATTTTCTGGGGGGGGGGTTTTGGTTTGTTTTTTCAAGGAGTATTTCTGCATTTTAACTACTATTCACTGGTTAATTATCTCTGGCTGGAGCTTCCTTTCACGGTCGGTGAGCGATGCTGTCAAAAAAAAAAACCATAATGCCCATAAGCCTTCAGCCCTCAAGTGCAGCTTACCGTATGACATCCTGTAGGAACTCAGTGAGCTGTGCTGTCAGCTCGACTGTACGGTGAGCGAGAAAAAGGGCAAAGTTCACTCTTGTGTTCAAAGCCGAGTACGAAAGCCACCCCCCCCCCCTTGCAAACTTGTCATAGTGCGGCTAGAAATAGTATTTTGATGCTGATTGCAGCGTTGCACCGCCAGCCTCGCCCTGCACTCTGCACACTCTGCAAGCTGTTATCAGCTGGTTGCTCCCCACGCCTTTGATGTATACTTTATGGCAAACTCTTTTCCATCCAAGTTTATCATTTTTCTCCCTGGAAGTGAGCGCATCTGCGAAGAAAAAATGCATATTGTGTTTGTACAGTGTGGTTTAAATATTTGTATTGTCTGTTGACCCAGGTAGTGTTTGAAATAGGGATGCAAATTTCCGATTAATTCATTAATCGTTGGTTGGTTGACCTTATCGATCGATTAACGATTAATTGATAAGCGGCAATCTTTCCTGAGAACCTAAATTTCACAATGAAAATGTGTCTGGGACAAATTATTTAATCCTTAAATAATGTTGAGGGTCCAGTGTGACCCATTTTTACATTAGAGTGAACAGTAAAAACACCCGAAACATTTATCCTCTGACTTTAAGTTGATTTCTAGTCGGTAACATTTCAACTTCTTCTTTCTTTTTTTTTTTTAAAGTTGTTACAAAGTAACTTGTTTTAGGTATGTTATGACCATCATAGTATCTACAGGTGAATTGCTCTTCCCTTCCACTACACTGTTATAATGATGTCAACTACCCGTGTAAAAATGTTTTGCAACTAATTTAATTTAGTTGATTAAATTCTTAATCGACAATTAATCAGTAATCCATTAATTGTTAACATACCTAGTTTGAAATGTTGTTCCCCCCCCCAATAATACAGGACAGCACGGCCTAACAGAATACAGTAACACAGGAATATTTCTTCCAAAATAACGGTTTGTCTGTGTGTGTGTGTGTGTGTGTGTGTGTGTGTGTGTGTGTGTGTGTGTGTGTGTGTGTGTGTGTGTGTGTGTGTGTGTGTGTGTGTGTGTGTGTGTGTGTGTGTGTGGTTTCCAGGGCTACAGAACGGGCTACTCCTACAAGAACCCCATCGTCCGCGAGAAGCCCCGGACCAAGAACGACGTGGAGATTCCCGCCACCGTGTCGGCCGTGTCCCCGGAGGACGGCGAGCTGGCGGTGCGAAGCCCCTTCAAGTTCATGATGCAGAAGCAGCAGAGGGAGAGGACCCGGTGGCTCACCTCGCCCAACAGCTACCTAAAGGTCAACGTTCCCGAGCGCTCCCCCAGTGGGGACGTCAGCCCCAGGACCAAGACCATGGTGCGATGAAAAAAAACAAACTCGTGTAATAATAGTCAGTGAGCTGGGAGGATTTTTTTTTTCTTTGTGCAGGCCTGCCCTCTTGTGACCATATTGGGAAAATTATTTTTTCTTGGCTCTGCTTTTACTGACTGTTTTGTTGTTGTTCCCCCCCCCCCCCCACCCCCCCCCCCACCCTAATCAGTGGATGAAGTCTTCACAGCCGGGCACCAACATTGGCACACCAATAAAGATCGAGGACCTCAATCAGTTTGTCCCACTAAACACCGATCCCACGGAGGTTCTGGACAAGAGAAATCGAGTGAGTGAAGACAACGTCCCGTTATTTTTATTTTTATTTTTATTTATTTTTTTAGAAATCGTCCCTTCTACTAGTGTTTTTGCAGGGCTATCCAAATATAAATATAGTGTTTAAATATTTAGGGTAGCCTTTTTGAGGAAGGTTGAAAGGACGCCCTCCGGCGCAAGCTGACATTTCAGACGTGTCAGCATCACTACCACGCTGCCGGCAGAGGAGATAGTGGTGCTCTGCAAAATGACCGACTCAAAATTCATGTAATTCCAGTGGCTGACACAGCTGATGTCAGCAGTTCTCATATGTCATTATACAGTGTATGTAATATACATACACTATATGGTACGGGAGGGATCCAATATAAAACTTTATGTGGCAGCCTGGACTTCTCGGATTCCAACTGGGAAACCTTGAGGTAGTCACTCGATTTTTTTTTTTTTTTTTTAATCAGTCAGCTTCTGTGAATAAAAAGATGAGAAGTAGAGGGAAGAAGGGAGCAGGAAGAAGAAGCCGTTAAAGTGCCAGTGCTGCATTAGTGGCACTTTCATCACAACTTTCATGGAAAATATGATCATTAAACAGCAACGCAGGCTGTTGATTTGGTGAACAACATTGTTTTGCTTCACAACTGACTTTTTTTTTTTGGAGTGACATTTTGTGGCGTTCTTCCACGCTGAGTGAGTAATGAGCTACAGAGTCTGATTGGGTTGTTTTTGTTTATCCGTTACTACTACTTTAAAAAAAAAAGAAAGAAAAAAAAAAATTCATCAGCACATTTTAATGTTTGTTTTTTTCTTAATAAAATGCTTTTTTCCCCCACAGATAAAAGAGCAGCACAGGGGAGATCAGATGACTCCAGGACCCAAATCTCAGCTGCTCTCCGGCATCGTTGTGGACACCATCCCAGGACCAGTGAGTGTACTCACCGTTCTCCTTTCAGTTCTACCGCGAGAGACCAGAATCCCTGGGTCTTGGTGGATAATATCTCCTGACGGCTGTTGGGCTGAGCCTGAGCTGATCGGTGGTCCATTTCTGTTCTCCTCGAATTGATCCTGCGGTCGGTGGAGTGGACCGGCGCTTCATCCACCGCTGCAGACAGAGTGAGAGAGATGGTAGGACGCTTTTAGAAGAGTTTAGCTCTGTTGTGAATTCTATAGGCCACGGAACAGCTGGAGTCCAGACTTAACAGAAGCTCAGCGGATAAACTTTTCCAAAGAGAGATGTGGCAGCTCTGCATCCTCCTCGATGTGACGTCCGTCGTCTGAAGCCGCTTGCAGGCTCGGGTGAAAGCAGCCAAAGACTCTGTAGAATAAAGTGAGCGTCGGCATCCAAAAAAAAAAATGCTGTTTAAACCGCTCAATCTGAAAGGACTGGTCTGTAAAAGACAAGGAATGTTCTGGCTTTGCTGACAAATAATTGTCCTGAGAAAAACATGTGAAGAGAAAAGCGGTGACGGAATAAACTGGAGTGGTTGAATGTTTTCTCCTCAAGATTGCAAAATTTCCTCGTGAGGCATTTTGAGAAATGTTCAGCAAATATCGGGCTGGGTTAATGTGCTGCTGCGCGAGTCGGCTACCGGAGACGAGAAGTGAGCCAGTCAAACAGGCAACTACTGGTGGCTCTCCCAACAATCATGACGTCTGTGTTGTTGTTGTTTTTTTTTTTTCTTCCTCCTCCCGTTCAGGCTTTCATCCACGAGGACGAGGAGTACACTCGCTCCCTGCCCCCGAACCCTTTCGGTAACCTCACGGAGAGGGAGATGGATGAGTACAAGAACACGGTGGAGAGGAAACAACAAGGCCACGAAGGTTTGTCTCACCGCTGACGCCAGAGGCGCAGAGCCGCAGCCTCAGCTTGGCCTCGGTTTTATCTGTCTGGCTTTATTTAGCCTTCTTGTTTTGTTTTCCTGCCCTGAAGGGGGGCGTCAATCATTGGCCCGTCTGTCACTTTACGGTGCATATCAGAAGAGTTTTTCCTATTTTTAAGATTATTAAAGTGGTGAAATCCTGCATGAGTTCGCCCCTGGACATTTCAGATGAACTAATTTTCTCTGGCGCCCTCAAGTGGCCACGAGTTTAGATGTTCAGATGGCCGTGGCCTTGCGTTTTAAACCAAGTATTTTTCAGAATAAATGTGTAGATCTACTGGTTGCACGGATTAAGACACATCCAAAAACAAATTAATAAAAGAAAATATTTTTTTTACTGAAACTACATCCTTAAATTCATATTCTTGTTGCCCCGGGAAACCAGTGAGAACATCCAGGGATTTGTCAATGTAATGCAAATGAAAGCCTCAATCCTTCCACAGATGACGAGGACGCGACCGACGCCGACGAGATGACCACGTTTGACGGCTCCACCATCTCCCTCTCCCTCTCGCCCATCATGACGCCGTCCAGAGAAGGTGACGCCCCCTTTAACATCCGGCAAGAAAAATTAGACTTTGTCTGCGAAACCCACGTCGCCTCTCAACTGCCTCCATTCTTTTCCCTTCCTCCCCCTGCCGACAGACTCGATCCCCAACGGGAAGGACCACTTCTCGGAGCTGGATGAGGATCTGAGCGTGGAGGTCTCCAAGCTCAGCGTGAGCGCCGGCGAGACGGTGGAGATCTGCATCACTACCAAGGAGAAGACGGGGGAGGCTCCCACCCTGGAGAGCCAGAACAAGTCCCCCAAGAAGAAGAAGAAGAAGTTCCGCACGCCGTCGTTCCTGAAGAAGAGCAAGAAAAAGAAGGAAGAGAAAGAAAAGGCGGAAGCCTAAAGGCCTTTCTTTCCTTTTTTTTTTAGTTGTTTGCTATAAACACATTTTGAATCGTTCTCAGTTTTTTTAAGCTTCTTTAAGTGATGTGAAAAAAAAGACAAAGGAGTGTGTTGTTCTCACACGTCCTCCCCAGTTTTCAGCTAGTATCAAATGTGAATGTTTTTTTGTTTTTTTCCCTAATTAGAATTTTAAATGATTATCCTCAAAGGGCTGCCACAGCTGCATGTTTGTTATTAATGGTAGAGCCCGACTGATGTGGACCATCCCGGACACCACCAGTGTGATATATTAATATGATATATTTTTTCTTTAATGGCAAAAGATCCTGTCTTGACCCTCTCAACACTAAGGGAACCTTCATTGGTTATATAACACACACATACACACACAGAGAAAGAGAGAGAGGGACAGTGAGACAAAATCCATTTTTTTTGTGATTCTACCAGATGGTACTGAAAATCATTTCCGCACAGCAGTGTGGTGTCAGCAACCTCTGCTGGAGGGTCTTTGTAATAGCACGATTTCCGACTGCTAAAGCGTGTTTCTGAGCACCCTTTGCTACAAAATCTACAAATATCGACAGACTTAAACGTCGATGCCCAGAAGCCAGTAAGGCTCAGGCTCATTCTGGCTGACAGGTTTTTTTGTAATTGGCGAGCAGCTGCATCAGTCGGGCTCCAGCTTTTACCCATTCATACTATGGGTCGTCGGGTGGAGATAGCATTACTTAGTGAATCTTAGGAAGCCATAAGATTAGTCTCACTTTTTGCACAAGTTTATTGTTGAATGTATACTGAAAGCAAAGAACTTTGTTTAAACAGTCTAACAGTTTATACGATGTTTAGCCTTACGAGAAGTATGATCCGTATCTAAACCTAGTACCATTATACGACCCTGTGATAATATATTGTTGGTTTATTTTATAGTTTTTATAATATAGTGTTTGTTGGCTAATCTACTTCAATACTAACTCTTCTACTAAACACGCAGTGGTTGATCTTACAGTGATATGTCACACTGTACTTACCTTCCTGTCAACGGTGTTCTTCCGATGGTTGCTGCTTCCAGTTGGGATGAGGAGTCTGAATGTGAGTAACTGAAAAGATTTTTCTTTTTGTTTGGTTGTTTTGGGTTGTTTTGTTTTTTTGCATATTGATGATTCTGAGTAATCTCGTTTGGCTTCGCCATGATTGGTTGAAAATCACAAGTTGTTTGAATGACAATGAAAGTGCCGGGGCTGAATCATCGGAAGGTGGATGTGATGGATGCCGTGACTCACGTCGTTGTCAGAGCAGTCGGTCACTTGCAGTCTGCTGCGGAGAGCCTGTGTTCATAGCCACTGTTGAAGAAGGTTGATGTCAACTATATTAGAGGACCATATATTAACATCCCAGTCAGTAATGTGAATTGTTTTGACCCAAAGGGAGAGAACTCTTTGCCTTTGTACATAAATATTTTGTGACGTTCTTTTGTTAAATGCTAAACCAAATGTTTTATGTAGAAATGTGACAGTACAATCTAATAACACTATTTTAACATTACTATTCATGTTTTTATATATATATATATATATATATATATACATATATATATATATATATACATATATATATTTACCAAAATGCACATTGTGTTTACAAATGATATTCAAACTGTAGTTTGTGTAACTAGTGCTTCTACTTTCTGTTTACATTACTAATTGTGCTGCTTGACTTTTTCCCACAGTGCAAGTCAATCTTTTTTTAAATGTTCTCCCTAATAAAAGCTGCCTTGTGTTTCCAATAGATGTTTTGAAGCAATTCATTCCACTAATTCAAATCCCATTTTAAACCCGAGCAAGGCTTTTGATTTTGGATCTTTATTGCCGTGTGATATGGTGAAGGCACTCTCCGCACGATGCAAGAGCTCAGATATTACGCAGCATCATGAGTGTTAGATAAAGCTTTGGGGGTTGTTGTTTTTTTTTTGTTTTGTTTTATTTTTCAAAAGGAAATAAAGGCCCACTATTTAAAAAAACAAAACAAAGCAAGGTCTATAAAACAATACCCACTCTTCAGTGATAATTGACTGTGTGAAGCTCTATAATCAGACCTCAGCCATGATATGAATGGCCGTTGTCATGGTAATCCACTTAGAGGGGGCTGTGAAGACAAAGGAGGGGATTTGGTGTCTCCAACAGGTGTTCAAGTTTGGGAAGGAAGGGGGGGGGGGGGGGTATCTATATACATGCACCGCCTCCAACCCAGAGTGCAAACACACCCCTGCAAGATGGCACCAAGATGGAGGAGTAGGTCAAAAGCTGCCGTTTTACCAAACAGAACAAAACTATATATTTTTTTAAAAATTCCCATTCTTCAACGTAATTGTAATATATAATCTCTCTTACAAAACCTCAGAATGACTGAGGTGGCTCGCCGAGCTCTGGGCTGCGGTGGTGCGAAGGAGAGGATGGAGGAGCAGGTGACGCATGTCTGGCCTTGCAGCAGCGGCCTTCTGCTGTGACTTCAGGGCAAAGTTCACCCATTGTTTCAAAACAAGGGTGGAGGGGGGGGGGCGCACAAAGCTTAATCCGATGGTGTCATCCGGGACCGCTGCCGCTGATTGGCAGGCAGGCAGATGGAGAGAGAGTCTGTGTTGTTCGGATGAATTGCACATTCAATGAATGAACATAACAGCCCCCCAAAAATTCTCACTCTTTTTTTTTTATGACAAAATCTCCAAACTTCTTCAAAACCACCGCCACAGTCTCAATATATCAAAGAACTTTATTTGTCTTTCACCAAAAAAAATTCTTCTGATTTTAGGATTGATGGCTGGATGCGCTGCTGCACATGGTGGGTTAGCACATGCACTTTCATTAGCGCAGTGCACACCGAGCAGCAGCAGCAACGCAGTGTCACCCTGAATCCTCTGTGACAGCCGAGCCCCTGATGTAATCCTCTGGCTTTTCACATTACCCCAGTTGGGGTCACATTCTACACCAAGCATCCCAATCGGCCATGGGGTCGTCAGCCATGCCATCGCTTGTGCAGGCAGTCTGCAATGGGGGTTGTTGGAGGCAGCAGAGACGTGCATGTTCTGATGAACCGCTCACACGTTCCCCCCCCTCCCATCCCCTCTCCAGTCTCAGCTTGGTAACTCAGCCCATGGGTCGCTGTGGGTGGTGATTTGTTGTACGTGTTGTATAGAACCATCCTCAGTGGACAGATATTTAGTGGTATTTTGCTGTGTTTTCTGGCCCCGTTTCCCCGTACGTGTTGCCGATTGTGTCTGTGTTCCTGTGTCCAGAATTAGCTCTGTGTGCCTTTGCCAGACAGCTGAAATAGACTCCATGGGAGGGAGTGCTCTCTCACAGGCGTCCGTTACAGGCCTGGCCACATCTGCAGCCGGCCGGCCATCTGCACTCATTGTCTGGGAGGCACAACACAACCCTGCACGCATGGCTGGCCTTGTAAAAGTGGCCCTTTCCCTCTTCTGTCCTCCTTTATTCCTCACTCTGTGTGTGTGTGTGTGTGTGTGTGTGTGTGTGTGTGTGTGTGTGTGTGTGTGTGTGTGTGTGTGTGTACGTTGGTGTGGAATGACTTCTTAATCAGTCAGAAAGAAGGAGTTGAGCGTCAAGAATTACTCTTAATTTCAAGGTGAACAAAAATTAAAGTAAGTTGATGCAGTTGATCAACATTTTCCTGTTTGGGGCGGCATTTTCTCACAACTTTAACCTCTGAATTTCAGAAAACAATGTCGAAATAAAATATTGACCTAGTAACCTAGTCTGACGTTGACATGATTGGTCGAAAATCACATGATGTTTGAATGATAAAGAAAGTGCCAGGACTGACGTTATGAATGTCATGACTCACATAGTCAGACTAGTGGTAATAAATAGGTAGTGATAATTATTTTTTTCCCACCGTAATCATGGCAGAAAATATCACTTTTTAATTAAGATATTTAGCCAATTTTTAATTGTGATTTTAGGAGCTATAATTGTGATGTTTATAGCCATGATTATCCAAGATTATTCCCCATAATTGATTTTAACTTTGGCTTTAACTGGATTTGTTTTGGTGTTTTTTATTACTGTGATTTCAAACCAGGTGACAACAAAGTACTTTAATCAGTGCGAAATTCTCCAAAATGATCGTACTATCATAGCATGAGACAGAGTGGTGCAATGTAAAATCTCGGGAAAATCTCGGGAAAAAAGGACATATGTCTATTCTTTTTTATGGGAACAAATATTTACAAAAAACTTTAATCAGCCTGAAAATCACTGAAACTGAACTGTCCATCCCATCACAGTGTAGCATGAGACAAAGTAGTACAATGCAAAATCTAAACATGTCCAAAAATTGAGAAGAAAAACTACGTATGTACAGTGTGGTGGTTGATTTTTTTCCTTGGACGAAAAAAAAAAAAAAATAATAATAATACTTTAATCAGTCCGAAATGCGCAGAAACCACCTTCTTAGCATAGCTTAGCCTGAGACTGAGCTGTTCCAAGCAAAATCTCAACAGGTCTGAAAATTGGGGGGAAAAAATACATACATATGTTGTTTTTTTTCCGGGGACAAAGAAAATTTTGGGGGGGAAAAATACTTTAATCAGTCCGAAACCCACAGAAACCACCTCCTTAGCATAGCTTAGCTTGAGAGGAGCTGTTCCAAGCAAAATCTCAACATGTCCGAAAATTGGGAGGACAATGTATATATATATATGTATATATATATGTATATATATACATATATATATGTATATATATATATATATATATATATATATATATACATTTTAATCAGAACGAAACACACAAAAACCAACGTCCTATCGTAGCTTAGCATGAGAAGGACTTTTTTTCATGCAACAAAAAAATATCCAAAAAAATATGTTAATTTGTGTAAAATTCACCAAAATGACTGTCTTATCATAGTTTAGCATGGGACGGAGCGCAACAATGCAAAATCTAAACTTGAAGTGGCCATCCTTTCATAGTTAGTTATTCAGTTTATCGTTTTATCAGGCACACACCGCATCCAAACATCCTGTCCCGCACCACGTGTCTCTTCAAGAGGCCTTCTTCAGAGAAGCTGCTCAGTCTTTACCTGGAGGAGATGACTCAGGAGATAGACGCCTCTAAGTAGAGCCAAGATAGAGCAAAACATTATCCTTCTTTCACTTGCAGCATGTGGATGCTGAGAGAAACACATATTATATTAGATGCTGTGTGTGTGAGTGTGTGTGTGTGTCTGAATTTTGCTGAATACAAAGTATAAGCATGTTCTTCTTGCTGAGCTTCTTGAACCAATCCCATCAGTAACTAACAACCACCAAGTTCACCCCCCCCCCCCCCCCCCTTGTCAACATCTTTATTTTATATTCATTTTATCTTTTAATTTCAGCACACAAACCACTCTTGTGCCACTCTTCAACAACCCCCTCCTCCCCTGCAGCATTGATTACGAGGATTTATTATGGCACGCTCCATGCTCGACAATGAATGCAATATGCATGCGTTAGTGGGAGGGATTATCCACCAAGTAGGGCAAGTGTGGCTGCTGAGGCTAAAGCAGGCACTGCAATTCCGCCGAGCCTACTAGTCCACCTCAGCCAGCTCGGCGCGCCGACGGGACACGGAGAACACAATTCACCGAAAAGAAAAGAAAAGAAAACACTCAAAGACATAAAAAAACAACAACAACAAAAACAAGAGCACAAACGTCGAGCCTTCGTCGTTGCAATGGTAAAGTACATGAGGCAGCGCAGCAGCAGCGGCGGCAGCAGCAGCAGCGGGCTGAGAGCCGAGGAGGTCCTGTCGGAGTCGGACGCCTCTGTGGACCAGCAGGATTTCGCAGAGATGTCCGGCTATTCGCTCAGTGACGTCTTGTACTCTGACTGCGCCGCGATGGACCAGATCGGCACTTTCATGAAGAACGTTCAGGTGCTGCTCGATGCGGCAAATTACATAGAGAATGTGGAAAGAAGCAGCGGAAGTAAGTAAACACACGGACGGACAGCCAGGGGGAGACGGGAGACGGGAGAGGGGGGGGGGGGGCGACGTTTAACACGTAATGCGCCGAGCAGACAACAATAGCCTAGGCGACAATAGACGTGCAAAAGGAGGACAGATGGACTTCCCAAGTCACTCTTCGTGTGATATTTTTCAATGTTATGCTCCAAAGATACATTTCTGTTCAGAGGATAAAGTGCGAATGAGAGTAAATGGTTGGGAAGGTAATTTTTTTTAGCAGGGCTGCAGCTTCGACGCTTTGCTCCCTTCAAAAAAAAAAAAAGGTTCTCCTTCCGCAGTGTTATGGATGGTTTTGAACCCACACGGCACCACTCGGTGCCTTTTGTCTCCCCCCCAAAAAACACTTCCGTGCTCATTTCCTAGGCTTGTGCACGAAGGGAATTTTTTTCTCTCTCTCTCGTGAGTGCGTGCGAGGCTTCTAATTCCTCCTCTCATCCTTTATCCCACTGTCGGTGCACTTCCTGAAAGAATAGTTCCGCGAATAATGTCGCCCTCAATCCCCGTTTGCCAATAAACAAACGCACAGTGTTCCGTGCAAAACGCACATCGATTCAATGTGGGGCTTTCTTTTTTCTTTTCTTTCTTTTTTTTTTTTTTAAAGGGGGGCTTATGTCTCCTCGGAGTATCGAGTTTAAAGCACACCGATCATTTTCTGAGGCAGCCGCTGCTTCTTCCTTGTATGTGATGTTCACATGGTTTCCACATGGAACTAATTGTGAAGTTCTGATTGGTCGGCACTCAATGTTCCCAGCGCTGGAGTGGCCGATGTCAGCCAATTGCACGCCGGCTCTGAATTCTGACGTCTTTGTTACTGGGAGTGGGGGATTGTGGGATTTGGAGGCCTTTCTTTTGAACGAGTTAAAAGAAAGGTGCACGTCCAAGTGTTTCTACGTTCATGTAACCACGGGGAGATAATGTGTATTATACGTGTAGCATAATCGGTTTTATAACATGGGATTTGGGCTTAATTTAAGTCGGTTCGTCGCCCCCCCAGTCACAGAGATGTATGTGATGCAGGATTCAGTCTAAATGAGGTCACATCTATCATGCAAATGCCGGCCTGCATGAAGCTTTTATGCCTGTAGCACATCACTTAAAAAGACCTTTTAAGTCTGATGATCTCCCCCCCCCTTCTAATCACCAGAATATGAGCACGGGTACGCTTCATCTTATCCAGCATCCCAGACTGCACATCAACAGAAACAACGTAAATTCAAGAACAGGAAACTGGACAGCACTCACAATAGGTAACGATGAGTGGCAGTGAATCCCTCATACATGAACATTTTTTTTAAATAATGTAGTTGAATAGATATTTATTTGAAGTATATTTACAATTTTAACAACTTAAAACTTCATCTTTAAAACTTTGTACTTTGTTCTGATGTTTACGGATACATGATATACACATATCTTCAATATTGTGGTGTTGCATGATTGAGTCCCCCTTGAAGCATTTTGGAGAGATGAAAATTTGCTCTTTTTTGCAGGCTGCATGAATTACTTTTTTTTTTTTTTTTTTTTTTAACTTGAATAACCATTTTCTATTCCTTACAGGTCTGCACACAATGAACTAGAAAAAAATCGGTGAGTTATCCAAGATTTATTTATTTTTGCAACAAAAGGTCATTTGAACGCTTTTGATCTGTGTTTTAAACATCCATGACAACATTTAAAATGTAGCGACTGGAAAAAAGGCTGAGTTATGCAAGTTTGAACGTTCATGTTAAAGAACAGTTATCACTGTAAGGTTTCGAGTGCACCTCCAATGGCTGGAAGTGGGCAGCCCCTCTTAGATGTCCACAATCATTTCCACTCAGCAGTGATTGAAATGATTGCCGTCTGCGATTTGGTTTATGCAGAAAATATATACACGATTAGGAAACAGACTATTCACTATTCCAACATTCAAAGTCAATTTAGTTTTTTTTATATGAGAAGCTGTTGAAGCTTTCTCCTGTGTTTGCACAATGTTTGCCCATCCTGCTCTGTGAAGTCGCTGACCGTGCCATTTTAACGCCCCCCACACACACCCATTATTCCTTAAAGATGGACTTTTTTTTTTTCATCTCTCAGCATTAAAAGATTACCTATGGAGGTTCTATAATTTGCAGCAAGCCTTTTTGCCCAGGCACACGCAGGGATCCCTGGTAGCACCTCTTGCCTCCTGGAGGACATGCAGAACTTTCCTCTGTCAGCAAAAGGAACCTTCTGTTTCCAGACAACAGGGCTCCTTCCTGAATCCTGACACAGGATGAGGCAGCTTTGGCTGGGGGGAAGCAAATGTCAGCACACCTTTTAATTGTTAAACAAAAAAAAAATGAATTCACGGCCAGCGCCACAGAAGTCAACGGCCTTGGTTGATGTAGTCAGAGAAATCTGTCTTTTGTCGTGTGTGGGGGGGGGGTCTTTTCTGGTGGCTTACAGTGGGCGGAGAGATGATCTCACGACTTGACCTACATTATTTGAAAGGATAGGCAGCGTCCTCTGCCACGTCTCTGCGTGCGCTCAGGCCCACTGGCCCAGAGGCCTTCTGTGAGTCGGAAACAGTAGTGTGCGGCTGACCTCAGCAGCTTATACATCTAGGGCCAGATGTATCCATATATACACACAGCTGCATAGGAGTCCGATGGCGTAGGCGACTGGCAAAATGCATAAACACACCAGTCAGCTTTCCTGAACGTCTTGCATGTGACATTTCTCATCGTAGAAAGGAAAAGACAGTGTAATTATGAGCGGATTGTGTGCCAACATGCCGTGTCTGGTTAAACTTTGTTGCCACGATTAAGCGCAGAAGGAACATGATTGGTTGAACATGAAAAGGTCTAAAAAAAATAAAATAAATAATACTAAACCATAGTCTGTGTGTTGTTGTCTGCGTTTCCCCTCTTGGCAGACGAGCACACCTCCGCCTGTGTATGGAGAGGCTGAAGTCCCTCATCCCCCTGGAAGCAGACTGCACTCGGCACACCACGCTGGGGCTGCTCAACAAGGCCAAGGCACATATCAAGGTGTGGCAGTCTGTCCTCCCGTAGCACGGTGCCATCATGGGATCACGGCGGCTGCACGCCCGCTTCGTTTTTTACGCGCTCGGAGCGATGACGTAAGCGTCGTCACTGCGACCGTGCTCTGCTTCTCTTACCGGCTTGCCGGCCGAGCGCTAACGCCACTCAAACAGTGAGTCACGGCGGCAGGTATTACAGCTCGCCGTCAAGGCTTGGCTCCGCGTGTAACCGAATATCATTTGAAAGCCTCCCGTCGCTGAAAGATGGCAAAGGCGGGTTATTAAGGTCAAGGATGAAGTGAAAGTTTCGCAGAGCTTTTACTCTTCGACACCCCTCCTCGCTCACACCACCGCCGGTACGACTCCTGGTCCCCTCTGTCCTCAAGATGCATTGAAAAAGTAGTTGACAGCCGCCTCGAGGAGACAAGATGATTGTTTTTCAGGTCACAGGCAGAAGAATAGAGCGAGGTCAGAAGGAGACACGGGTGCACAGAATACTGAAATACCACCGAGTCCTGAAGGACTGTAACAAAGACCTGTGCTACAAGAGAAGATGACACAACCAGTGCGAAGTAGAAATGGTAAAAAAAAAAATGAATGCCCTCGGTAGGCCGGTGTAAATTTTTAGAACAAATTTGCTCCATTCTCGTTCTCACTTCGTGCAGCTGTTTTCTTACTTTTCTTGCCGCGAGCCGTTTCGTCCTCATGATTCTGTTCCTTTTTTGAATGAATAGTCGCATGACCCCTCAGCCGGGTAGTTGAAATGAGATATTCTAAGTCTTTCACCATATTGTCATTAATTTGGCTGCAGGCTCACAGGATTGCTTTGGTCGTTTTTAATCTTCTCACACTGACTATAGAAGGGGCTGACTTTTGCAGAATGCTGAGCTCTGTTCTTGACATTTTTTCGGGGATCGCACAGGTCATCGTGCGGGATTGGGATGGCACGCGAGTAAAAGGTTGACGGGAGAAGATGAGAGCGGGAGCCGAACCAGTAGGATGAAAAAACAAACTGAAACAAAGCAGAGACACAGGACAGGCCATGGATGTGTCATAAGAACTGGATACCAGACTGGCAATATAACGGCGTGACGATTTCTCCCAGTGGCCACTCTAGGTACTGCAGCAAAAAATTTCATTAGCCCAAAATTTCATTTTTTCCCATAGACTGCAATACAAAGATAACATAGGACACACAGCTTACACCGTATTTAATTGCTTAAACAAAACAAATCTGACAGAATTTATCCATTTTGAAGGAGGTGGCCACAAAACAAAAAGGCTTCCTATCGTCTCATATAAATCAAGACTTCCTATTGGCTCACGTAAAACAAGGCTTCCAATTGGTTCTCATAGAACAAGGCTTCCTATTCGCTCGTGTAAAACAAGGCTTCCTAATGGCTCTTCCACACGGAGGCCTCCTACCTGTGATGGAGGGCTGCAGCAGAAAGCCAGTCCTGGCGACAGACGGTGGCAGTGTGAGCACAGCGGGCAGCAGATGAAGGGACCTGCGACTTCTTTGGACCTGTTTGAGCTCAGAGAAATGCTGCTTCTGAACACTGCGCTACAGTGTTGTTGGTAACTGGGGATTGTCTAATGTGGTGTACGCTGGTCCAGCCAGTGCGACACTTACAGCTGCAGGAGGTTAATAATACAGGGCTTTGATTTGTAACAGCAAAAACAAATGCTTTGACAATTGTAGAAAGGCCTCTTCCCTTCCCTTTCCCATCCCATCCCTTTCCATCCCATCCGCCATCGGTATAGTTTTCACAAATGCCATCTCTTGGTTTTAATTCCATGTGGCATCTTTTTTGTGTCGGCTTAATTAACTGTGTGAACAATAACTGGGCCAGCTGCGGCTCGGGAGGTAGAGCTGCTGCACGCCGACCGGGCGGGAGGTCGATGGCTCAATCCGTGGCACCGTGTCCTCCTGTCCTAATTGCCGCTTCCAAGCCTGGATATAACGGGGAGGGTTGCATAAGGGCGGATCACGATAATCACGACTTGCTGCTGCGACCTCAGTCGGGAGCTGCGACAAGGGAGCTGGGATGACAAAGGAGAAAGGGACGTCATTGCTCATTATTGCTCATTTGAATAACATTTTGATGGCCGCAGCTATCATGAGCTCCCCCTGCGCCTGCCTGTCCCACTACCTGGCTAGCCACCACCCCAACACTCATGTCCTTGTTTAAAGGGAATCCGCTTACATTTCCGCCTCCTACCCCCGCTTCTTCTCCCCCCCCCCCAGAAACTGGAGGAGACGGACCGGAGGAGTCAGCACCAGATGGAGATTTTGGAAAGAGAGCGGCGGCACCTGCAGAGGCAGCTCTCCCAGCTGCAGACCACCGGCGAGAGGGAGAGGGTGCGCACGGACAGCCTGGGCTCCCACGTAGACTCGGACCGCTCGGAGTCTGACAGAGGTGGGTGTTCGGGGAGCCTCCACCTTCCACTGTGCGAAATACCCATCAATATTTGAAGAGGGGTGGAAGCCCCATCCTCCTGATTGTTACTCAGTACCAATCTAAATTTCCTTAGCATGCAGAAGGCCTATAATAACCTGACAGTATTTCATCCCTTAGCATGCAGGAACCCTGAAATAACCATTACTCTTTTGTGAATATTAAAAAAAATAATAATAAATAGAATATTAGATAGAGTGATCTTAATTACTATTTATTTTAGTGACCATTAGTGGCAATAATGCATGCGTATAAATCTATATACACATAGTCAGAAGTTTGTACAAACCCTCTCAAGCAATGGTTTTTCTTTATCTTTACTCATTTCTGCATTGTAGATACACATTGATCAAATATATGAGCAGTATATATGAAATTATGTCTAAAAGAAAACATTGTTGAATAACTAAATATTGTATTGAAGGGTGGCTATTTTTTGAAGAAATGAAAATATGAAATGTTTTCGAGTTATGTCACACTTTTTTGTTCACTACATAATACCATATATGATTCATTCATTCATTGTTTAGGTCCCTTAAGTGAGAATCTATGTAGATAGTCATTAAAATGAAAGAAACGTATACACACACAAAAATGCTTTGAGGCTTTCAGGTGGTCTCATGGGTTAATCTGGGGGAGGGTGGAACCCCCCCGATTGTTTGTTCGCTGAATCCAAATGTCAGCGTCGGCAAACCTTTTTTTTTTGCTTGTTTGTTTCATCCCACGCCAGAGGAGATCGAAGTGGACGTGGAAAGCACCGAGTTCTCCCATGGAGAAATGGACAGTGTGAGCACCAGCAGCGCCAGCGACCTGGACGACCACAGCAGCCGGCAGAGCTCCGTCAGCGACGAGGGCTACTCCACCTGCAGTCACAAACTGGCCTTCTCCGCTTGAAAACACACCAGCCTGTACTTTTACTACTCCAGCTGCAGTCTTTTACGGCTTTCACCTCTCAAAAGTACCAGCTCGCCGCTCCGTTCTCTGCCCCGCCCCCGTCCCCGCCCCTCCGCAGTTTAGGTTAACCGCCCTCGACGGACGAGACGAAAAACCTCCCAACAACTCGCAACAAAAAAAACAAAACAAAAAAATAGTCGTCTAGTTCAGCTCGCCTTGCTCTAAATGTGATCCAGAGTTAACCTCTCCGGACCTCATTTCCAACGTTGACTAACAATCAACCCTGAATGTCCCTTGACCGCACTCCAAAAAAAAAAAAAAAAAAAAAAAAAAGCCAGCTTGAAAAACATCCATTCCTGCACTACACACAAATCCCAAAGAGGATCCGGATCGCAGCGGCGTCACACACCGAGGGCAACATTCTATCTTATGTCACATTGATCCTCTAGAACCAGCAAAAAAATAAAAAAGAAAAGCAAATAAAGAAAAAAACACACACAAAACGAACCCCAGTACCAGCTACAGCTCATCACTGGGGACGTTTGTTCCTTTTGCCTTGTGAAACATTGCCCTTCTTTGGATTATTCACCCACACTACAAGCCAGTGGCAAGGGCTAAAACGTCTGCATTCCAAAATGTTCTAATACACTCCTACAAACTCAGCTTTAGGAGCCACAACCATCAATGATTCTCGTGGCGTCCCTCCTCCTCCTCCTCCTCCTCCTTCTCCCCCTCGACTCAAACAGTCACGTCCGGACAGGTGATGTAGTCCACCTGTATTAGTCTAATTTATTTTGCGTATGACTATAGTATTTATTTTTTTGGTATATTTAATTTTACATTAGCTAGATCGTGCTTGAATGGGAAAACTACTGTTGTTTAAACGTTGCTTGTTTTTTTTCCTGTTTTTTAAACCTTCACCAAATTACCTGACTTGAACGCCCCCCTCTGCCGCGGTGCTGCTGGTTAAACGCACTGTGCAATGGTCTTTTGTTGGAAGGGTATAAATTTTTTTTCAACACTGTGCACAAATTTAGTTTTGTTCCAACAGTAATAAGCTAGCCGCCACTCGTCCAAGCACAAGGCTCAAGCAATAACGCATCAATATTTTGCATCTCTTTCAACGTTGGCAGCGTTAAGCACATCGTTTTAGCCGTCCGACATTTGCCAGTGTTCCTTTTGCTCTCACTACTAGTATCAGTTGTTATTCTTCAACATAAAATAATGATTGTAATTGATTTATTTTCTTTTTGAAAAAAAACAACAACTAAATCTCTGGTGCATGTGTGTTGAATGTAGCTTGTCTAATCATGTTAGAAAATGATTTGGATTGACAAGTCTTAAAAAAAAATCCAACAAAAGGAACAAAAAAAGTTGTCTGTAGCATGAACACTAACATAAAATACTAATTTTGGTTTATATCTAAGTGTTTAATTCTGTCTTGTATGAATTGCAACAGAAACTAAATCTCAACAGAAAATTGAAAAACGACCACGATTTGTTTAATGTATGCCACAGAGTTGCACTGCTGACCTATCAGAGCCCATCAAACCAAATAAGGCATTTCAACAAAACCATTTATACCTGCGTTGTTCTGGTCCAAGACCTACTGTACGTAGATCAACACCAAATTGTGTCTTAACATGGGTATATGACTCTTGCACAAAGTTCCTTGTTACAGGTCTTTTTCCTCCCCCCCTCCCCCAACCCCCAATCGTGTTTGGGAAACTACAAAATGCACTATGAAAAAGGCTTTTTGTTAAGGATGTGTGTCGAAGCGCACCCCAGAATGTTTTTTCGTGCTTATATCAGCCATACAAGGTGACTTTTTTGCAAAAACATGTGCTGCTGGTCCCCTGCTAGTACTTTGTAATAGTTCCTGATAATTGTTCCCAGACTGAATAAACCTTTCCCACCCAGATATGAAGGCGTGTTGTCTTTGACTACACCGTTACTCTTTAGGCAATCACCCTTTTGAGAGTGAGTGCGGCTGTCCTGGATTGTGTATTGTGTGCAAAGCGTTTACTCCAGCCGTGGAATTCCCTTACGCATCAAGCTAACAAAGAGAAGCATGCTTACCAATTAAAAAATGTCTTTCATTTTTAATGAGAACACAGGTCAAGTTGACAGATGGAGCATGCTGATCGTGAAATGGTTTTCACAACAGTTGTACATGTCTTTACTGCCATCTACAGGACAGCCCCACAATGAAAATAAAACACAAAACGGGGTAAACACAAGTATAAAAAAGAGAACCAAATGTTTATTTTACTATTATATATATACACAGAAATGATCTTTCTTCAAGCAATCTAAAACAATAAGAATAATAGTAATAATGATAGACTGTGGATCAGTAGTAATGGATCTGTTTAGAATCTGTATTGTAGCTCACATAGGTATATGTGTTCTTACGGACGAGTACTTGCCAAATATCCACAGCTTCTCTTCATAACTTCCCATTTTACATTGTGGGTGACCTTCAGTACACGGACAATCACCTCTTATACGTCTTAAGTTACTTTGTTCCTCTGGTACCAACAAAACTACATCCATTTTTTTGTCTAATTATGGTGGGCAAGAAATCCTGCCAAAGTTTTTGTTGGGGAAATTGGTTCATGTATAAATGCAATGAGAAGCACCGTACAACTAGTATACAGATTATTTACACGATACGCTGAATCACTGTGGCATTAGATGTCTCACGTTGTATTTTGATGTGTCGTTATACTGGGTCATTGGCTTGTCTGCGATGCCGCATGTTCCCACACCAACCTTGCCGTTAACACTTTCTGGAGATGCAAATATGCTCCTCTTCACCTTCAAAAACAAGGAGAGGACAACAATTCATTCATGATGCAGTGCAGACAACAGTCAGCTATTCTGTATAAAGTCACAGTTTGCCAATTCTTGACATTCTGAACTTGTCAAAGCTCAACAGATAAAAAACAAAACATTTTTTTATTGTGTGTGCAGGACTAGAGAATGGTTTAAAACTGTTATAACGTTGGGCCTTTAAAAGACAAGTGCCACTAACAAGCCGTTTTCACATCAACTGATGAAGGTAAAAAGCTCTGTAAAGGATACCTAAGCAAACGATCTTAGGAAAATTGACTTTGAAGAAGTAAAAAGCATTGCACAAAATATTGATTTTAGTGTCCCACTTTAAAATTCATGCAACTTTGTGAAGTCCCAGTTTCATCGGACTCACCTACGGGGTTTACTCTTTGGATTTACCGAGCAATGGCCCAAATATTTAAACTTGATCCTATTGCGAAGGTTCAATTTTGAATGTTTGCTACATCTGCCCCCCGGCCCCTCCAGAAATATCAAAACCGTTTTGAAGTGAATACCTGTCCCTTCTTGTTTTTAGAGTAGGCTTTGTTGTTGAACTGTTGCCACTTTGACTTCTGATCCTCCCGCTCTTGCTCCAACTCTTTCATCCTTTGTACTTTCTTCTGAGCTTTCTTCTTCTTATATTCCCGTTGCTCTGCAATCTGTTCTTTCCTAGGAAAAAAAAGACAAAAGGAAATAAAAAATAAAAAAAACACACGTGAAATCATGAATTGTATCTGTTTTGTGGGACACTACAGTTTACTTAGCTCATACTTTGATTTCGGTTTTCCACTTCCGTCGATAACGTGGGTGCGTTTGCCCTCTTCCACCACTTTGAGGTTCTGCAGGGGGATCACTTCCGCGTTCCCGTATCCAGAGAAGGTTACGGCTGCAGTCCCGTTCTCTCGGTCTATCTCCTCAATCTCAGCCTCGTAAACCCTGCCAAAGAATCAAGTCTGTAAGCAGGTGAGTATGAGCCAAAGACTCAAGCTCTACTTACAAAGCAGGCAAACACATTTTACATTTATTAGTTCATTTTCTTAATTAGAAGCTGAAAGTTTTCTTCACAATCATACTAGAAAAGTATACCCATGACATCTTAGTGATTTTGTAATAAAATTCAAACATTAAAATGATAATAAAATCACACACACAATGCAATACAATATAATAATTAGAATTACACTCAACATATGACACAATGATACTCACTGGCTGTCCTGACTCCAGACAGCCATACACCTATCCCCAATCTTCCAACCCTGCTTGACAGGTACGGTGTCTGAGCCATTGGTGGTGGATGTACTTTCAGGCTGCGAGTTCAGGAGGTCTTGTGTCAAGTCAATAACTTCCTGTGGGAGACAAATGAACACATTTGGTGGTGAGGCAATCATAAGGATTGGGTGCATTAAAAAGAAATACTTCACTTGCATAGTGTTACCAAATCCAATACAATGACGACAAAAGCAGCACACACGCACCTGTAAGTCTTTTTGGAGTTTGAGGAGATCTTCATTATCTTGATCTGTGGATAAGGCAACTTCTACTTGCTGTAGCTGAGCTTTGTAGCTGCTCAACTGTTTGCCCAACTCTTCCGACATCTGTGTTGGCAAACAAACAAAAGGTTAACATATATAAACGCGTTTGTTAGCTCCCTTAACGTGTCAAGGTTGAAATCAATAAGTAGTAAATTAGGCTTTATTAGTCCAACAATTGGACTATAAAAAGCATCCCGAGCTATACGCGCGGACTGGACATCATGTGTCCAACCAACGCAGTCAAGCAACAAAACAAGTCAACGTTACACCGCTTATGTTAGCTTTAGGCTAACCAGTTAGCACGCAGGGCCTTCTTTCGTCGACGTAAATATGTCGTGTAACGAGAAATTTCGTCATTTCAGCCAACAGAATAACATAAAGACAGATGTGTTGTTTGACATTTTACCTTGAGATGAGTTATCCGTTCGGCTAAATTCTACTGTCAAATAAATATAAACTAAATTTAAATAGCTAGACGACACCTCTGCATAAGAGACACAACACAGCGCTCTCCACAACCGGAAACTAATGAAACAAGGAGGGCGAGCGCACGGAATTGTCGGTGCTTGGCGTGCTTAGCGCCCCTAGCGGACCTATGAGTAACTGTGAGTAAAATAGAGACGTCATTTTTTTTTTTTTTTTTTTTTTTTTAACAAATCAAAGCTGAACATAGCGTCCATGTTCGTGCACGAACTACACTTAGACACTACACTACACACAATCCATAGTCATACTGTCTGGCAAAGACACATGCATGTAAATATGTTTGTAAATGGACCTACTTGCTTTACAATACAATAGAATAATATGTCACACCAACAAAGTGCAAGCTTTTTCCCAGCTGGGGACCAAGGTTACCATGGAGGTCACGAGAAGAATCTGTTTGGACCATTTCCAAGGGGAGTAGAAGACTGACTCCTGCTCTAGCTAAATGTTTTTATACATAATGTTTATTTTGAAGGGGCTCCCTAACAACTGCTCCTTTCCTCCAATAATATACTATTTCACCCCTAAAGGCAAATAAAACAACATCCACTTTAATGTAGTCCCTGGGGGTAAAATACAAGTACAAGTGTTTGGGACAAGGCTTTGTCAAGCAAGCAAATGTTTTGAGAACCAGTGCTTAAAATTGGATTTGGACAAGATATAATCTTTGGGACATTAACTTAAATCTACAAACAACAAACAAAAAAGCCAAATGACCTGTTGTTTGGATTGTATATATTTATTGTGTTGTTTTTTTTCTTAAGAAGTGCAGGGACCTTTATTCCGTCATATGTACTGTTTCATGCTTTGCTCCTTTTCTTAAACATCTTTTCAGAATATTTATATAAAGCTAAATAACAGACTTCAAAAACTATATTCTAGACTATTTGTTATTAAATATACTGCAGAGAGCATAAAAAAAGCTGTTGTGTCATGCTCAGCCAATAGTTTTGGGGTCCTGTCGCAACACCAAATTGCTTTTAAATCTCCAGTCGCAACTCCGCCCATTCCCCTTCTCAGTGAAGTGAAGCCAGCCAGCATCACAGATACTCGGCAGATCAGTCCGTACAAAGGATGTTCTCTCTCACCACTTCACCCACCGCAGATGAAAAGATCAGCCAGAGCCTGCACTGTCTGCAATGTAAGTCTGTTTAATGAAATGTCTTCCAGAGAAGATGTTTTTTATTTTTATTTTGAAAGGCTGTTGGATCAAGATTTTCTTTCATTCGTGTCTGATGTTGGCAAGGGGGAATAAATGATAAGTTCTTTTTTGTCTTTCTGATGTAAGAAAAGAGTCTGACATAATATTTTCTGTGTCACTGTCTTTGGCTCTGACGGAAGCGCAGGTCTTGCTGAGCGTCTTTGAGCGAACAAAATGAAAAGATTAAAATCTCTTGATGCCGCGTTCTTGAATGGATCATCAGCCATTAACGGGCTGCTGGCAAGTGCAGCTTCCAGACGTCCTTAAAGAGAACCGTCTAGACGCTATCATCGACCTCACAGCTCATCCTGATGGTTTGTCTAAACTCCACGAGCGGAAATGAGACTTTGCCCGGCGAGGACCCCTACACTGTGCAGACCTCCGCTCCTCTGGTCATCCTGGTGAGTTTCCTGATTGTGATGACTGTGTTCGGCAACGTCATGGTGGTGATTGCCGTGAACACCAGCCGAGCGCTGAGGGCACCCCAGAACTTCTTTCTGGTCTCCCTTGCGTGCGCAGACATCCTGGTCGCCACCTCAGTGATGCCCTTCTCCTTGGCCAACGAACTGATGGGCTACTGGTACTTTGGCAAAGTGTGGTGTGAGATCTACCTCGCTCTGGATGTCTTCTTCTGCACCTCGTCCATCGTGCACCTGTGCGCCATCAGCCTGGACAGGTACTGGTCCGTCTCCAAGGCCATCGAGCACAACCAGAGGAGGACGCCGCGCAGGATTCGATGCACGGTCATCACGGTGTGGGCGCTGGCAGCCGTCATCTCCTTCCCGCCGCTCATCACCATGAAGAAGAAGGACGGGGAGACGAGCTGCCCGCAGTGTAAAATCAACGACGAGCAGTGGTACATCATCTTCTCCAGCATCGCCTCCTTCTTCGCGCCCTGCGTCATCATGGTCACGGTGTACGTCAGGATTTACCTCATCGCCAAGAAGCGAACGAGGGACCCTCCGGGTGAGAGGCACAGACGGCAATGCCTTCCAGAGAGGAGAGAGGAGGTGGTGGAGGTGGCGGCGGTGGCGGCAGAGGGAGTGAAAGATGAGGGTGCTCAAGACAACGACGGGCCAGAAGTGGACGAGGATGCGTCCTCCTTCGACGGGAACGACACGGTGCTGTGTTCCCGGGTGAAAAAGAAAGGCACGAGGGCCGCCGCCACCGCCGCCACCGCCACCACCGCTGCAGGTGCTCAGGTGAAACCGGGGGAGGCGTCTGCGCAGGCAGGTGCGAGGGCGGGCTGGTGGAAGGAGCGGCAGCACCGAGAGCGGCGCTTCACCTTCGTCCTGGCCGTGGTCATGGGCGTGTTTGTTCTCTGCTGGTTCCCCTTCTTCTTCACGTACACGCTGACCGCCGTGTGGGGCGCCGACTGTGTCCCAGAGACCTTGTTCAAGATGTTCTTCTGGTTCGGCTACTGCAACAGCTCACTCAACCCTGTCATATACACCGTTTTCAACCAGGACTTCAGGAGGTCTTTTAAAAAGATCCTTTGTAAAAGCAACGGAAGAGGCCTATAAAAAGGATTTTTTTTTTTAAACGCATGTTCATGTAAAATGTATTTATAAAAAAACTTCTGAAAAGGCTTTTTTTATTTATGTGGTTTATTAATTGCTTTTTGATGGATCATAAATGTTTAAAGTATCAAGTCAACAAAAACCTAAGGTGCTTTTCTTTTTATGGCAAGTAAAACAAGCTTTCACTTGCTGGAGTTTGACAGCGGATGACAGTTTTATCAGTCGGCTATACTGCAAAATTCCCTTTACAGAGTTCACACCAATACAAGACCTTCACACAAGGCAGACACAAGTTAGTGACCTAAATGTTATGAAACCAAACAACAATATCATAGTGCAGGTCAATGTTTATGCTCGAGGAATCTTTGCTACCTGTTCAACACTCAATAATTGAATCACATCTGGAAGCTGAGACACACCCCAACGGCAGTAATCGTTCCGGATTATCTGGAAACAAAGCGTGATTCTCTGTAATGTGTTTGAAAAAAAAACAAAAAAAAAACAAGACCATCAGGAAAGCAGTTCAACTAGTCAGACAAACACAATCTGAAACGGCATCTGGTGCCTCCCACCGCCTGCCTCAATCACACTGAGCATGAGAACAGAAGCAAGGAGATTACATAAAGAGATGGTAACGCCTGGGAGGCAGCGGGCGTCTTGGCAATACTGCAGGTAATCATGAATTATGGCCCTTCATATCAGAAAGTCATTAAATCATCCCCTCAAGTCAAATAGAAATCACACGGCCATAAAAATATCGAGTGGCTGCTGCAAATTACTGCACTCATTCACACAAGCTCCACGCCGGCTTATCGCCGCACTTTGTCAACATTTACCGCCTCTTCTCCTTTTTTGTACAAATCATTTACCGTTACTTGTTATTGCAACTTTCACTTGGATTCGTTCACCACTAGAGCAGCCTCAGTCTGAGATCCATTATGTCCTTCCTGAATGCTTTGACTGCATGACCCCCACCCCACCCGCCACATCCTTCTGACCCCCGCCCCCTCCTCCCCCTGCCTGACCACCGCGTACAAGTGCACCGGGTGAGTGAGGGATTCCCATGACTTGCTTCATGGGACTCGAGAAATCGTAGGGATCCGTGTAGTACACATCGTAGGGATCCGTGTAGTACACGTGTTTCGGGTTCGACTTGAGCCCTAAAATACAACATCTATTACGCTGCAGTGCAAGCGAGTTCCCACGAGCGTGCTGACAAGACATACTGCGGGGAAAAACTGTGGTCACGGGGTTTCGACAAGACAAAAAACCACCAGCGTTTCGTCATCACTAGCCAGCACACTGATTCAAAAGTAGTCCCGTATTTGACATCAGACACAGAGATATAAAAAAAAAAAACCTCAAGTACAATTTATATCAATACAGAGCAAGTGACATTATGTAACATTTACTACTATGAAATATTCACATGACGACCCTTGAAAAATTTCCACTTCATCCAGGACGGTCAGAATGCATCCCATAATTAAAATGACAGCTGTAATGGAGAGTGCCTGTCTCCATGGCCGAGCAGCAGCAGCAGCAGCAGCAGGATACATACATTACGCTCTAAAAGCGCATACTCACTGAGCAGTGCAAACCTTGAATTATGAAGGACCAACGACCGAAAAAAGAATAATGAAAATCATAAAATTTAATCAGGCGCCGACTGGCGACATTTTATTTTGAAGTTACACAGTGATAATCTTGGTATCATGATGAATAAATGCTGTTAAATGTTTTCAAAGCCTGGAAAGTTTGATTGAGATCTGGTGTTTAAATTTCATTGCTTGATGTCCTCGTTAACAACCACGGCTGGTTTTGAAGCTGCAAACAGTGCGGCAGGTTGCATCGCATACACGCACGCACACACTCGTCCACGCTCACAGTCTGCAGAGGCCGATTTACCTCCCTCTCCTAAATCCACCTCAGTGTACAGCGATTTATGGCCGTGACACTGACATATAAAAACTGCGCTTTATGAGCCGCTTCTTGGCGAGGATTCCCACAACTTTCTGCCGCTCCCTTTCTCTTGTTTCTCCCCCTAATTTCTGCCACTGACAACCTAATGAGCGCTCTCTAAAACTGTCAGTCCTGCTTCTCGTAAAAGCCATACGAGTGCCGTGCAGAACAGAGCGCTTCGCAGACAGACAGACAGCGGCAGATAAGAGACAAACAGCGGCATCGAGGTCAGACTAACAATTTCAAAAACGCAGCCTGTGATGAATAGAGTGTTTTTAATTGAATGTTGGATCATTTATTATGAATTGTGCACCAAGCATCGTGCCCACTGGGGCGTATAATGCTTCCTCCCTCTTGGATTGATAAGGATGAGAGATAATCAAATTACACTCTGAGTAATGTAAGCAGCAGGAAGATCCTGTTTAATTTGCCTTCATCTGGGTTTCTTCCTCGACTCACTCGGCTCCTCGTCACATATTAAAGCGAGGCAGTTTTAATGAAAAGTCTTATTCATAACCAAAGGCCTCCTGTATTTGATTAACTGCCTTAATGTATTTGATTGAAACGCTACTAGTTGGAGTGTGGAGAATAACTGTGTTTACATGCTCATATTAAATATTTGAGGCAGATTAACATGGAATCTGAAAATATTGATTTTCTTTTTCAATTTTCCGTCATCAAGATTTTTAACAACCAGAGGGACTATTCAGCCCTAGATTGTTGTAGGAACGATTATGATAATTGGTTCTTTATGTTAAAAACAATCAGCCGTTTGTGTAGTTTTCTAATTTATCTGAGAAAAGGAACAAGCTTGATGAAACCCAGGGGAGTGAAACCTTATAGGAGGCCTAATAACAGCTTCAGAGGCCAGGAACTTAGTTGTTATGCATACTACTACTACTACTACTAATACTAGGATGTTTTACTGTTCAAGTACATGTAACTTGAACCGCAATTGGTCATAAGACCTGAATGTGCTGAGCTAAATGCACCAACCTGTAACAGGAAATTAGGTTATGATTTTTTTGAGCTGGATGAAATAATAAAATATGAAATGAAATAGGTAAACATTTGACACACTGTAGATAGCTGCGTGATTCGTACGTCTATTAACACAACAAAGAACTGCAGGGACGGAACAAGTCAATGAAATGCATCTGTTTAGGTACACAGGCCATCTGGTGAGAGCATGTTTGTAATGAGAGCTGGGACACTGAGGGGCAAACAATGCTCATAACACTTAACTAAATTAAAGGCAATATTGCCTCCGCCACAAATTCGAGACAGCACATAAAAAAATTAGCGTACACCAAAGGGAAATACGACAATATTAGTGGTGTTAACCATGACAAATTCCTCAAGGCTTTTGTTTTCTTAGGCGTTAATTGAGTTCACATTGACTCCCATGGATGTATTGATGGTTGACTTAATAACACAACTCGGCACTTTGTAGCATTGTTTTACTACGTTGATCAGTGCTGAACAACGTCTCAAGATGTTCTGCCACCAGGGAGCCGAGTTTACGTCAACAAACAACATCATATCGAATAAAAAGTATAACAAAACTTTACTTTTCTTATCTGGCTTCAATGTCCACAGAGCGGATTTTCTGGGGGTAAAGGTCCCTGTGATCTCACATCAAAATCTTTTAAACATGATTCATCTTGGACAACCTCCCACTCCTCCCCTGCCATTAAATAATGACAAAGTGTGTCAAACAAATGGAAACGGTACAATGATGATGAAATAAGTACGACAGCGTGTTTAACAAAGCAGCTGCAACAAGACAGTAAAGAGGCAAAAGGGGGAATCAATAGTAGCTTTTCACATAATTACTCAAGTAATTGACCTATAATTTGCAATATTCCAGTAAGCTCCATATTTTCTTTAGATAATGGCCTGTCAGGCACGTGCACCAAAACAAATGGTCTCTCTCTTTTTTTTTTTTAGACATAATCCCATTACGCAGGAGTAATCAGTTAAGCAACTCCCCATGGAAAAAAAACTTAATTTAATTTTCCAGCCACAAATTTTAATTGCCTCATCAAGAAATAAAAAACTGATTTCATTTGTATTAATGAAAATAATATTTTCTTCTTTGTTAAAATCCATTTGTTTTACTTAGTGGCTCAGAACTGACTCTAACATACAGTGCACCAAAAAAGCATTTAAACAATCTTTTTCTGAAGTACAACCTGAGGTATATAAGCTTCCGTTTGATTGTTTCAGCAGCATTAAACCATGCAATGAGTTACTCTCTCACAACGTGCACGCTCCACACGACAGCATTTCAAAAATTATGTTTACGTCACTTTTCATTGTTTAATCCACTCTCACCTAGAACAAAACCAGTGCCAATTGGGAATTTTGGCATTGACTGCCACCTGCAGGTAGACGTGTGAAATTACAACAGTAAACAAGGCTTTCAGAAGAAACGTGCTACCAATGCACCACCAATGTAAGAAAATTACCACTATGGAAGGTATGAATGTAATTAGCTGCATTTACATACAAAATATAATACTGAAACTATGATTTCCCAACTGTTGATCTGCGTGCAGACTCACCTCTAACTTTCCTTTTTTATGACCTCCTCTGGGTCACCTCAAATTCCCCCCCCAAAAAGAAAAAAGAAACGAGAAAAAGAATTACACATATCTCAACGTGAACATCCACGAAAGAATGACAGACGCACTTCCCAAAATCGCGTGAACCTGAGAAAAGGGTGACACACGTGACTTTTAACTCCGAATTCTAGTAACACGCCTAAAGTGTTCAACTTCAAAGTACAAACGCGCTAATGACTCCGAATCAAGGAGGCAAATTTCCCTCCTTTGATTAAAAATAAAATAAAAAACTAAATATAATCCGAAAGCACGATTTAACCATTCGTTAGCCAGGAAATTCCAGCTTCGGCGTTACTCTGGAATTCCATGTTTTAGCTCATTTCAACACTGGCAAACATCTCTGACGAATTTTTCTGATTTGCTTCATTTCGGTAAAGCAAAACGCCGGTTGGCCAGCGAGGCACACCAGAGGGGGGTTTTCGAACAAAAGCGCAGTCTCCGCCCGACTCGCTCGCAAGCAGACACCCTGGTGTACTCAATCAAACGCATCCCAAAGCCTGGCGCTTTGAGTCTGAGCCAATCAGGCTCAAGATAAACACAATATTGCGTCAGGGGTTATTGTGGTAGCTGGAGACTCCAGCTGTTTATACAGATTTCGCCACCATTTCGCTTACATCTCGGTGCGTTTAAACCGCGGGACAAGAGTGGGCCTGGCAAAAACCGAACCACTAGAAAGATGTCGATGTACAGGGACGACACGCTGGACGACGGGTTGCAAGGTAAAAAAAAAACAAAAACACATCAACTACGAATCTTGTAGCTAAGCAGCGGCGATGCTAGCAGTAACGTATGGCGCTAACCTCAGCCAACCTTTGTGAATGGCCGAGTTCATCAATTGACCACTTCGATCAAAGGGAACGTGAACGCGCCATTTCTTATTTTCAGGAGAAGTGCAATTCGAGGACATCGAATGGTGCCACTGATTAAATGTTTCCTATTTGCAATGTTGCGCAATTGCAATACCCCTCGATCAACAAAAACAAAAAACAAAAAACAAAAACAAAAACAAAAAAACAATTCAGGCCAAAGCACCGCCAGCATATGTAGGCCAGCCAGTGGCTGCGAGTTGCATACGAAGCGCTTGTGAGCACTGTGTTTTGATTCACAGATTCCTGGGTCGAGCTCAACTTCAGTGGCCAGAGCTCCCAAAGAAACAGCCCGCTGGGAAGTCGGGAGCACATCCCCCATTCCATCCAGGAGGGCGACTTGGAGAGAATGTTGCTGGAGGCCCAGCACGAGTCGGGCAGGTCGAGCTCCAAAGGGAGTTCTCAGTGTAACAGGTATGTTAAGGTTCGGCAAATGGCCTCAGGCGGTGCCCGAACTCACCCACTACTGCTCCCTGTATGGTCGACACGCCATTTGAGAGCGTTGGCATTGCAGCCATGATGTATTCACGTGATCAACAGTGATCAACAAGTTTTTCTTGTCTGCTTCGATGTTGCTTTTCAACTTCCGTAAAAGACAAACTAGTCTTGATCTTTGGCTGGATGTTAATGGTAATGTTGTGTAAATAAACCTAGATTTTAGTGAGTTGTATGGGTTTTTTTTGTGAGATGAGATGGATTTTATTCTTTTGTTTGTTCCGCAGCCCACTCAGATCACAGACTCCCCTCATCGTGATAAAAGGCTCAGACACAACTAGCTCCCAGGTGTGTTTGTTGTGATTTGTTTTTGTGTGTGTGTATATATATATATATATATATATATATATATATATATATATATATACATATATATATATATATATATATACATATATATATATATATATATATACATATATATATATATATATATATATATATATATATATATATATATATATATATATGTGTGTATATATATATATATATAAAATTGCGAAAGCAGTGGATTTAATTCTGACAATGTTTTTCTAACCATAACACCTTCTTTTTTTTTTTAGTCTGATGACGATTTCCAAGAACGGAGAATTGAAGTGGAGAACCTGATGAAAAAAAATTCCGACTGGATCTGGGACTGGTCGAGCCGACCTGAGAACAGTCCACCAAAGTATGTTATCAGCTTTGACCAAAAAGCCTTTCCCCTTCTATTTTAGTGCATTTGTTTACTTAAGAGTTTAATCATTTACGTAAGTCTAACAAATACAAGAATTGATATTGATTTGATAATGGATCTGACCCTGTTTTTCAGCCATTTTGAAATAAATATAGAGGCAAGAGGTTAAACAAAACATTATATAATAAAACTCAACAGCACATTTTGAGTGGAATTTAAAGAAATATCTGCGCAGATGAATGTGTCTGCATAACACTGGACCAGAGCTCATCGATTTTAATGAATTCCAAGCTGAAATATTAATGTGCTCCTCTGCAGGGAGTTGCTGCTGAAGCACCCTAAGCGGTCGCCCTCGCTGAGCATCAGGAACACCAGTGTCATGAAGAAGGGAGGCATTCTGTCCGCTGACTTCCTAAAGCTGTTTCTGCCCTCCTTAATCCTTTCCCACATAGTCGCCATCGGCCTCGGGTAAGCAGCATTGTACAAACACAACCGCACAGCACAAATACATGGAAGAAAGCAGGCCACCTGACTTCATGCTATATATATATATGTATATATATATATATATTCCTACATGTCTGACATTTTTAAAATCTGCACTGTATTTGTAAATAACCACACATTTAAGTATGGAACGATTCAATAACTGTTAAGACCCACAGGCAGCATATAGACCTTTTATGGCTGCAAGGGAGCATGCATAATTTAGCAGTAGCATGCTACAGGTCGCTGCTAAATGACCTGCCAATCAATTAAAAGAGCAAAAGGCTCCAGCCTTTGTTTATGCGTGAGTGTAGCTCAGTTTCTTCACATCTGCTTTTGGAGCTAAGGGGAAATTTCTGCAAGCCCGAATGACGAAGCAAAATAGCAGATGATTAGAAAACTGCATTAAAAAAAGCTTTGTGTTCTGACTTCACATTAGCAATAGGACACATCATGATAATGTGCATTTTGTTCTGGTGTCATCCTATTGTAAAAAAACAAAATCTATTTATTTCACTTAGGATCTACATTGGGAAGCGTTTCACCCCCCACACCTACTAAATGGGATGTTTGTGTGTGTCGACACTCGCCTTGATGTGACTCATCCTGGGACGCCTTAAAAAAGGGACCTTTCCAAACTTGAGGGAGACTTGGCAGCGCGACGTGGTCAAGTTCGACTAAACGGCTCCTCACCCCCCCCACCCCCAGTGTCTCTGGCACCGGCAGACTGGAGTTGAGGATCACTCATTGCTGCTGGTTCATGACATATGACACATGAACGCAACAGTGAGCAATCCTGTGCTCCCTGCTGTGGTCCAGGTTTTGGCCTGGGAATCACTGTCCGGCTGCTTCCTGCTCCTTGAATCTGCATGTCAGGGAACCGAAAAAAAAAAAGAAAACACTGCTCATCATTGCCTTTTTCCTTTTTTGCAATGCAAAAATCACTCATTTTATCATGTTATATGATCATTCAGGTACCTTTTTTATGTTTGAGAGATCATCAGCCAAGTGCTCAAGTGATTGCACACATTGATCTGTTTGTGCTTTTTGAAATCATAAGAGAGAAAAAAAATCTTCACATTTATGGTCCTTGTTTATCTTGAAATGAAAGTAGAAATAAAGAGAGGAGATAAAAAAAACCAAAAAAACATATGGCCCGGGTCATCTGTGGGGGAACACGGCTACAACAGGAAGAGGAACACATGCAGATGAACACAATTAAAATTTTATTGAACTTTGGTCAAAATAATAAACAAGTGAATACATTGCCACCATGTTAGGAATCAATGGACAAAGACAATGCATTTATGTGTTTTTGTTTTCTTAAAATGTCATCAGTATACGTCTTGTGTGATCAACCATCATTTCTGCATTCACGACGACGGAGAGAAGATCCACATTTGCAACACGTGGTTCAAATTTTTTTCGGGTGACATCCCTATCCGATGAATAAGGGCACAAATGTATGAGGCCTGTCTGAATTCTTCCTACTTGGTACATGATTCAGAGGCACTCTTTATCACATAAACTGTATGGTGTGCAATTTTCCTCTGTGTTTTTCATAGACGGCCACGTATAGCAGCAGTATATGAGGACATAACTCTATAAAATAGGATTTACAAATAATGCACATGAGGTTTGTAAAACGTTTGGGGGCATAACTTGTAGCTGTCACTTAAAGAACGAGAAGAAGAAGAAGAAGTAGTTATTAAGGCTGCAGATTCCCTTTGTCCCGGGGCCTGTCTTGTGCCATGTAGTTCCCAGCCTGCATCCTTAAAACGTGATCGAAAACTAGAAATTAATTTCTCGACACAAACACGCGATCGGTCGTCGCCAACAGTGGTAGCCCCAATTCAAACAGCGTTTTTCCATAACAACTTTTGCTCGAGATCTGCTCAAAGACAGTGGTGTGACTTGGACATTTTTCCACCTCTCTACAACATAAAAACATGCAAAGAAATAAACATGTTTTAATACATAATTCTAAATTTAAAAACACATCTGTAGTTTTAGTTTTCTTTTTATTATGTGGATGACAAAGGTGTACTTGAGTAGATACAGTCAGTGAATGTATGTCACCGTATTGACTGGAGGGAGGGGTAAAGTAAGAGGAGGGAGTGCGGCGGAGTAAAGAAAGCAGTCCACTTTTTCAAATTCATGGCCTCTTCCACCAGCGGATTGGCCTGAATACTCGGCCAAACGGGGGGGTGGGGGTGGGAATGTTACAGTTAGGGTTTATTGGCCATTGATCCGTGCTTCGGTGGGCCCCGAACCTTTTGAGATGATGTAACAACCGTGACAAGACGTCATTCTCAAGGCTTCCGGAAAAGTTCTGTCGTTAAATCGTGACGATGAAGGCTTAAAATGTCAACACAAACACCGACGTTCAAGAGTTTGACCTCTAGGGAGTGCCTTTCCGTCAATTAGACCCGAATTGGGCTTTCTGGGTCGGGATGGGGGGGCATGTTGATTGCCCTGGTGCCGAAGGCAAAAAACAACCTAAGCTCAGACTCAAAATAAAACAGGCCTATGGATCAACCTCCTGTGGCAAAAAAAAAGTAGACACGTGCTTTCAAATTCTTCACCAGGAGGACAACGAGGCTGTTTTCTTCTTATACAGATAGACAAGTAGTAGGCTTAACTACACAGGTACGGTAAAAGCCCTATCCTCTGGAGCCCCGGAGATCTTCTAGTTGATTTTGTCCTGGAAAATGTACAAGTTGTTAGTGGCTGCCACGGCTATCACGTTTTCTTTGGGGTGCCAGGCAGTGTGGAGGATCTTCTTGTTGAAGTCCAGGCTGTCTACGCTGATCTCGTCCTTCTTCCTCTTGCCGCCGGTCGACACCTTGCGCGGCTTGAGCGTGGCCCGCGGTTTGCTGCTCTCCCGGGACGCCTCCAGCGTGATGTCCCGCCGGGTGTTGCGGTCGAACATTCTGAAGAAGTTGTTGTAGGAGCCCGTCATGATGGCACTGGCGGAGGAGATGGATGGAGACAGGCGGTGCTTCAGATTGCAGATATTACAAAAAAACGTGGCAGGTCAGATCAAGCAAGAGGAGTCTCACCTGTCACTGCCATTCCAGCAGCACTCAAACTTGTCAAAGATGCAGTCATTTTCATACAAGGAGCAGAGTTTACTGCGGAGATATTCGTGGACCTGGAAGAAAACATTTTCTCACGTCATCTCGCTGCCACGTGTGATACACTGAGGACACGACGGGAGCGTGACTGTTTTGTTAGCAAACATCAAGTACGTGATATTGCAATTTGAGAGTGTCCGTCCTTGTGTTTCTTCCATACAGGTTTATTCCCCTGTAAATTACCCGCAAGGCTACGCTATCGCTAGAATCAAATAGTGTCTGTTCAGTTATTTGTTGTTCGCCGACGCAGGGGGCGCAGAAGGCCAGCGGTTCAGAAGGCAGGAAGGGCACGTTTGCAAACACAAACATGAGCTTACGGTCAGTAAACGACTAGCGTGTGATGATGTCACTTACTACTCTACACATGACACCACTGGTTCACAAACAGAAAGCTGATAGGCGGACTTTTCTGCTATTTTAAATGACTAAAGAAGGTAAAGAGAGGTAAGAAGCGCAGGCTGGGCCACAGTCAGGCTGACACTATAAATAAGTGGAAAATTCACATTATTCCATTTGTGAACCAGACAACTCAAAACTTTACTCATAAATTATATTTTGTTTGACATATTTACAGATTCCTCAAACTCCTCAACAACCACCACCACCACCAACAAAAATTAGCAATCAAAAAAAGCCTGGAGGAAAACCAGATGATGACGTAATAGGAAGCCAGTGTAAAATTAAACTACACTAGAACACAGTCATGGGCCGCTTGCCAGTTTCAGAGTGCACTGCGGTTTCCAAAAGTCAGTTTCAAAAACCACTGATATTTTCCGTTACACCCCACCAGTGGTATGAGCTCCCGCAGAGATTGCAAGAGTCCCTGAGGTCGTGCAAGGAATGAAGTGGCACTATTATTATTTTCTTTGTTTTAAGTTTCATAAAAGTTACGTGCATGGATTTTTTTTTTTTTTTTTTAAACCAAGATGTTTCAAAGTAAAACGTCAAGCGTTATTTTTACGTCGCATTAACTTGACAGCAACATATTCTCCAATAAACCGTCAATCATGCCTAGGTGAAAACAACTGTGTGTTTCAAACACCGCTGCGTCATGTGTCATTATGTGTGTTTCTGCACCTGATACGTCTCCACTGGCCGGTTCTCCATATTGAGGTCCCAGACTTTGACGGAGAGGTAGTCACGAGTCATCATGTAGCGTCCGCTGTGACTGAACTTCACATCTGAGATGGAGGAGATGATCTCAGAGAAGAAAGACCTGCTGCTTGGATCCTCCGGCTCCTCAAAGACTAAAAGGGAAACAAACAACAAATCAGAACTCAGAACTACCGAAATAGACTTGATTTTTTTCAACATATGTATGACAACTGCAGGTTAATTTGGCTTAATCCGTTACACTGAAAGCTCAGGTTAAAACTAAATTATATATTGCAGGGTACAAAATTTTCTTTTTAGATTAGAAAAAAAAGCACAAATATTGACAGTACTCTATATAAATATTGAATTACTCATTTTTTAAAAATAACCTAAAAAAAAAAAAAAAATTATAGTAATGAACAATTAAAGTAACTAAATGGTAACTTACACTTTGAATGCCTATCGCATAGTGCTGCTGCTCGCATGTCACACAGGCGGATGGTGCCTTTGCTACTGCTGTACACAAATACATTGCATTGATGTGGATGGCACTCAGCAGCTGTGATTACTTCCGTCAATTCCTCCATGTTGGCGGGCTTGATGTCTACAATATCTGGAAAACAATGCGTTAAGGAAGCCGGCACTTTTGTTTTGTCATGGCGTGCAGACTACTGGCGGGGGAGCAGCATAGTTTGAATCAGTTGTGCGATGATCAAGAAAAGGATACTAAAACTTCTGTCTGTGATTTCCAAGTGCCATAGATTTATTCTTAGGTCATCTGCAGAGAGGTACGTTTCATGATCACTATTTACAGAAATGGAATTAATGTGATAGGTGTGCGCATTTGCAAAGATCCTCCTTGGGCTCGCTTCTACCATGAGATCCATTGGCATGAGCACTGGTACCTGCAACGCATAACGTGCACGTCAGTGCTCAGGACAAATACAAAATGCAAACTTTTCAACAAAACAAAACAACAATCCAACACGCTGCCCAACGTACCCGTAAAGAAGTGAGTCTAAAAGGCTCTCTGAGTCGTCCATCTTCATCTTTTAGGTTGTAGCCCTCTGCTCGTTTATCTCTTTCACTTATTTTCCATAATTTGATAGTTTTATCTGACAACAACAAGCAACCACAAGGTGACGTTGACAGAGGAGCATCAGTCTGACAAGGATCTAGGCAAATACTGGGTCAGGTGTCTTGGGGCTTACCGTTCGTTGAAAGTAGAAAGTGAGCAGCGTTTTGTTGGGGTAGCCATCTTATTTTGTTAATTTTTTCCTCGATTTCTAAACTTTTCAAATAGTCGAATTCTGGCTCGTGACTCTGAAAAGTGCTATATACGTTGTATTCCCCACGCAGGTGTGGACGATTCTTAGACTGAAAGCAAACAAAGGATAACATATCAATGATCACAGTCCTTCAAGTAAAAACAACAACAACAACAATTCAGAGAGTCTTACCTCTTGTTCATGTTGAAATATCACTACTCTGCCTCCTTTATCCCCAGTGGCAAGCAATTCTCCAGAATAGTTGAACTCAACCGTTGAAATAATGTCAGCTAAGAATACACATGAAATCCATTAATGCACAGTTGGGAGTCACTTGGTAGCTTTCACTAGCACACAGTGGTACTGATGACAGGTATGAATGAGGCAGCTACAACGTGCGGCTACAACCGGAGCAACGTGTCATTCATTCCTGAACGAGCCTGCCTGCACACCGACGAGCACCACAAACCGCACACTCGTTCATGGACGTGAATGAATGAAAACACGAATGATGTCACGCGGCAATTTATGGACGCAGCACATTGACGTCACGGATACGGTCGCTCCCCTTTAATAGCCCAGCTAGCATACAGCCAGCTAACGACATAGAGCAATTTCAAAAAAAGGTGGAAAGGACGTTAGTGTGGCTAGAGCATAAATGGAGGCGCGTCGACCGCAACGGCCGGCTTGCGAGAAAGGACACTGGGTCGTATTAATATCGTGCATTACAAAAAGAAAGCCAACCCACAGCATCACCATCAGAGAGCCCCTTGGTAGCAGCCCAGCATTTTAGCCTAGCCGCTCAGGCTAACGTTAGCCACATACCTTCCGCAACATCTTCATCTATCGCCCCTTTTACTTGAGAGAAACACCACTGAAAATCATTTCCTCCTGCAACTCCTGCGAAAAGAACACAGCGTTAGTTCGCGGCGGATACACGTCCGCCTCCGGGGAGGCAAAAATGACCTGACAGTGACATAGTTTGACAACTAGCAACTTAGCTCGCCAGGCGCTAACGGTGGCCAGCTAACTTGCACATTCAGGCCATCACCACACAACCAAGTGAGGTGGGTCCCTTTCCTCCCTTCAAAAGTGGCTTACCCGCCATTGCTTCATGTAGCAGCTGTGGCTGTACACGGCTTCCAAAACCTGATCAAACAATGCGGCTTGCTCGGAGAAACGGATAGCATCCACAATCAGTGTGAGACTCGCTTCCAGATCTGTCAAGACCACGGAAATTGTCCGTGATTTTTTTTTTCCGACCAAAATGGCGCACAGTACATGGAGAAATGACGTCATGCACGCATGCCACATCCTGGCTCCATCCATCCATCCGTCCACCTCGAGCATCAGCTGCACAAGACGTGCATTTTGACTGAATTTGTGTATGCGTTCAAGTCCACGTAAGTATCTTGAAATATTTAACGCCCCATTTGGAATTGACGTGTTCACTGAAAGGTTTGACAAATTAAATTCCCACACACATATCCCGGGTGTAAGTGATATATGACAAGATCAACGATAAAGAAAGTAACATCAAACAAACAAAAGCCAGCGTGCAGTAACATTCTTTCACTATCTTGTTTTAATTTACTTGACTTGAGCTGAATTCCGTATTAACAACAATTCTTTGTTCGGATTTACCCCTCATTAAAATTAATTATGCGCAAAATCAACGTTACAAATGCAAATGCATTAAATGTCTGGATTTTGGTCATTTCAGCTCTCAACTGTGTCCCTACTTAAAATTGTCACCCCCTTCAAGTGACCACGCTTCCGTTGTAAGGTCCGTGGGCGACATCTTGTGGGAGAATTCACGAATTGCTCATTTATTTATTTATAAAATGATGTGCCCTTTGCCCTGTACTTATGGTAATGTGTTTTTCCAGCATAAAGCCTCTGGTGTACAAGAGTGACTTCGACACAAAGTAAAATAGGACACTATCTACAGATAATATACAGATAATATAAACCATCGAGCAACATTTTTTCACAAACTTGAATTTTATTTTATTTTTGGTCAAAACAAAGCCTCACTTTAGGATAGTTTTTTTTGTATTCATTTAATTTAAACAGTTGACATCAGGGAACAAACTTTTCAATTCAGCCCAAGAGTTGTCTTAAGTTTTCGATGTGTCTTATGTCTGTGTGTATATATGTGTGTGTGTGTGTAAGTGCATGTGTGTTTGCACATGCACTTACACAATGCAGAATATGCATACAAAAATAGATGTTTTAGCTGAGGTAGTCTGTGTTTGGTTTTATGCTTATTCCTCTGCAAACAGCGCTCTCTGTAGGATTGGCTTTGTCAAGAACTGGGAGGAGGAGGGTTGCCCACAGGGGTTGCTTGTACAAAAAGAAGTCATGCTGCAAAACAAAAAAAAAGGGGGCGAAATGCTGATGAAGTGTGTTAATACATAATATCTGGGACACATTAAAATAGAGTGAATAAAAATATTAGACTTCACCAAATAGTTCAGGAACACACATCTAATATATATTTTGCTGAAGAGGGAAATTAGATTCTTTGTTGTTGTTTTTTTTAACACACATTTTTCCTTACCTTAAAATAGCACATGAGCTAAAAGTTGGTTTTTAAACGTGCTTGCAGCAAAACTTTACAGGTTTAGCCTTTAGCTCCCCCCCCCCCCCCATATCTGCATACTGGCTTTAAATAACAATGGGAAAAAAAAAATAACTTTCAACCGTGGAAAACTAGGGCAGAGTCCTGCTGATTTTTCCTGAGCGCTGCTCAACTTCATAGTAAAATGACAAGAGCAGAAAAAAAAAGACAAAGCAAAGGCCTGGCCTGGACCACATCACTCCGAGACCTTGTCGCAGGTAACTCGTGCGCTCGGTATCCCTCTAGACACAAACGCAGCGTCCCCGCGGGGCAGGCGGCGAAGAGCACCGCCATGGTTTCATCCGCACATGTATACGGAGGCCCGACGCGTACGTGCAAGTTTCTGGCTCTTCGCATAAATAAAACAACACGCAAACAACCGTGAATCATAAAGACCTAACGAGGTGTTACAATCTGTGCAATCTTTGGTGCCAGTAAACATTTCCGAGATAATTATTCACAGCGCAGCGAACGATGTTCAACGCTTCACCGTTTCACGGGGAACATGGGCTGTTTAGATTCGAAATAGACGGTTCACACGAGTTCTGGTCGAGCCACAAACGCGAAGCCGACTTACACTGGAGGAGTCCCTGCAACTGGTCCTTGCAGAATCTTTCCAGCTCTTTTTCTTTTCTTTTCTTTTGTTTTTTTTTTTTTTTTACTGTGATTGCTACCACCCATGGCTAGAAATTTGCTCAATGAGGCTGCAGTGAGAGTGATTTAGTTGCGCCTACCCCCTCTCCATTGAATTCAATTGCCGTGCATATAAATTATAGATGGTGCCTTAATTAATCTTGCCTCATTTAAACCATAAGAAGCTGTCTGTCTGTCTGTGGGCTCCTTCACTGCGTAACATCTGACTCCACACCGCGCACCGTACATCCTAATTGTTGTGTACACGGAACCCACTACAGGTTCACTGTTGTTGCTGTGACTTGCATGCAATGCTGGCGTGTGTGTTTGTGTGTGTGTGTGTGTGTGTGTGTGTGTGTGTGTGTGTGTGTGTACGTGCGTGCGTGCGCGCGTGCTCGCTCGCTTCATCAGGTGTAAGGAGAGGTGTTGACTTTATTCCGAGCCTCCAGTAACACCACTGACTCTGATAGTTCCCCGTCCTCGTGGGAATTCATTATAAGACAGCTAGAGGCTGCTTGTGGATGGTTACTGTGCTGCCCGTATGTTAACTTGTCGCTATCGCACAAGGCAAACATGTGGTGCAGCTGCTTTCTCTGGCTGTGGGCAACCTGGAGAGATTGATTGGTGAGCCTTCTGTTTTATCCCAGGATCAGGGCCACATTCAGTAGACACGCTGCCTCCGGAGAAGCAGCCATTTTCCCCAGAAAATATGGCTCATTACCAGCGCAGACAAAATGAAGGTATATTGACTTTTTAACATCGCGCAACACACCTATTCCTGAGCCGCTTAAGAGCAAGCATTTGGCCACCCTGGAAACCTCCACTCCACTTTATTCTCCTGTAGCTCAACACAAATAAACAGCGCTGATTCTTTTCCTCTCGTTGTTCTTTTACCCCCTCATTGCGCTCTTTGGAGATCAAACACACTTACCGTCCTCATCCAGGCCAGTTTGAATGTACACACATGCGTCTAAACACACACACACGCACACACACACACACACACACACACACACATACACAGAATCTCTCCCTTCCCCCTACATTCGGTTCATCAGACAGTTTTTTTTTTCCTTCTTTTTTTTTTTTGTTAACACAAACCAATGGTCAGTGGATGTGTCTGCTCTGCTCAGGGGCATAAGAGCTGCCCAGACCCTCAGTCTTTAACTCTCTCTATTGCCCTTACACACACACACACACACACACGCGCACGCACACGCACACACACACACACACACACACACACACACACACACACACACACACACACACACGCGCGCGCACACACACACAAAGCAAAAAGACAAACACAATCAATTATTCAAGACTCTTGTTTTTTGGCCCCCGTATTTTTGTTTTGTTTTGTTTTTTTCTCCTCTCTTATTATTTTCTCTTCTGTTGTTTCTATAGCATCCTCTGGCAAGCCAGCAGCCAGGAGGCCCAATGAGTGAGATATGAGGCCTGATGACTTGAGGTCTGTGTACGTCTTTGTAATTTAGATGGCACAGTATAATTTGCATGCGGAGCCTCCAACATTGTCTCATTGTCTGAGGGAGATTATCCTTGCGGCTCTCCGCACGCCGAGGGCTTGTGAAAGACCTGGCTTGGAAGACAAACCTTTGTCTCCGTGTTTATTTCCCCTATGACTGGAACTTTTTTTTTCGCCCCCCTGATTTTTTTTTATTTTTTTATTTTTTTAATTCCCCCCCTCTGCGCGGTCATTACGTGTATTTAAAGCTCACATCCACGCACACGAGCGACCAACATAAACAAGAGGGGGTTCCTTTTACTTTTTTTTTTTCTCTCCCTAATTTCTTGCACAACCACTTGAGCCTCTTTCGCTACACGCGAACGATCACAGAGTCCGTCGCAGCCCTCACATGCGGCGACCGTCGCTCGTCAGTGTGCAAATGCGTGCACTAGATGGCACTATGGCACTTGTGATGCGGTGGCAGCGGCTGATTTCCATTTTGGGAGGCAGAGCGTGTGCGCCGCTGACACAAGTGATGATCACAAACTGCTCGTTTTCCCCGAGCTGATGTTCTTACTAGCATAAAGAACTCGGCTCACATTTATTCATTAACTCTTCCTTTTCTTTCTTACTTCCTTTCTTTCTCTCTCTCTCAAAAAAAAGAAATAAGAGGAAAAACTCGCAGCACAATGCTGAGATAATTGGATGTGAAATGTAGCTGAAAGCACTCAGCTGGAGTGATGTGGGACACACACATAAGTTTTCTTTAGTCGAGACCACTCCAACACGGCAGATTAATGTGCACATCTCTCTCTATATATATTTATATATATATGGCTGAAATGAAATTTAAACAAGAGACCTCCGCCCAAATCAGTGAACATGGAGTGGGATCACACGGAGGCGTTATATTAGATGTGAATCCTCGCAGTGATGGATGCCTGTGTAACAGATCATATTGTAAATAAGGTGGGTTAAATTGCACTCGTACCCCCCCACACACCGCACCCCGTACCCCCTCCCTCTCTGGGGTGGGGAAGTGAAGTGGGGGTGGCAGCGAGTGCTGCAGACTCTTCCTCTAATAACACAAGACAATGAGAATCCGGCTCATAACATAGGCCTCCACTATATACACCAAGTATTGGGGGTGGGTGGAGGTGGTGGTGGTGGTTGGTGGAGGTGGTGGGGTGGCTTAGCAGCTAATAAAGTGGCAAGTCTTCAAATCCATGTCAGAAGAGCAGAGCGCCACGGGGACCTTTCATAACACTTGTATGTGCAGGTTCAACTGCAGTGTAAAGGTTACACAGCGGCATTGCACTGATCTAACCTGATGAGTTGCCTTAAGCCCCGCAAAGTCCGCGGCTGTGTTTCTTATTTAGTGAATAATTCTCTCACGCCTGCTTTGACAAAAAAAAAGAGAGAGTGGAAAAACTGGGCGGCTGCGCGTGACAAATGACTGAGACCTGGTTTGAAATGTCCCCTTCTTTCGAAAAAACCCCAGTAAAGTCAAAGTAAAAGTAAGACAGAAGAGAAAATGAAATCTCTGTTCAGTGTGATTTCAGCACGAGTGTGTTTCCCGGTCTCAGGAGCTCCTTCTGCCTCGTGTTTTCCTCCCAAGCAGCGTGATTTCAATTTTATCTTTCCTTCAAAATGAGCAAAATAAATAAACAAATAAATAAATGGAATAAAAAAAAAAAGGCACAACACACATCAATTTTGTTAATTGAATCGGGCTGCCCTTTGAGTTCACAAAACACAGCCTGGGTAATTAGTCCTGATTGCCTGGCTTGTGTGTTTCATAAATGGTCTCTCTCGCTTTTTCCTCCAGTGAACCTGTCCTTCACTCCGGCGCAGACACTCCTCCAGCATTTCCACCCACTTTGTTTGTGACTCTTTGATCCGCACTATTCCAGTTAAAGTTACACCCATGTGCTGCAAGTTGAAACTTTCAGCATTGTTGCTCAGGGGAACCTTATACCCGTGGCGCCTTCTGCTTTTGTCCTTCCCTTTAGCAACAGAACTCTCCTATGGTCCCAGACAAAAGACTACTCACGACACCATTTTATGATCTCTGTGATGATACCGTTTCCTTCTCCTGCCTCGCATGTTCCCCCGGTCTGCTCGTCTAATGCAAAATGTTAATGTCAAAAAAAACATCATTAAGGGCCCTCCCCCGGGAGGACTGTTGATTTGGAGGACTGGATGATGAAATACAGGGAGGCTTTTTTAAACTGTAAACAAGGAGACAATTTCTGGGGGAGCTTCCACTTACCCAGGAAATGCACGGGAAACGCGTAAACAGACGCATTTGAGTTGATAAGGAAATTTTAATTTTTTTCTTAAAGTGAATTAATTAGGACGGCAATCCAAACTACACTTGTCGTGCTTTTTTCCCCCCCTTCCATATCCTGATTGTGTTTTGTGCAGGCAAAAATAAAATTGCACGTGTGTTTAGTGCATGTCCTGAGATTGCACGTGTATGTTGAGCCTAATTAACACAGCCCCGGTCTAACAAAAAAAAAAAAAAAGCAAAGAAAAGAAAATTTGTTTTTCTGCAACAGCGACATTAGCCGGCGTTGGAGGCACCGGGAGACAGACCGACAGACAGGCGGCGGCGGTATATTAAAACGCAGCCTAAAGTGCCACCATGTCTCGCCTCCTCCAGTCTGTCTAAATACTATGTGAGTGAAACATTCATGGTACACTAGATCAGTTCAATATTTAATTTCTCAACAAAGACTACACGATGGAACAGATGCTCAAACTTTGTGTGTTTCTCATGAGAGCTAAACTCACTTTGGTGGAAGCTGTTGAGCACACTGTGGCTGTTGACAAGCTGGCTGTTCGGGGGCTCTTCACCTATGCACTAAATGTACTGTCAAAAATAAATAGGAACGGAGGGTTGGAGGGGTGGGTGGGTGGGTGAACAAAAACAAAACAGAGTGCACGTCGTGAGTCAGTGCCGCTCAAAAGCGCAGCTCCGATGCATCGGTTGTTTACATCCAGGGGCGACGAGCGCGCCCAATGTGCGCGAGCCACATTAGCGATGCGCCGCGGCCTGGCCTTTGCCTCCGTGTCACACTTCAAGTGAAAATTTGACTTGGCATGTTTACATAGGATTTCTTCATCTCCCTTTTAAGCCCCCCACCCCACCCCCCCCATGGGCGAGCTGAAGGTGAGGGGGAACTAAGATTATTATCCCCCCCTCGTTTCTCCGAGGAGCTTTTCTTTATGCACACCCTCACAGATGTCGACATTTGGTTAGGCAGTGTACATAGAAGCCGCAGATTATCGGGCGCTTCAGGAAGTCTGTTTGGTTAAAGTTAGGAGCGGTTACCACCACCACACTCCTAATTTACCCCCGTGTTTTGTCACCTGGGGACCCCCTTCCGCCCCCCCCACCCCACCCCACCGGTGCTGAGTCATACATCTGCGTTATGGGGCGTTGCGCGGCGGAGATGCAGGTGATTGACTACCGCCGGCTGTCCACCCAGAGCCCCCGACTGCAGCGAAGTTCACATCAATAGGCCTCCACGTGTGCGGAGACCCAGTCTGGGGAAGAGTAACAGATGGCGTACTATATGTCATAATGCAGTCAAATCCGACAGGAATTGACAATTGAAAATCCCACCCCGGAGTTTGCCTCTTTTTAGCTGGAGCATAATCTTCTCAGGATTTCAATTGCAAAGTCAAGAGAATTGCCTCGCACACAGGGACTAGTTATCTGGGGCAAGCGCCGGTCTAAGGTTGACAATGCAAAGGCTATGTTTATGTGCATCACACTTGCTATACTGAATGTTTCCCAGAGTGCGAGAACATCCCTCCCCTGAATTCTATTCCTCTTCCCACGTCCCAGCGCTGCCGTGGAAAGTAGGCCAAGTGAGCACCAGGGCGTTGCTTTTTTAAGATGATCAGTTTGTCAGTGTGTTTTTTTGTGCGTGTGTGCGCGCGCGCGCCCGTGCTCAGGACAGCTATTCATGTGGCTTGACTCTGTAGAACAAAGACCACCATTATACAATTTGCAGCACTTCCAAAAAAGCGAGGAGGGCGGGGGCGGGGGGGTGGAAGAGAGAGACACAAAAAAAAAACGGGGAGAGGTTGGAAAAATAGGGACAGGACAAGTGTGGATGAAACAAAGACAAAAATCTGGCTTGTACTCTAATTCATTTACTACCTCTTTCCACCTCTTTGTTGCAGCAAAAAGGTCCCCTGTCGCTGACACTCCTCTGCAGGATCACACTGTACCCAGGGCCTGCACGCCGTGCTTTATTTTTAGCCGTTTTGCGTGTGCGCCGTTTTTGCCGCTCTTCACCTTGACTCCCTCCGTCTTGACATCGTAATTAACATTTTCTCTCCCCTCGCTCCCTCTCGGAGGTTCGATATCGAGTTCGAGCATCTCTGGGAGAGAGGAAAAAAAAAAAAAAAAAAAAAAAAATCAGAATTCAGCCACAGAGGCGGCTGAACGAGTGGCGGGGGACACCTTGCTGCTTCCAAGCCCACATCCCATCTGCATCCCCCCCGGCCCAAAAAAACCCCCGACTCCGCCGGACCGTGGCGACGCCTGTGTGCAACATGTAGAAAACACACACGAGCGTCGGCGATTGCGCTGGCGATGGCGAGGCCCCCTAGAGTTGCTTCGTCGCGGAGGTCAGCGGGAGAGTCAAAGGTCTCCCGAGTTCTCGCGGCCTTGGCGCAACGAGAACGAGGTTAAAGCTGAGGCCGCCGCTTTTTTTTTCTTTTTTGCAATATTAGCTCATATCATATTTACTGATGAGATTGTTAAATGACTTTTCAGCCGTTACATTACATTTTCTGCCCCCCCCCCCCCACCTCCCCAGCCACTACCACCACGCCCGAAATTTTTTTGAGTGTCAGTTTGCTATTAGGGCGCCTATATTAAAACTTAATGGGTTCCGACTTAAGGCTGAATGGTCACATTTACCTCACGTCCATCAACGCCAGAGCCTGAGACGAGGTGCTGCGAGTTTTTTAACTAAAGACTTTTTAGATGGCGCCACAAAGCAGTGATGGACAAGTAGAAGGGGGGATGTGGGGGGAGGGGATGGGAGCGCCAAGGTACGCCGGGATATTTGGCCATGTGTATTTTGGTCTGAATTTCCAGGGGATATTTTAGATGTTAATAGCCCTGAAGTGGTCTCGGTTTCTTATTTAATTTCTCTCGCCTTCTTTAAATGTAATTCGCCCACAGACTGCGCCGCAAGGCTCTAAACCGCGCACCAAAACTCTCTCATCATTTCCACAGCAGAATGGAAATGCAAATCGTGCGCGCACGGGCAATGCCCTTGACAGAACTCACCAGCGCGCACAATTAACATGGAAGCACTCTGACAGGAGTTAGTGACGAAATGTGAGGTCACAGCAGCTGCGTGTCGGGCAGCATTGTTGGATTTTTATAGCGCACAGGGCAATAGTTTAGAAAATAAAAGTTGAAAATTTGGCCTAAGAACAATAATAATAACAATAATAATAATAATAATAATAATAATAATAATAATAATAATAATAATAATAATAATGCATTTTTCATTTGATTATATCTAGAACTGTGCAATATTTTTCATTTAATTTAAATAAAAGTCATTTCTGCGAGCAAATTTCAAAGAATACTGGACCACAATTTCTTTGGTTTTATTGCAGTATATTATTTTTCCCGCGTATAAATAATTATCTGGCCGCTCCTCGGGCTGTTTGTGAGCGTATGTTGGGTGTGTTAGGCAGTAATGGATAAACCATTGTTCAGATTTATCTGTCTTGTCACCGCAGAGCACAGCTGCCTCGTATCGGCGCAATGATCTCAAGTGTAACCAACGAGGGGCGCTGTCCGTCTATCAGCTCTAACTACTTGACACGGGGAACCCACATGATTGATCTCGTCACTCTCCGACATGTATGATTTCTTTCTCTCTTTTTTTTTTGTCTCGTTTTAATTAAAAACAACGCTTTTGTCACGATGAGAAATACGGGTGTTTAAATGCGTCACAAGGGGTTGCTTTCGCGCTCATAAATAATTGGCTTAAAACAATAAGGTCCAAAGCGATTTGCTAATGCAATTAATAATAATAAAAAAAAAACCACACAATTTTTATTTTTAATGGCAATTTTTTAAATGTCCATTGTAAAAAAAAAAAAAAAAAAAAAGAAGTGACGTGATTTTTAAGTTGGAAAAAAAAAATCTATAATTAATAAAACTAGACGCACAAACAGGAAAAAGTAATTAAGAAAAAATGAATCTCAGCAACATGCATTAAATATCACCGGTGTGAATAAAAAAGTGTGAGGGCTTTAAATGTTTTTTGCTCGACTTGCTGTAAACAATGACTGCCTATTTCTTCCATATGGCGCGGGGACTGACGCGTTTAACTGTAGGCGTATTTCGATTAATATTTAATCGGGATAAAAAGGGAATCTCCTTAAAACAAGCCCGGTGATTAAAATAAAAGAGAAGAAGCTCGGTGGGTAGCTCGCCTTAATAAGATTCTTAATAAGATTTCTCTTTCTTCTCCTTCCTCCTGTTTTTCTTTTGGTTGATGCGGGCGATCGATCCATTATAGGGGGGTGGGGGGGCGGAAACAATGCAGGTGAGCGTCGTGAAAGTGTGTCGTCCCAATAAAGTGCGTGGACGGTCGGACAGCTGGGCAGCGGCCGGCTGATTGACTTTGCCCCTGACATCTGGGAGGCCCCCGCCGGCCCCTGGCACGCGCACGGGCTGATGTCGCCATTTACATGCAAATTTAAGGAGATCACGAGGGCCGCGCGCCCCGTAAATTCGCACACACACACACACACACACACACACACACACACACACACACACACACACACACAAAGAGAGAAGACGTCACCCCCCCTCCTCGATACGGGACGGGAGGTCTTTGGAAGTCACTTTTTTTTTTTGGGGGGGGGGGGGGGGGGTCCTCTCTCTCTCTCTCTCTCTCTCTCTCTCTCTCTCTCACTCTCTCTCTCCTGTGTCAGCGCCACCCCCTCACGCAAATCGTGCGGGGGTCTCCTCTATTCACGCATTGTTGTCCACTGAATAGCGAGGGATGAGGTTAGGGGTGGTGGTGGTGGTGGTGGGGGGGGGGTTAAAGAGAGATACCAGAATCACGCGTGTCATCAACCGGTCATTTCAACGCGTGCTTGCCTTGCAGGCCCCTCGCACTCTGTTCGCGCTGCAACATAGACGTTATTTTTTTCCCCCCTCAAAGCGCAGGAAATTGTGCGCAAATGCGAGAGTTGAATTCGGCGCAAACTTTTTCTTTTTGCAACCCTAAAAACAAATAAGGTGGGGGGGGGGGGGGTGAGGGTGAGGGTGTGTGGGGGGGTTACGGATGATCAGCCACCCCCACCACATCCCCTCTACCACCCAACCTCCACCCCACCCCCCCTTTTTATTTTGATGCTAACATTTCACCTAATGATGGAGAGCGCATTTTCCACGCTGTAAGCCCCACCACGCAGATGATCCCGCAGAATGAGCTGAGACGGATTCAGGCTTTTCGAGCCTCAGTGTGTAGCAGCAGCAGCGGCAGCAGCAGCAGCAGCAGCGGCAGCAGCAGCAGCAGCAGCGGCGGCGGCGGCAGCAGCAGCAGCAGCAGCAGCAGCAGCTGACTCCCCCCTCTCTCCACGTCCAGATGGCTCCTGCACACAGATTTGCATTCATTTTCCTCTAATATCTTCTGAAATAGCGAGGGGGCAGCTGCATTTGTTGTCAAATACGGTTTAAAACTACCCCCCTTCTTTTCAGGGGCGGCATCTTTACCTACGTGACGGCTGCGGAGATCCATTTTCCCTCTCCAGTCAACAGTATCAGATCTAAGAGGATTTGTCTCAAAGTCTCCTAATTTGATAATCAGATTTAAATCGCCCCGGTGCGTGTAATCAGGGGTTAAGTTCTAATAAGCGAGACTCGAAACTGTAGGAAGAAAGGGAGCAGGGAAGGGTTGTGGGCATAAAAGATATTTGCAATCTCGGTAGAGCAGACAAAACATTTGCAACACGCGTCTCGGTTTGTTGCATCAGAAGAGAGGGGAGATTTTTTTTTCTCCCTTCTTCCCATCATGCCCTCTTTGAGCATTTCCTGTTATTTTTTATAATTTACTTGGACTATAAATTAAAACTGGGATGTTTCTCCTTAAATAATATTAATAATAAAGATGGAAAAAAAACATGAAAATGAACCCACACTCTCATTTTGTGACTGGGCAATTTGGCAATGGATCGTGCAGAGGTGAAAGCAACAGCTTATAATTCACTTATCTTTGGCAGCAGCTATTAACCCTCAGCACCAGCTAGATAGATTGCTCAGGATATAGCACACATCTCTCTTCCTCGCGCCCTCCCCTTCGCTCCCTCCATCCTCTCCTCCTTTTCACCACTAATGAACCGAATTGCTTGCTTGCCCCGCTCGGACAGAGTGGCACACCAAGGCAGTTGGGGCTCTTTATAGAAAAAAAAAAGAAAAAAAAAAGAAGGAGATATTGATTGAGATGTTACTGATTATTGCAGATTTATATATATTTTTTTTTGCATGACGTGCATGAAATAAAGAAGACAGGGGACCAAGGATTTTCCTGAAGTTTGTTTTAATGTCAAAAGGCACTGATTTTTCTTTTCCGTGCACAGGGGTCAGAAGAAGTGACTTTATCTTCTGGCAAAAGGCTGAGTGGTGTGATGGATTTTTTTTTTCCCTCTACGTTAATAAAACTGTTGCTAAGAAACACTGCCTGATGAAACTTAAAATGGATAAATATTAATGATATTTATGACGCTCTTGACAGGCATCAAAAACAACTAAAGAGCAATAAAACGATCTTGAAAAATCCCAATCGATAAAATCGTAATAAATTATAAATTATTGAATATGAACGTCGTGCTATTTTAGAATTAGCCCACATAATCACACGAGGTAGCATGCAACACATGGTGGGTACAAATAAAATGATCACAATATTAATAATAAAAAGAAACATGATGTGCTAATATTGAAAATCTGACTTATTGCCGGCATTTGAGAAGCTGCCTACCGATAAATTAGCGCACTGCAACCTCATCAGGTGCGTGTGGCATAATGATAACAATAATAATAACAACAACAATAATGACAAACTTCATCGAACAAATATGCCAAAAGCAGTTTTTTTTTAATCCACGAAATTAATCGCGGAAATTGCTAGCATTACGCCGGCTTAACACGCAAAAATAATAACAAGCAATGAATTCTACATTATAATTATTATTATTTTTTTCTTCTTCTCTTCCTCAATTATGTGTGATGGTTACACCCGGTTGATTTTTTTTTTTTCTCTCTCTCTCTCTCTTCTTTCCATATCATTAACAAAAAAAAAAAAAAAAAAAAAAATCAAACTCACCACATACAGAGGGGGGGCCTATAAGCGAGAGGAAAAAGTGGAAGCGAGTGAGTGTTTCTCAGCCTTGCCGCACTTACAGGGGGGCTGCAGCCGCGCGCGCACTGGAAGGCTCCGCCGCCTCTCGACAGGAACAGCCAGCCACTCCGTATATGGTCAAAACCCCGCCCCCGACCGCGTCACTCTCTGACAGCGCCTCTCCCGTGGGTTTAGAGTTTTGGCTCCCGGGAAAGATTTCAGTCCTCGGGGAAAGAGGGCTTAGTTTTGCATGTTCCCATCCATCGTGCGCGACGCGAAAAGGGCCCCCTTATCCACCTCTCCTGTGTACGAGGAACAACCTCCACTGGTGATCAGCCTTCGCCCGTGTTTGTCTTGCAGGAGAAGCAGCGGCAGCACCTTTTTTCCAAGGAGTGGGGTTTCGGCTGGGGCTTTTTTTTTTCTCTCCTCCTCTCGATACAGCGAAGAAGAAGAAGAAGTCCTGAAGGTTTTGGATGCGGGTGCTTCAGGGATGTGGGCACTTTGAGAGCAGCATCACCCACAAACACAAACAACTGCCATCGATTTTTCTGTGAATAGCACAAAAAAAAAAAAAAAAAAAAAACGAGAGAGGAAAGAAACGAGGGAGAGAAAGAGAGAGAAAAAAAAACAAAGAGGAACAATAGCAACACACACATAGAAAAAAATTTCTTGTCTATTGAACAATTCACTTTTTTTCTCCCCCCAGTCTGTGGATACCGCTCTAACTAAGTACAGCACTTTGAGAATTGTTCACATCGGACGGACTGAAGAGGGAGGCAAGACCTGTGGACCGGGTTTTCCCTCGCAAGTGTGACTCGGCTCTTCGCTGCTTATCCCCCGCGATAAAAAAAAAAAAAAGAAAGAAAGAAAGAAAGAAAGAAGAGAAAGCAACCCTGAAGGATAAACGCGCTCTGGACGTTTATTTTTTTCCGCTAATTTTCGCAGGAGGCTCTTCCATCATTACTCTTATTTTTTCCCCCTTCTTCTTCTTCTTCTTCTTCTTCTACTTCTTCTTCTTCTTGCACCGTCTTTTTGGCGCACATTCGTGTGTGTGTGTGTGTGAGAGAGAGAAAAGAACAGCGTCCTAAATGTTTGGGATTCAGGAAACTATACCGCGGGGCGGGACGACGATGAAGGAGGAACCGCTGGGTGGACTGAACTCGGTCCGCTCCTGGATGCACACAGCTGGGGTGGTGGACGCGAACACGGCCGCCCAAAGGTACGCTTTTGCCAAGAAAAAAAAAAACAACAACCCCGCATGTGAATTTTTTGGTTTTGTTTTTCCCCCCCTTCACGCATTTTCCCTTTCCCCTCATCATATCGACCCCCTTTCAATCCCCTGAATGCTCCGTATCAATTACGGCGCTACCAATAAATGCCCCCCCTTCGGCTCTTCTTTTTTCTCTCTCTCCCCCCCCCACCCCATTCGTTCTTTCATTACATCAGATTAGCCATTATATTGTGACAAATCAAGAAATCTCTCCGCGCGCTCCGAGCGAGCGGCGCTTGCCGCATCTCGCGAAAGAAGAGGGGGGGAAAAAAAAACACCCACCGCCAAACGTGTTTCCATCAGCTTCTCCTCCATCATCTTAGCATCCTCACACACGCGCGCAACACAACGCGACGCAACGCAGCACAGGCACAAAACAAACAAATACACACACAGGGCAAAGCAAAGCATATATCTATCTATCTATCTATCTATTCATCCATCTATCTATCCACCCCTCCATCCCATCCACCCCTCCGGTGTCCGGGCGCTTAACCGACATGGTCTCCTGTTTTCTCCCCGCAGCGGTGTCGGCTTGGCACGGGCACATTATGAAAAGCAGCCACCCTCCAACCTCAGAAAATCCAATTTTTTCCATTTCGTCCTGGCGCTGTATGACAGACAGGGTCAGCCCGTGGAGATCGAAAGGACAGCTTTTGTGGACTTTGTGGAGAAGGAAAAAGTAAGCGGCGTTTACTCCCCTTGTCTTTACTAAAAAAGGATAAAAACAACACGTCAAAAAAATATAAAAATCGGTCCGTGTTTTGGAAACGGTCCTGTGTGACTCGGCCGAGTGGTTGTCACGTGTTACATTGATTTTCTTTATTTTATTTTATTTTTAAAAAGAAAAGAATGGCAACGTGTCTGCACTCACACACTGTGTGTAGACCCAAAGCCGGTTTGTCTGTTTTTATTTATACTTTGACTATAAATATTTGTCGCCAGCGCGCGTGTACACACACACTTACACGTACACACACATACACAAACACGTGCTGGTCGGTGTTGTTGTTGACGCTTGATATTCACAAAAAAATGTTTCTCCCCCCCTTTGCAGGAACCAACCAGTGAAAAAACTAACAATGGGATTCATTACAAACTACAGTTATTGTACAGCAACGGTGAGTTCAAGCGTCCAAACACGTGCAAATACATCACACACACCATTGCATCTCTTGCGCATGACACCAAAGCCTTCATAATATTTGTTAGTGATAATAACACACGCATCGTGATATTTGCCTGAATAAAATTAAGATTCCTCTTATTGACATTTGCTCAACTTTTCTGGAAATATTTTGGATTTGAAAAAATAGAATTGCAACTGCTCCAAGATTTACAACTGCTCTCCTTCTCCTTCTTCTTCTCATTCACTCCCCAGGCGTCAGAACAGAACAGGATCTTTACATTCGGTTAATCGATTCCATGACGAAGCAGGTAAGCTGCTGATTACACGTGCTTGTGCAACTCTTCCTCGTCGCCACCGTGTGAACAACAAAAAAATAATAATATAGTAATGCGGCGAAAACCGTGATCCATGAGATGCAAAAGGAAATTACACACACACACACGCAAGAAAATTGCATGAAAATCTGCTCGCAAAATAATAAACAATACGCAGCTGCGTAGCAACAAACTGAAAATAAAAATTAAATTACGGCGGTAACCGGAGCAGGCAGCCTTCAAGTGCCGATGTTTACGTCCGGCCATATCATATTTCAAGAACCCTAAAGTCAATTTTAAGTCTGTCTGAGTTGGGGGCTTCTTTCGCAGGTTCAATTTGTCCAGCATTAAAATTTAAACACGCCGTCTGCTCCAAAATGATGGAGTAGGACGCTTCCACCGCTCGCACCGAGTCAGAGGTTGATCCCCCCCCCCCCCACCCCCTCTTCAAAACAACGCGCCATTTATTATAATTCCAAATAAAAATATTTTGAAACTGTGGCGCCTCTCCGTCATGCGGCACGTCGAGGTTGGATCATAACTCACACCGGCACGCAAAAAAAAAAAACAAAAGAAACAAAACACCGTATTATGACCCTGCATCGCTTCAAGCCAACGCAAACATTTGCAATTGTATTTATAATTGTGCAAATTAAATCAGGCGCAGTTGTTGCGATCTCCGTCTCTCTCTCTCTCTCTCTCTCTCTCTCCACTGCTCCCTCCCCATGTTCTTGCTATTAAAGAGCGGCTCCGGGGCTGCAGGATAGAGCCGTGCAAGCCCCGGACCGCCGGTCACAGACACACATTCCTGCGCGAATGATCCGAGTCAATGGCGCAGAACAAGCAATTTATGGATTTGTGTTTCTACAGCTGCAAATAGCCACATAAATCAAACCAATATAGATAATCACCCGGTTCCCGAGACCAAAAAAAAAAAAAAAAGTAGAGTGAGGGGAGGGTGGGGGAGAGAAGAAATAAAAAATACATTATGTCAAGTAGGGCAGCTTTTTTTTTCATTATTTAAGTGATGCGACCTGGTTCAAATATGTCAATTTTCTATTTAAAAGGCGCTCTTGAACGCGAGGTAGAAAATAAAATATTAGAATATATATATATATATATTTTAAAATTACGTGACGGGAAAGGGAAAAAAAAGATTTTCTTAAGAAATAAAGCGCTGTTTATTTATTCAGCCTATATATTTTCTTCTGTTTTGCGTGCGTGCCTGTGATTCCTCGACTTATTTTGTAAATAATGTGATGTTTTGCCAGCTCTTCCAGCCGGTGGCGGCTTCGCGTATACGAGGGAGTTAAAAAAAAAAAAAAAGTGTCTCTCCTTAGGAAAAAAAAACAGGGGGAAGGAGGAAGGAGGGAGGGATCGAGGGAGGGAGAGAAGAGCGGCAGAACTGATAGCTCCACGCCATCTGTTTCAGCCAATGCTCAAAAATTACTCAACCGTACCGCCAGACACCGCTTTTTATCCACAGAAAGATCATTGTTAGCGGCTCAAAATAAACAACAGATTGCCCATTAACACTTTCCCCCAAATATCCCCAGATTATAAGCATATTGATGACACTTCTATTGGATCTCTCCTTATGAAAATCCTCTCTGTTTCTCCCCTTTCTGTCTGTCTGTCTGTCTGCCTGTGCCACAGGATATTAGCTAGATTAATAATAATAATAATAATAATAATAATAATAATAATAATAATAATAATAATAATAATGATAATAATGATAATATATATATATTTTTAAAAAGCACAATGTGGTGTTATTATTTTTTATTCTAATTGCAATAATTTTCAAATTGTATTTTTTGAATTCCCTGGTTGGATTTGAAATATAGCTGCTGCAGTCATTTTTTTGTAATTATTTATTATAGGGGGATAATTTATTTCCAGCACAGCTCATATAATTACTACTAGTGTGTATTGTAGTGCTCAACCCTGCCATGTTATGTTACTAAACTGTTTCCACACATTTATATAAATGTATATACATGTATATGCATGTCAAACTTCCACATCATTGCATTTACTTATACCCTGATTAATTTAATTTTAATATTTTGAAAATAAAAAAAGCAAATCTGTTTATTTACAAACTCTGGTGGATTTCTAATATTATTTTGGCAGAAATAACTGTGGTTTGACTCTATTTTGTGTTTTTCCTCTAATTCTTTTATAAAAGGCCATCATTTACGAGGGCCAGGACAAGAACCCAGAGATGTGCAGAGTTCTTCTCACTCATGAAATTATGTGCAGGTAAGCGCTTCTTCCACCCCCCACCCCCCTTCCTCCTCCTCCTCCTCTGGTTGTTGATAGTTTGTTTGGTGCGGATCAAAAGTGCCCCCCCCCCCCGCCCCCACCCACCACCACTACCACCACCACCAGCAGCAGCAGCAAACTTTCAATAAGTTTTGACACTCTTGACGTGATGCAGCAACCCAGACTGTCCTGTGCTACTCCAGTAACCACCGGGAGACTCTGAGAGAGAGAGAGAGAGGGAGAGAGAAGGAGAGAGAGAGCGAGCGAGAGAGAGAGAGCTGCTGTCATTTTCAACTTTGATAGGATGTGATTCCACAGTGCTTTGATAGCAGTGTGAATATGACAGCGCAAATGAACCCACTGTCGTCCTCACTGAGTGCTAGTCTCCAACAAACACTGCCATTAATTTGCAGTTTATCTCACCCTTTTTTAAAAAAAAAAATACATATACTCTCCCAGCTAATTGACGCAGACACAATAGGTTTCCTGCTATGTATATACGCTGCACGCTACGTATCACTTCCTCTCTCTCCCTCCCCGCCGCCACACACTCTTCCTTTATGCCACAGAGTCAGTTCTCGCTTGATCCCACCTGTCAACAATGATCAGCGAGCCTTTTAGCGTCATTTAACCACATAAATCTCAACCTCTCATATTGCACTGCTATTCAGCGGTGTCATTGATACCAAAAGGAAAAAACGCCTTTTGTTGTTATTGTTGAGCTCAGCATGAGCTTTGTGAACATTGAATTCGGATACTGTCGGTTAACCTCCCCTTTGTTGCACCGGTGCATTGTTGAAGTTGCTGCTGCTGCTGCTGCTGCTGCTGCTGCTGCTGCCTCCGCTGCCTGCTTGCCTGTGAGGAAGTGCAGCAGGGAGATCTGAGAGAGAGAGAGTGTGTGTATGCGTGTGTGCGTGTGTGAGTGTGTGTGTGTCGTGCGAGTGTGTATGGGGGAGATTTGTCTTTTTCCATGCATAAACTCATCACTCACGCTCAATTTATACACGCATCCATCACTTATTTGTGACACTCTGAATATGCTCGAGCTCGAGAGGTGATATTTTATTTCCCCCCCCCCTCCCTTTGGTTTCGCCGGAGTGGGGAGCTTTGTCAGGAAGAGCGATGAAAAACGGCCTCGACCGCGAGCCTCCTAATCACACCTCTGAAATTTAAACAGGAGACTTTTCACGGCGATAATAATTCCGACCGTCTCCTGTAAATACTGTCTTTTACATTTTTCAACGCGGCGCTTTACGACGCCCTCCATCTTCCCCCGTGCCCTCGCGCTCTGCGGGAGCCCGAGCCGTAAAGCACAACCTCATCACCGGCGCTCGCGAGCCCATGCAAATCAGACATATTTAAATAACGCGCAGTTGACTGACAGCAGCCTCGCGCGGAAACCGCTCCTTCCTCCGACGTTTTCCCGCCATATGGCACAAATCAATCTTTGCTTCTCTCGCGCCTTTCTTTTTCTTTCTTTTTTTTTTGTTTCCCCCTTCTCCCTCCCCGTCCACGCTTCCGTTGCGATCGGAAGCCGGGGGGACGGATGATGTATTTGTTTATTTTCCCGCCGCCGCACTTTTGATTCAAGTCCCAATCAAAGAGGCAACCTGAGCTATAGGCTCGGGGAGGAGACGGGCCTGAAAACATGTGGCGGAAGATAGATTAGTGCTTTTGAGGCCATAATTGATAAATGCCCCGCAGAAATATCGGTTGAGGGTGGCACCTTGCATCTCCCTCAGAAATAGCAGCTTGGCAATTAGAGGTAAACAAAAGCTGAAGCTGTGAAAAAGTGACTCCCCTGCCTCCTGGCCCGCTCCCCACTCCACTCCTCCGCCCTCCCCCCCCCCCCCCGCCCGCACCCCCACTCCCTTCCAACACTACGCCAAAACAACACAACATGTTGTTTTCGCCGTTTTTATCAGCCATCAGCATCAATTGAACGGATAGATGGAGCAGAGGAAAATCGCCCCGCCATATTTTACCCCCTCCCCGGTATCACACCGCTCCGAATTCCAGCTCAATAAATGTGTCACTTCCTACCCCCCTTCCTTGCCCCCCCCCCCGACCCACTGTGTATTATTTATATATTTCCTTGCTCCTAAACACGCGTGTTTGTGCCCCTGCAGCCGATGCTGTGACAAGAAAAGCTGCGGGAACAGGAACGAGACTCCATCAGACCCTGTGATCATTGACAGGTAAGGGTTGTTTTTTTTTTTCCCACCTCTGCCGCCGCCGCCGCGTTTGTGAACGGGCGGGAACGAGTAAGTGAATGAGTGAGCGACTGGGCCACTAAATGGACGAGTTTGCCGAGAGCTCTGGCGGACGCACGGGGGCCAGTTTGGGAACAAATGAGCTACCTCTCTTTCTATCTCCTGACCTCACCCGCACGCACGCACGCACACACACACACACACACACACACACACATGCAACCCCCCCACACCCCCGGTGTTCCAGACGGCCCAGTTGGGCTGCCTGTGGCGTCCCTCCGCGGACCCTACGGTGGTGGGAAACTGTGGGGTGATTTCCATGCGTGCGAGCGGCTGCGAGCCGTCGTTCCCAGGTAGCTGCTGCGCCGAGGGGGCGGTCACCACCACCTGGATGGGGTTTGTTCAATCACAGGTGGCTCAATCACCAGAGGATCATGCTGGGAATACGCCTAATTAGCTTAGGCAACTTTCGCGTCTATTTGGCCGGCTCCCCCCCCCCCCTCCCACCACCCCCCACTCTTTGTGTTGTTTTTTTTTTTTTCTCTTTACAACGCTGATTCCGTCAATAGTTGCCCCCCCCCTCCCCCGCCGCCCCCCCCCCCCCACTCACCATCGACTGTTTCCGCCTCTCGACCGCTGAGCTGTAGCTGCCGTTAAAGTTTCGTTTCAGTGGGGATAAACGTTTTACGTCTGCTGTTTTGTGCCCCCCCCCCCACCCCTCTTTACCCCCCACCCCCACCCCACCCCCCTCGGGGGCCGTCGGCATTGGCCGCATTTATATTCCTTTCATCACTTTTTTTTGTTGTTGTTAAAGTGGGGAGAATAAATGGCCTTCTCCCAGGCATTGACATTTTGCTCACACTGTGAAACTATACGTCCTCGTCGATCTGAATATGTTTAGGTGGCTGAGTGTGTGTGTGCACGCGCGTGCGTGCACGCCGGGATATAGGGGTGAGGCAGGGGGTGAGGCGCCCGGGCGTCGATCTCAATGTAACTCTCGCCACGTAGTAGTGGGAGACAGCAATGCTAATGTTTGACTAGCCGGAATCACTGTTTGCTTAGCGGAGAATGCCTGGTATCTGACAGAGGGGACAACTCTCTTATTAGTAATCAAATAGGGCTGAGCAGTTGTTGCTGCCACTCCACTCCGGCGGCTTCTCATGCATCAGGAAGTAGGGAGCCGGCTGCCCTGGGAGCCTGGATGGATTACCCCAGCTACTGGTGTCTGAAGTCAAAGCGGCGCAGACACACGCGGAGACGAAGGACGCAGCGGGAACACGCGCACCGACAGGCATCAGCGTGCACTTAAACTGCCGCTTGTGTTGTGTGTTGTCGAGGTTTTGTTTTTCCCCTGCTTCTTTCGCCCTACATGCTTTTGGCAGCCCGAGCGCGACGCCAACCAAAACATTTTCGGTTAAGTGACAGGAGCTTGTTGCTGCGTGCCGAGCGCCTCACTTATTAGCATTTGTTTATGGGGTTTTCTTTTTTTGGATGTGGAGCAGAAGTTCAGATATCCGCTTTTCGGCATCATTTCCGGCGCTTTTATATATTCTCACGCCGGCCTTTTTTCTCACGCCGTCGCGTAACGTAAGCGCAACAAGCAAAAAAAGTCAGAATTTAAAAAGTCAAGGCAAAAGGGCGCGCGGGTGGGGGAGGAGAGGGGGGGAAAGAGAGGGAGGCGGATGGATATTGTAAGCTCAACCGGCTCGGGGAGGGCTCGGATTTTCATTGTGACGAGCCTGAATAGGAGTAAAGTATCGCTTTCCCTGCACAATGAGCGGCTCTGTTGAAACACAAAAGCATATGTTCCTCATTAGACCCTCCCATTGTCTCCATGTCGTAACTATGAGCCTGTCAGCTCGGCCCTAACAGACCCCGCACAGGTTTCCCAGTGACTGAGGGGTGCCTGTGAAAGGTTGCAGGGTTTAAGCAAGAGTTACGGACGTGACCGGAGCGCAAACCGCGATTCTTGGCTCGCCACGTCGCGTTATTTACTGCCGTCACTCCGCCGTTCCCCGCCGTACATGTGGGTAAGCTTTTAGTCAGAGCTCCCCATGTTTTACAGCCTTCACTTTTTTTTTTTTTTTTTTTTTGGGTGGAGGGGTTGGAGGTGGTGGTGGTGGTGGTGGTGGTGGGGCGGGGGGGGGGGTCTACATCTTGTCATTTCCTCATGCACATCATTACAGGCACCTGTGCTGCGGTCGCTGCTGGCAGAAACCGATTATTTCCAATTGAGTAGAACATACTTGAGTGACATAAACCTAGAGGAGAGGTTTTGATTGTTGAATCAGGCATGTCTCATCCGTCTAGGGTTACGCCGCGAGAATAGAAAAAAAAAAAAAAGAAAAAGGAGAGGAAGAAGGAGGGAGAAAAGAAAAGAAAACCCCGGCGAGCGCTGCCACATTTCCGAGAGAAACAGTAGCGCGGCCGAAAAAACCTTAAGAAACAGATTTGGAGTGAATCATTGATGGCGTTCAGTCGCTGTAACATTTTCCCAGATGGTAAGAGGGGAGAGCGCACACAGCTAGCTGGCATCTAGCGAGACATTAACTGGCGTTCCCATGGATCTGGCATATCCAACGGAGTTTGGGAAACTTATCATTCCAAATGTGTCCTAATTTCCTGCGGTCAAGCCAGACATCTGTTTACCCTATTTTCTTCTCAGAGTTTTGATACAGATTTTCAGTCATATTTTTATAGGAGGAAGGATTCTCTTAAAAAAAAAAAAGAAGAAAAAAAAAGAAGTAGTTGGTTAGATATAGGCCCAACAGCTGTCACAAAGTTTCAGCACTGCTTGGTCTTTAAATATTTCAGCGCTTACATTTGATGCCCCTGCATTATTCAAAGCCCCTTTCTGGATGAAGAAAAGCCACTATTTTAGTTACATTTGGGCAAGTTTAGGAGTTGCGACACAAATCTCGGTATGTTTTGGGAGAGTTAGCGCACTCCCCCCCCCCACCCGCTTGAGTCTATTCTCTCGAAACAAAAAAAGAAAATATCAATGGCAATGTGACGCCCGCGTTAAATAAAAGCAACGATGGCTTGATGGAGTGGCTAATTACCGCTGCCATCACCGCGTCACTTTTCCGCCGATCGGCGGTAATCATCGCTTCCCCCCTTTTCAAAAATCCAGCCGCGCTACAGATGTCACATTTATAAGTTAATGGTGCCTTAAAGTAAGCGGGGGTGTACGATTATTCAGTCGGTAATTTGAGTCTGTAGAATTATGGTGATGAGTTACCCGCTATCTGATTAGACGGTTCCCCCATTTACAGTGCGCGTAGTGTATAGCCAAACATAACTCAATTTGCGATGACTCTCCTGGCCTGGTATCCGTCTTCGCTCCCTCGCATATTGACTTTGTCTCCTCTTGTGTGAAAGATTAGAAACGCTGTTCCGGCTTCCACATGGATTTTGTAATAAGACGGCACATGTTGTTGAGAGGGGAGAGAAAATGACTCATTCCGTGCGTCCGGCTGTGGGGGTCAAAGGTCGGCTTCTCACGCCGACAGGCCGCAGCAAAAAAAAAGAAATTTGCCCAGGACGAGGACCGACATCATGAAGCGGACACTGAATGCAATTTATATATTTATATGATATCGACGTAAATATCAATTTCCAATTGCACGTGTGTTGCCCCAGTCCATCGCCGAGCTCCGGTTCTGCAGCCTTTTTGGACCAGATCTAAACATGTCAGCTCTATTTATTCCAGCGGCTACGCCGCTCCCTTTCACTTCCTGTCACAAAGGTCAGAGAGCACTGACCTCTGGAGTGCAGCCCACCCCCTTTGAATAATTCATGACATTGACTTGTTTTTTTTCCTCTCCCTTATTTCCCCCCCCCTTCCTCCCCTCTTGTCTGTTGTTTCTTTCTTCCTTTTTTTTTCTGGTCAGCACACATGGTTGTGCTGTGGGAGGCTTTTATTCATTTAGCTCATTTATAAAGGCCTCAGCGCACCTGTTCGTCTGTTAATGCAATTAAATTTTGGCCTAATGTAAATTTTGCTTAGCTCTCCGTTATGTCCCTCATTAGCGCGCCGGTATTTTCCAAATGACTTTGCGTTATCGTTCATTTGCCGAACACCTACGAGGTCATTTCCCACAGTGCACTTGACTTGTTGTCAAGTTGTTTACCGGGGGAACAAAAGGCGGGCGGTCTTCGAGCGTCTCGCGCGCGGCTCCCCCGGCCTTCCCAGAAACAAATCGGAAAATTTGTGCGCTCCCATCTGGTTTTTGCAAAAGCGTGATTACCTCCAAAAGCTGAACAAATGCCAGTATTTATAAGGTCAGCCCTTTATGTGGAAATGTGATGTAAATGAGAATCAGCGAAAGGGGACATTAAACAAAATTAAATTCATTGTCTCCTTTAATGTCATTTACATTTTTGGCTAAGCCCTGGACTGTCAAAGAGGATTTCTAAAACCATTTTAATTGCACATCAGCGGTGCAAAGGAGGGTGTGTGCGCGCGCGTGTGCGTCACTCCGGCGCGCGTGTGTGTGTGTGTGTTTTTGCCGGCGAGCGGCTGTCTTGATAACCTGCGAGGGGAAGTGTGTGTTTATGAAGTACCTAAATGACGTGTTTTCGCTGCATCTGCGGCGGGGCAATTAAGATGGCACTCGGCGGGTAGTGTTAATCTCGCGCTGCCGCTTCCATCATCCGCGGCGAGAACGAGGCGGCGGATGGGGTCGCCGCTGTTGTGATTGAGAGTTGATTGCTGCAGGTGTTCTTCCTGGAATTTGTCACATCTCGCCCGGGACCCCCACGTGCTCCGGGCTCGCGGCGAGGAAACGCTCACTTTCTGGCATTGCGGCGCGCGCACGCACAAAAAAAACAAACAAAAAACACCACCTGCGCTAAAAACCGTCTTCATTTGTGGTTTAACAATGTGTACGTGTAAATATTTCAGCGCTCCGACTTGTGACGGGGGCAGGCGCGAGGGTTTATTTTCACCTGCGCCCGGGAAACGGCAGTGGAATAAAAAAAAAAAAAAAAAAAAAAAGAGGGAAAGAAGGAAAAGGAGCAAAAAGCCGGCCACCCCTGGCTAAGCCTACGTGACGTTTGAGTGAAGCCTGTCTCCTCCCGAGCCAGAGTGGGAAGAACAGGAAGCGTTGAGAGTAAAAGCTGTACTTGGCAGCTCGGCTTTGGCTTGCACTTGCCGAAAAATGAAACCCAGACCCTCTCCGCAGCGCACTGAGAGCCAGGACCTCCTTCCCAGAGCTCCGGCATCCAGGATTGGGTAATACTGTTCACTAAGCAAAACATTACCTCAAATTATTCTCGCCCTGTTTTTCTACCCCCCCCCACCCCCTCCCCTCCTCCCCCCTCCACCACCTCCCCTCTCCCCTCCCCGTGTCAGTTGTTTTTTTTCATATCGCAGTTTGTAAATGTCAAGGCACGTACAAGGAGAGACGCGCGCTATAAATGATATATTTTTTTTTCTCCCCCAAATTATGCTCACATGTTTGGGTTCACATGAGTGGCGGCTGAACGTAACTGCGGTGCCTCGGCGCTCCCGTGGGAGACCCACCTCACTGGGGTAGGATTCCCCAGTGGCATCAGCTAATGGCAAGACTTGACAACAGCAGAGAAGCCGGGGGTGTTGTGTTTTACTAGCGCTGAGCAGGGGTGATGACTTTAACATGTGTGCGGAGTGGGGGGGAAGAACGGGGATGTTTGTGTGTGCGTGCGTGCGTGCGCTCGTGCGCTCGTGGGCGCGCCGCGCTAAGGAGAGGAGAGAGGAGAGAGGGAGAGAGAGAGAGAGAGAGAGAGAGAGAGAGAGAGAGAGAGAGAGAGAGAGGTGTGCGGCACGAGGAGGGAGCGGCGCGGGCCAACAGAGCGACGGATTCGGCTCCAGCTTGACGGCAGTGAAAGACGAAACATGGTTCCACATGTGTTGAGAAAGAGCAGTCCATCTGTCCATGGAGACAACCCCCCCCCCACCCCTCCGCCCCTTCCCTCCCCCTCCGCCCGCCCCCGCCTCACCTCCCTCCCCTCCCCCGCTCTCCCCTCCCCTCTCCTCTCCTTCCCTCTCTTCCTCTCCTGCTCCCCCCGGTTCACTGCTGACAGAAACAAGGCCAGAGCCAGGGTGATGGGATGAATGCTGGGCCAAGAGCAACACTGGACCTTGTACACACACACACACACACACACACACACGCACACACACACACGCATGCATGCACACACAAGCATGCATGCGCACACGCACGCAAACGCACAAGCACACAAAACTCGGGGAGGAAAATAAGAGGAGGTTATCAAAGTCTGTTCCCGGTGTGTGTGTGTGTGTGTGTGTGTGTGTGTGTGTGTGCGTTGTTAAAGTTTACTATCTTCCGATGCGTTCACTGACTCGCTCTGGCACCGCACTGATGTGATTTAAATCCAGCTGCGGCGCGACGTAAGTGATTTATTTTGATATTATGAGAGAAAACAGCCCCGCTTTAAGATTTATTCACTTTTCCCCGACGCGCCGCCGCAACGAGCCACCGCAGAGGAAGGGGAGAAAAAAAGAAGAAGAAGAAGAAGAAAAAAAAAAAAGAAGCCCCGTTGCATTATTAAAATTAAATCTGAAGTGAATAAAACATGCCACTCTTTCTCAAATATGTAGCAGCGCTCCTTTATAATTAAACTTTGTAGCTGTTTTGAAGATGCTGTTTGGTTCCTTAAAGCATTAATGACGACGTGGCTTCATCAAACGCGATTCTGCGAATCCCATCTAGGTCACTCACGACCACCGCTTTCATTTTCCTCCTTCTTTCTCCCCCAGAACCACTTGTGAAAAAAGGGGGTTCCTCTCCTCCTCCTCCACCACCTCCTCCTCCTCCTCCTCCTCCTCCTCGCTCTCGCTCCCCATTCAATCCTTATTAGGTTTCGCCTAATTGTCAAACAAACTGTTGGGTCAACCTCAGTCGTCGCTGGCCGTAAAACAGCACATTAGACCCCGGCGAGGGATATATGTGGTATTTCATCGGAGACGGAGTAATGCTGGGGTTTTATGGTTAAGTACCAGTTCACGCCCACGCCATTTGTTTCGCATTAGACTGGAGGTTTTGTAAATCAGATCAATATGTTTCGCCGAGATGCGATTCCTTGGGCCCCGGGATCTCCCGAGTCGTTCCTTCCTCAAGTATTTTTCTTCGGGGACCGGCTGTCGATGCGCACTCCTCCTCCTCCTCCTCCTCCTCCTCCTCCCATCCGCACTCCGGCCCCTCCCCCCTACCTTCTTTCCCTCTCTCCCTCCCTCCCTCCCTCCTTGTCCACCTCCATCCATTTCCATTTTCTGAATGTGGCAATTTGTAGTGTGACACGGCCAAGATTAGGACGGGAAGCAGTCTGAAGATTTCATCGGACATGGTCCTGCTCCCGCTGGCGTGAGGTCACAGGACAAAGATGGTGGGGTTGTGGGGGGCGGGAGGGGGGGCGCGGTGTCTCAGGGATAGGGTCATCAGTTACCTCGGGGAAACGAGCTGGTCTGCTGGCCGCTCGGCCGGCCCCAGGGGGTGCCCGGCCGGGATGCATCGGAGGAGAAGCCCCTGAGAAAGAGCCCTGAACCAGTGTCATTTATTAAAAGTGACAAGTTATTTCTAACTATAGCTCCGTTTTTATTGTTTTACAACTCTGTCATTTGGACCAGTGCCCCCCCTCCCTCTTTCTCTCTCGCTCTACGACGGTCGCGGGGAAAAAAAAAAAAGCCGGCGACGGACGGACGGACGGACGGGCGACGAACGACGGCGTCCCCGCTTTGTTTTGAAGACGCGCACGCTCGCCGCACTTCCACAACACGTGCGCCGTTAATTTAAATGATGTGTGTGTGTGTGTTTTGTTTCCCCGCTTTATCCCCCCGCGTCATTTAAATCAGAGAAATGTGGCGGGTTTAATAAAGATGAGGCCGGCGTGATACGCGCAATGAAAATATTTCAACATTCGCCTCTTTTTCTCCGGGACATTTGTTCAGTAAATTAACAACAGCTTACGCTCCGAATCTGGAGCTGACCTCCGCATAATCAGTACCAGAAGTCCCGCGCTGTTAACATGACCACACTGTGCTGTTTGTATGCACAGTAGAGAAGCGGAGCCGAGAGCTGCTGTCTCTCTCCCCCAGCTGCACAAGTTGCTCTCACTTCTTTTTTTTTTTGGTTTTCTCCTCCCTCTGTATTAGAAAAAAAAACAAAAACGCAGCGTTCATTCAAAAAAAAAAAAAAAGGGGAATATTTATTCAATGTTTGACCAAAGCTCCACATCGAGGGTCACTGAGGTACTCTGCTCCCCCTCTTCTTCTTTTTTTTTTTTTTTTTTTTACTGCCTGCCCCAACTGTGTTAATGATATATGACAGAAATTTCCTTGAGCTGGTTCAGTGGCAAGAAAGGTCCTGGCTAGTCTATATCAATCCATCTGACTTATGTTCCCATGTCTTGAATTACCGCTTGATGGAAACCTGCTGTGGGCTTCTCTTGCCAATTGAAATCAGATCTCCTCCACAGCCTGGTGTGATATTGATCCATATTCAACACCCAGGCAGCCGATCGATCAGTATTGATTTACAATAAAAAACACTCCTCTGCTTGTTCAGCACTGCGATCGATGCTCTAAAGCGAGGCAAAGGGGGGAAAGAAATATTTAAAAAGAAGGAAAGAGACGGAGAGTCGGCGGCTTTTCTCGCCCCGTTCGAGCCGTGGATTGAATTCATAAAGAAAAAATAGAGGAAGGGGATGTGGGGGGGGAGGGGGAGAAAAATGTGAGATGTTGGGTTTTATTAGAGGGGTTGCGAGCGTAAGTGACCAAACCTTGACCGGACAGTGAACGACGATCCCCGGCCGCCGTGTGAGACAAACCAGTAAAAATGGCTTAACGGGATGACACCTCTATAAGGGCTCATTTATTGAAGGGAGGTGTGTCTGTTGCTGAATTAGCGGCACATCTGCGCCCTTGCGACGGGGAGCGCTAAAGCTGTCATATCGAATGCATCTGAAAATTGAAATGACGACGCGAGGAGCCGCGCGACATCGCGCCGGAGCACTTAAGCCCGATTTAGGCGCATTAACGGGCCGACGCAAATTCATGTGGTTCTGATTTTCATTTGCGTCTCATTTGGAAGAAGCGAGTCCGCACAGACACACACAGACAAACAGAGCCGGCCGGGGTTGACGCTGCCTGGTCATGATTAGGGCCCGGTGTGATGCCGAACACGCTTTGCGACCCGGTCCAGATCCACTTTCCCCCCGTCGCATCTTAGCCCTAATCTCTCGGACTTCCTCCCTGTGCCAAATAAGCGTTCCCATCCAGCAGGTCCCAGCTTTTGGCCGCGGCTCCGCCGACATCTGAAAGTTATTATCCCCAATCTCTGACATCCAGGAGTTTACAGTTATATAATGATGGGGAAAACCACATGTCCCCAGAGGCGGAGAACATTTTTGAGATGCCTCCCCATCTGTTTTTTTTCAGAAGGGGGGTGGGGGGGCTGCCCATTTTGGGCCAAACTCAGAATGGCAGGCAGGCAGAGAGGCTTTTTTTTTTTCTTCCCTCGGCAACTGGAACGAGTCATTCTGGGAGTCATTGGGGGTGATAAAGCACTAATACAATTGGGTCAGGTTGCCCCCCGCCCACCCACCCATCCCACCCGCCCACCCCTTCAGCGCCGTGGTGGCAGCTCGTCCCCGGCTGTGTTCGCCGCGGTTGTTTGTTTGTCCTGGAGAGGCCGGGCCGGGGCGACTAATGCAAGCCCGGGGGCCAGCCAGGTCGGAGGCGACGCTAAACCCGAGCCGCCTGCTGTAGCTGCGCTCCCTCGCCGCTGGCTGGCCCTTGTTTGGACTACAGCTCCGGTTTGCTTTCTTAGAGGGAAGCTGAGACTCGGTAATCACTGAGCCCTCTCGCCCGGACGGGGAGCGCGGCCCCGGACCGGGGAGAGCGATGACATAGGTCCGCCGAGGCCTCGCCCCCGGTCCACCCCCGCTGCTCTTAGCATATTTATTTTCTCTGCTCATTGTATGGTTTTTAAGTCACACCGTATTATGTTCCGGGCCCTGGGTGCACGTGCGCGAGCTCGGCGCTCAGCTGCGATGAGGTGCATGGGCGCTAAGCTGCGGGCTTTTGTTTTTAATAATAACGCCCGGGATTAGTGACTCGCTGACCTCAGTGTAATCTTTATTAGCCCATTAACCGTATAGTGGTCGCGAGTCAGCTCCGGACTGAGGGAGGTGGAGTCGCGGGGGGGGGGTGGTGAAGTGGATCGCGGCGCAGTGATGGACGAAAAAACGAGGAGAAGCTAACCGAATTACACGCTCTCATCGAATCAGGCGCGCAACAGATCGCGTTTTGTCAGGTGCGGGTGACGTTTGCCGAAAAAACTCACAGGAAGCACGCACGTCGGTCAGGGTTCGGACCCCCAGCCACCGCCCCCACCGCCCCCGCCGCCAACAACCCTTTGGGCGCTCCTCAAAAAAAAATAGAAAAAAAAAAAATAGAAAAAAAAAGAAAAATGTTTTATTCAACGTGGCCGCTCTCCTCTGTTTTGCTACGTTATTGAAATGGCTTGTCGGTTCGAATAGAGTCAACCTGGTGGGCCAATCTCATTGTAGCCAGTGGAGAGTGAAAGCCATCTCTGCGGCGCGGCGCGGCGCTCACCAGAACACACACAGAGATTGGACGAAGGGGGGCAGTGAGAGCGAGAGTGCCTTCTCCAGATGGAGATCCCAGATATTGGGGGGGGAGGGGGTTGGGGGGGGTGGAAATGTCCGGGCCATTTTCCAGGACTCGCCATAATGGGAATCTACCCCTTGCTTGCTTATTAAGTTGTGCACACAAGGGGTGGGTGGGTAGGGTGGTGGTGGGGGGGGGGAGATAAGGGGAGGCGAGACGGACAACCTGCGTGGCCGTCACCCCTCCGCCGGAGGTGTCAAGCAGAGCCCCGTCGGAGGGAATCACAGGTCATGCGGAGAGATGATTGTCCGAGCGCCGCATTGATATGAGGGCTTTATATTTCCTCTTTGAGATGCGGAGGGCGCGCGATAAGGTTTGTTTTTGTGTTGTTTTTTTTTTCTCTCTCGCCCCCGACGCGGTAGAGAGAGAGAGGGAGAGGGAGGGAGGGAGAGGGAGAGAGGTCGGCTCCGGGGGGTCGCCGGGGGTCGCGGCCTCTCCTGGTTACCTGAGCGACCTCACACGGCTCGGCCATTTCTCAGGCCCGGCCCCGAGATGACGGCGGGGGAGGGGGTGGGGTGAGGTGAGTGAGGTGGGGTTGGGGGCGGGGGTGGGGCGGGCAATCTATCAGCAGCGGCGGCGGCGGCGGCGGCGGCGGCGGCGGCAGACGCGCGGACAGAGTGGCAGCTACTGCGGCTAAACAGAGTGAGACAGATAGGCAGGAGTCTCTCATACGTAACACCGGCGGGCTTGAGGACGACAGCGCTGAGTGTTATGGATGCTTGACATTGACCTTTTTATACGGTGGTGGTGGTGGGGGAGGGGGTGTATTTATCAAGGCCGCGGGACGTTCGGCGGAGGAAGCGGGTGGTGGTGGGGGGGTGTTTGTTTGTAAATTATTTAGCCGAGCGGGCGGCGCGCAACTTTTCCTTTCCTCGCGACGGCGACGACAACAGCCGTCGTCGGCTTTTTCTTTCTTTTTTTTTCCCGCCGGCGCCGTCAGATGTTTAGTTCCCGCTCCCATCCACCACCACCACCACCCCACTGCCACCGCACGGGGCTTCAAATTTAGGTGATCATGTTTTGAACACTGTCACTTCTATCAACTCCAGTCGGCGCCGCTTTTCGAAACGCAGGAGGGGAAGAAAGCTACGAAGCCTGCGCTTGTTTATTTCTTTCTTTCTTTATTTTCTCAGGAAGAGACATATTTGCGCGCGGATGGGCCTGTCATTCCCGTGAAACAACATTCATGATTCTTTCATTGGTGCTAAGACATCGGCCCCCTTTCTCCCTCCCTCTGTGGGAAAAAAAAAAAAAAAGAGGGCCGGTCTACAAAGTGGCTCTTTTTTTCCCCATCCCTTCTTCTTCTTTTTCTCGCCGTTTGAGCGAAGTAAACTTCATCAGGTCGACGGCGAGGTGCGCTTCACATGTCACTCAGTCGAGCTCCCTCCTAATGAAATGCTGCATACAGATTTCTGCCTGCGGGCTCGGGGGGATAAGACCGTGGTAACAGAATGAAACAAACCCCCGTCCCATTCCCTTCTCACGCACGCACACACACACACACACGCACGCGCACGGACGCACGCACGCACACACACACACACACACATAAACTCTTGCTGGAGAGCATCCATGTGAGGAGATCCAAATCTGCAATTTATTCAAATATTGATATTTCTACTTGTCAGGAGAAGGTGCCTTGAAATTTCCTCTGAGTACTGCTGTCAGAAAAATAGCAGGAAATATGTCAGATAATTCATAAATGGAGTTCAGCGCCGCCGAGTCAGTTGGGAGCGGCAAAAAAAAAAAAATATATATGCTTGTCAATGAAGAATAGGGGCAATATTAGAGTGCCTGCTGCTCATTCTTCCATCATGTCAAGCAAACAGGCGTTCGCAGGGCCGCCGGTGAGCGACTCAGCCCCCGCGTGCGTATATTTGTGCACGCGACCCGTATATTTGTATATGTCCCCGCGTATGTACACGTGTATGTATATTTATGCACGCAAACCTGTGTGTTTGTGTGTGTGCGTGCGCGCTTTGGCTATGTTGTGACTTCTACTTAAACGTGTTTGTTATCTTTTTCCATCGAGACACCCCATTTCCCATCCCAAGGCAGCCAATGGGAACGTGTCCCGTTTTTGCACCCCCGCCCCCCTCCCCTCCTCCTCCTCCTCCTCCTCCTCCTCCCCCACCTCCTCCTTCTACTTTTCTTTTTTTTTTTTTTTCTCTTTGTCAGCAGAGGTCCGTAACCGGACGCTGGCCTCCATGTGGTTTGAATTAAGGGCCCCCGAAACTGTGAAGGACGCCTCGAATGACGTGAGGCACTTGCACAGAGCGAATTCCATTCTGCTGAACGGCGGAGGGAAAAAGAGCTCTCCGGAATCCTCCGAGATTTTTTGGCCGGGGCTCGGCCCGGCGATTAAAACAGGGCGGAAACCAATAACTCAATGAATCATGGGGCAGCGTCCCATGAAATCTCTCACTGCTCTGTCACACCCTCGTGCAAAACCCAAATCAGCTCGAACGCCGCTGATTAGTCTTTTTTCCCCCCCTCCTCCTCCTCCACTGCCCCCCCCCCTCCTCCCCTTCCTCAACCTCCCAAAGTGGGAAAAAAAAAGGAGAAGCCGAGACAAAAGTCTTGTTCTTTTCTCCCACCTAATGAACAGAACTTCGGAACGCTCCCATCCCAGAGAGGCGAGCGCGCCCTCTCTCTCTCTCTCTCTCTCTCTCTCTCTCTCTCTCTCTTGCTCAGCCTCCACTTCTCTCTTAGTTACCTCCATTTTGACAAAGTGAGGTGGAGTGAGGTTTTGGGGGTGGGGTGGGGGGTGGGGGGTCTCGCCCGTGATGCATCGCCCGCGCCGCCTGTGCCAAAGGAACCCGGGCAAGAATGGGACGGCGGCGTATCTCCGGCGGTCATGTGACGCCATAGTTCAGCGGCGCTGATGAGATGCCGCTTGGCACAGCTTGGGACCCATCTGGGAGATGCAGATACGCAGACAGGAGAAGTATTTTACGGCAACGCATCTGCGCACTCCAAGCGCTATTTAGCATATGCCGCCGTACGGGGAGGATCGGCCAGCTGCAGATTAGTCTTCATTTCCCTCCGTCGTCCGACCGAACAGCTGATCCACGGCGGGCGGGCGGGCGGGCGAGCGGGCGGCGGGCGTTTTTCCGAGAAATGCGCCGTTTAATAATTACTTCATTACCGACCGCAGAATTACTGTTCGAATAACGAGGGTGAGGAGGGAAAAAAAGGGAATCAGAATCAGGGGGCGGCTGCTGCTGCTGCTGCTGCTGCTGTTGCTGCTGCTGCTGCTGCTGGGGCCCGGCCTGCTTTGTTTCTGCGGAGGAGGAGAAAAAAAATAATAATAAAAAGGACAGAAAAAAAAGAGAAAAAGTCAGAGCCCGACGCCGCTGCTCCAACTCAAGTGGCTGATATGTTGGGCCATCGAGGGCATGGCAGGCGGTTGACAGTCCATGCAGCCTGTCTGCCCACAGGACATCTCCACACAGTGTGTCCACGCCGAGGGGGCCGGCCGCTGTCATCTCCGCCCCCCCCCCCCCCCGCCCCCAACACCCCCAACCCTCCGCAACTATGGACCAGTGCTCTGCTGACAGCGTGAGGGTAAACGTTTACCACCTCAATCCCCCATTAACTCGGTGAAGGCGCTTCGATCCTCTGCGAAAATAATGATATTGATCGGGAGCCGCGGCTCGGCGGGGGGAAAGAAAAAAAAGAAAGAAAGAAAGAAAGAAAGAAAGAAAGCAAGCACACCAAACGCTCGCGAAACGAAAAAGAGGGATGGGCCCCTGCATTAGAATATGGGATTTTCCAGGATAAAAGAGTGTTTGGATCTTGTTATATTTCGCCTCTCCTCCGTCACCCTCCTCCCCACCCAACCACCACCACCACCACCACCACCACCTCCTTGTCCCCCCCCTCCCCACCGCCCCCCCGCTCTCTCTCTCTCTCTCTCTCTCTCTCTCTCTCTTTCCGTCTCTCTGCATTTTTATGTGTGAGAGCCGCCCCGCGCGTCTCCAAAGATTACCCCTCCGCCATCCCCGCAATCAAACAACAAATGACAACATCATTGCTCAGGCCTTTCAGGAAAAAAAAAAAGAGAAAAAAAAAAAAAAAAAACGCAACACAAAAAAAGTGCGTTGTAGCTACATTAACTTGCAACAACCCCCCTAATAGACCCTTGTGGGTTTCCTATCTCTCCTCCGTTCTCTCTCCTCTCCTCTCCTCTCCTCTCCTCCCTGCGCGAGGCTGTCACACATCCACCGCCCTCCTCCTCCACCACCACCACCACCCTCACAGCGCGAGCCTCCGAGCCTCGGTGGAGATCAGGAGCTCCCTGTCGGAGGTGCTTTGTCACGTAGCCCAGGGAGCGTGGAACTCACCCAGAGCTGTTGAACAAACACCAGCGCAGGGGCCTGTCAATAGCAGCTCCGCAAACTAATTGCCTGTCAAATGAACCGCCCTCGTTAAGCCGGGGCCTCACACACACACACACACACATGCAGGCACGCACGTGCGCGCACTGTGACTCCTCCACGCGCTCGCACACACACACACACACACACACACACGCGCGCGCGCGCGGAGCGAAGCCGATTTGATTTAAAGGGTAGTGATACCTTGTTAGGGGGGGAAAAGACACACGAGTGGCACTTCTCAGTTTGCCGTCTTGTTTCCTGGCCGTCGTTAGCGGGGGCGCCACACCCGGCGCAGACACCGTGAGATTGCCATTTTGTTATTATCAAAGGCAGCGAGCGCCGCGCCGCGCCGCACCGCACGCACGCATGCCGCCGCTGCACGGATGCCGTCCAGACGCGGCCGTATATCAAGCGGCGTAATATTTCAGCTCTTAGAAGCTCTCATTAGATGGTAGCAGAGCTCCATACGCCAAATGTTATTGTTTTTGTGTTTTGCTTTTTTTTTTTTTTTTCCTGCCCCCCCCCCTCCCTCCTCCTCCTGTAGTCATTAGGCGGTAGCAGTGGAGTGCCCAGCGCCTTGTCTGGGTGCCTGTAACAGTGCTGTCGGATTGACACAGCTGGGGAGAGCAGCTTGAGGCTGCACGCTCAGGAATACACAGGGGTGTTCAAAGCCCCTCTCTGAATCCTGATCAGAGCGCTGCCCCGGCCAACTGATGGCCTATTAAATATACATGCGCAGAGGTCAGAGCTGGAGGTCCCGGCTTCCTCCCAGCCATGTGCACTTAAGCGGAAGGGCTGGGCAACAATAAAACCTCCTCTCGCTCCAGCGAGCTCTCCCCTGACACCCTCACCTCCAGTGTGTACGTCAAGTACAGTGCTCACCTAGTGCTATATTACAACCGCCTTTGTGAAAAGGCCAAATGATGCATTTTTTACACCGTTATTATATATTTATATTCAATAACACCGAGCGCCGGTCTTGCGTCTGTCTGTCTCTTGTTTTATTTTTTTTGTGTGTGTTTTTTGTTTCACCTGCTCCTCTTCCCTATTGTCGCTGACAAATAGCCTCGCTAGCTACACGTGTACACACTTTGTAGCAGCCTCCGCCTCCTCCGCCGCCTCCCCCACTTGGTCCAAGCGTTAGCCCAGCTCCCCCAGATTGAGACAAGGAGGTAAAGGGAAGAGCCCCCCATAATGGCCAGTCATGATTAACATATTCAGAGTGACACTCTCTCCGTGTTCCTTCGTTAAGCCCGGTCTGTCTGACTAATGAAGTGGAGCGGCAGTTTATCAATTAGCCGAGCGCTGAGCCATTTGTGCCGGGGAATAATGCCTGCGCCGGGCGTCACGGTGATCCAGTTTGGTGCCCTTTCACCTCCCGCCAGTGTCCGGCAAAGCCCACCCCACACAGTGACAGCAAGGCACACACACAGACACACAGACACCACGTGAGCCGACGAGCAGAACGGAGATCCACTAAACAGGATTTGTGCCTGCTGTTTGTGTGGGGCTGGCGAAAGGGAGCCTGCCAATTGATTGGGTAATAGGATCATGAAGAAGGAGGCCCACAAACTGACATTAGGCGGGCTTTCCTTTCTTTCTTTCTTTCTTTCTTTCTTTTTTTTTTTACCTCCAGCGTCCTCCGACTGGGCATAGATCATAGCAAACAACTTAGCGCTGTCTCTATTAAAACAAGCCGCCTCCTGCCATTATCTTTTCCCCCCACTGCTCCTTCCCCCATTTCACATTGTTTGTGTTCATTAAGACACGGGCGACCTGCCCTATCCACACATCAGACCCACCTCTCAAGAGTAATTGCGATGGTCTCGCCGAGGATAATGTGGTTTAAACTCAGTATCGCCTGTCTATTAGGAGAGACATGATGGCGACCACAAATAATAAAGAACTATTTATTCCTCTCTCCGTGACGCTAACTAGGTAACATATCAAGGCGGCGGCGCTAAGGGTCTCTCTTACTGTCAGATGTGGCACCCTTCATCCGCTCCCAGTGGCCCCTCGCCTCGACTCGTCCTCGCTCTTCATTTTCTGCATGAGTCCGGTCATAAATGCACACACACCTCATATATATTTGATGGCTAATATTTATCCTCGCCGGGGAAGTGCACTTTACATGTGGTAACATACGATTACCTGCAATTCTTATAGCAAAGAAACAAAATCGATATGGATATATAATTCATGACGGAGGGGCTATCAGTTTTTATGGCTCTCTATCCAGACTCATTAAAGTTTTATCGTAATTGACTGCAAGCAAGAGTTTTTAAGGCATATTTCTCCCACTTTCTACCTTTAATAATTAAGTAAAGTTTAATTGGTTGTATTTTGAAGCACCTAGCGGATGATAGGACTCCTCCGCCCCCCCGAAACTTCACAGCCATGAATTATAGAGCGATGTGATATGCATTAACCTGTCAGCTTGTTCATTTGTTAAAGCAGAAAAGTGCCATCTCCACCCCCGCCCACCCAAATCACATCCAGAAATTGAATGACCGGGGCCCTACCGTTCCCAAAAGAAAAAAAAAAGAAAAATCCTTTTCATGTCTTTCATTGCTGTGTTAATGTAGTGACACACCGCTGTCATTCAGAAATGCCCCCATCGCGCGGCAGCCCCCCGAATCGACTCCGCTGATTGGTGGTCAACTTGTTCTCTTGAAGAGAGATTGACAGACGGAAAATTGCACTCTCAGATTTCACCCTTCATTCGTCGCAGTTGTTCTTCCACTCGTCAGCCCTTCCACCGTGCCGCGAGACAGACAGAGGCTTTATCCATTAGCCGCCGGCTTGGCGGGTGGGTGGGCAGATTGAGGCGGGATGGAGGAGGAGGAGGTGGTGGAGGGGATGGGGGTGAGGGGCTGGGGGGGTGGTGGAGGGGCGGCAAGACAATCCTACATTTGAGCACTCTGAGGGAAAATCAATCATGTCATCATAAGTGAGAAGTATGGATGAATTTCATCAGCTGGTTCCCGTCCTGTTCACACCGCTGCCTTTCTGACTGGCCTGTCCCTTCTGATTGGCCTTCGCCGTGACCCTTAAATCCGAGGAAGGAGGAGCTGGAGGGGTGCGGGGGTAAGATTTTGAAAACACTTTAATGGGAGAGATCGGACAGTGCCATCAGGGTCAATGTTCCCCATCTTTTTCGACTTTGGCGGCAACAAAGTATAGGAACCCTCCTGTGGCTCCTCTTGACAAAGTGGTAATAGATTCACCATATGATTTTGTGCCAAAGCAGCATTTAAGCTGTTTTGTCAGAAAACGCCCCTCAGCCGTTTTTTTTCCCCCCTGCTTCCATGCGGTGCCTATACGATGAAGTGTTATAAAGGGCAGCGGCCGAGTGCCGCTGAAAATTCATTTTATGCCTCTTCAACCGGCGGAGCCACCGGTGAGCAGTAAAAGCATCATAGGCATGAGGGTGCGAAGCAATCAAAAATGGCCGAAAGTGAAGACACGGAAATCACGGATGAGAAATTGACAGCTGTTTACAGCCGTGCCGCCGACGCGAGAGTGACGGAGGAGGGGAGGGGAGAGGGCGGCGGTCGGGAGGGGAAGACGGGAAGAGCGAGCTGGGGGGGCGGGGGGGGGGACGAAGACGGCGGGAGTTTAAAGCGGCGATAAATTTAATGGAAAAATCAAATACAAAACAAATTCATTCCTCTAAACTTGACGCTCGGTTCGTTCTTTTCTCCCCCCATCCCCCCGTGCTAAGCCTCAGAATAAACTGTCACTCCTTATCGATCGCAATCTGAATTGTTACCGAGATTTCTGAGAAGTAGTCTTGACACACACACACACACACACACACACACACACACACACACACACACACACACACCACACACTCGGTGAATAGTAATCTTGGGAGACGAGAGCATCCCAGGGTGAGCAGCCGGCTAACACCCAGCCCCGACTTGGAATAAAAACAGGCTTTTCTTCCCTGAACCGCGCTCGCCCAAATCCACCGCTAATACACTGGGGTGAATTACAATATTTCTGCCATAAATAGCGGAAGATGTGTAAGGCAGGCTGGGAGGGAGGGGGGTAAAGAGGGGAAGCTTGGTGCTGGTGCTGGTGGTGGTGGGGGGGTGGGTGGGGGGGTTTGCTGCCCGCCACTTTGTCACGGGGGGCGTTTATGAGCGCCGACCGAGCATGAAATGTTTGTACACGATTTGTTCGCCATTGGTGATGGAGATGACATGATCGAGGAAATCAATTCCCTTCACGTTTGATTTCCAGCGAGCGGCTAAATGACTGCTGTCGACGGCGGGGGGGAGGTGGAGGAGGTGGAGTCGGATTGGAGGGAAAAAAAAACACGTGGTATCATGGTATGGTTCATTATATTCCGATGGCGTATTAATTACGGCTATAGATAGAGAGCCGGGGCGGTGAGCGGCAGCCTGGCTGCGGCTGCGGCTGCTGCTGCTGCGTGCCAGAGGGAGCTAGCCCCGAGGAGGAAAGCTCCGCTTGTATCCACTCATCCCCCGGCTGACAGGCCTGCTCCGGGAGAAAAGGATTTCTCCGGATTGAGTGCCATTTTCTCTTCTTTAACAAGGAAATTAGTGTGTAAAGGAGATCTGTCAGGATAAAGTGCAGCTTGACTGCTGCCGCCCTCCCCTCCTCTCCGTCTTCCTTTCCCTTCCTTCCCTTCCCTTCCCTTCCCTCTCCTCTCCTCTCGCCTGCCCCGCGACTCCCTCTCTCTCTCTCTGTCTTTCTCTCTCTCTCTCTCCACCCTCGCTTTTCACTTTCTGCCCCTCCATCCGCCTCTCCCTCTCTCCCTCTCTCCTTCCCCTCTGCTCCGTCTTCTCCCCTTTCTCTCCCACTCAATGGCTCCCCCAGGGGATCTTCCTTGAGCATTAGCAGAACACATCCAATGTCCCAGCTACATGATTCCATGATATGATTTGTGCTGGGGATTTGCAATAATCCGCAAATAAGGTTGAAAGTGAATGACTCTCAATAAGGGACGCAGACAAGCAAAACCAAACCCTTTAAGACTTTCTTTATCTTTAATGGCATGAAAAATGAATTTGTTTTGCATTAGATCACAACAATTTAGCGACGGCCCGAGCGCGTTGTTTGGTCCCGGGCTTTTTATGATCATGATTAATTCCTGCACAGGAACCTCGCTGATATACATAATGCATCATTCGCTCATTTAAATGTTCAGTTCCTCCGCCGTCGCCACAGAGCTCGCCGGCTCATTACACATTGCCAATGTGTGCCTGGGAGTTTTTGTTTTTTTTTCCCGCTCCCCTCCCCCCCCCAACCCCCCCGCTAGTCAAAGAGCGCCGTATCTGCCGCTGTGGCAGGATGTCGCAAATTGACTATTAAACTCAGGTGTCATCGCCGCTCGGCCCCGGATCCGCGCACCTCATGTCGGTCCTTTTGTTTTGGCCTCCACGTTGCCGAGGCCGAACTTTTTTTTTCTTTTTTTGTTTTACCCCCGCCTGCGTAGACGGACAGGCACGAGAAAACCGCCGGCGCATTTTTTAATAAGTCGGCTTCAAAGGTGTTAGGGTTGGATTTGAGGGAAGGGAAGAAAAAAAAAAAATCAAAACATCCTGGGTTAATTTGAAATGTACTCTGCATCCGTGATGGGGAAACGGCCTCACAGGTAAGTGAGGGGGAGACAATTAGGGAATATCCGTAAGTGCGGCGCCTGCATACTAAAAAACGCAAATCACGCCCGCCGCCCCCCCCCCCACCACCACCTCCTCCTCCCGCCTCGTCTGGCCCCCACTGCGCCCAGCGCTGCAGCTGAGGTCCGATTTCAGCCGTCAATCACGGGCCGCCTCGCCGTGGGGGTGTGTGTCCTGGTGAGCGAGCCGACCCCCAAGTCATTAGCGCGCACAGTCAAACTGTACGGAGGGAAAGTGCCCCGCGCCGCTCGGCTCGGCACCGCGGTTTAAATATCCCCAGCCTGTGACAGGATCAGTTTAGCGATCTGTAGGATTGATCTCCTCTTTAAAGTTTTGCCTGAGGCGACTCTAATTGGGAACGAGGCCGCCTCCCACTCCCCTCACTCCCTCAACTGTCAGTCTTGGCTTTGTTTACTGAGGACATGCCCAAACCTATTTACTCAATAATGAGGAGACGTGGTGGGGATGCTGCTGATCACATCCAGCCGCCCCAGCGGGACGCTGTGCACGCTGGGAAGGGCGGGAACGTCATTTTCCACTTTTTTTCTCCCCTCTCTCTCTCTCTCTCTCTCTGTCTTTCTCTCTCTCTCTCCCTCTCTCTCTTTCCGAGCGGGAGTGAAAACTTAGAACCTGCGGCGTTGCCGCCGTGACGCGGGCGGCGTCCCCCCCAACAACTAGCCCCCCCATGTTTCCACTTGTCTCCTCGCACCGCTCGCGTCCCTTGATTTTTTTCCCGAGCGCTCGTCCACCTCTGGGAGTTTACTGTTGTTGTTTTTTTGTCGTTCTTTTTAAATTCATCCCATCCCCCACCGCCTCCTTGTCGCCTCCCCTACACCACCACCACCACCACCACCAGCAGCATCCCCGTCTGTCGGAACGCGCAGCTTAGCTGAAACAGATGAGCGTTTAAACAGGCAAAGCGACGTAAATACGCCACCGCCCGACGTGGCGCTGCTGAAACGTCCTCCACGTGTCCGCCGCCGCCGCCGCCACCCAGCCGCCAGGAATTCAAGGCGACTCCGCTTGAAAAGCTCCACTCCAGGCGCTGCTGAGGTAGTCGCCGCCGCCTCGTGACTGGCGTGGAGTGACTATTCACGACTCAAGTGCTCCGGCCTATTGAGCCGCCCGCCGGGCCTCTCGTGGCAAATTCCTCGGATTTGTCTCTCATTTAGGTCGTTTTCAACCGGCCTCGACGTTCCGACGGGTGGAGGCAAAAAAAGGGAAAAAAAAAAAACCTTTGGTGTGGGTGGCGTCGCGGAAAAAAAAAAAAAAGACTCCCATTGATGCCCGTTGGGATTATGAATGATGAAGTGGCGAAGGCGGCGCTATCAGAGGGACACAACGCTGCTGCTCTTAATAGAAAAGCATTTAGAAAGGCAGGCAGGCAGGCAGGCAGGCAGGGGAGGGAGGGGCGAGGGAGGCTGTGTGTGTGTGTGTGTGTTGGGGGGGAGAGTGTGGGGGAGTCGGTGCTGGGGGCTTTCTGACACTGGGCTGATAAGAGGCGGCTCTTGAGAGGTGCTACTGTGTACAATGAAGCACGCTGATGGGGCCACAATGACACACATGTTGCGTCTGACAGGCGCTGATTTAGACATGGGGGGTGGGGGGGTAGGGGGGGCTGAGGCAGAGGGGAGGGATTAAAAAAAGAAAAAGAAGAAGACGAAGAAGAAGAGGGGAAAATAAAAACAAACAAACAAGCAAACAAAGTGAGCGAGCCGGAGTTTTGCCAGGCGGAAGCCTTTCCTCTCTCGTGCGTGCGGCCGACTTGTTGGTTTGATTTGCGGCAAAGCGCACCGTCATTACTCACAAGCGGCCCTGACGGGTGGAGCGAGGGACGGCGGGCGGTCGGAGGAGGAGCGGCGGTAGCGGCGGTGGCACGGGAGGGAGAGAGAGAGAGAGAGAGAGAGAGAGAGAGATATGCAGAAGCGGGGGAGGCAGGGAGGGAAGAAGGGAGGGGTGTGGGAGCTGTCAGTTTGAGGAATGAGTCTGATAAGAGGAAGGGACTCGGCAGATGGGCAGAAGAAACCGGCAGCACACTTCTCAATTAAACATGTAAATACCGAGAGCAGGCAGCAGCGGCGGCGGTGGAGAAGGAGGTGGAGGAGGAGGAGGAGGAGGAGGAGGAGGAAGAGGAAGTCAAACAAACACGGCGCCGCGCTGCACCGCGACCACCACGGGCTTCCGAAACGACCTCTGCCACTTTTTCACCCGGCGCGAATTCCAACACCCCCCCCCCCCCCCACACACACACACACACACCGGTTCCCCTCCCCTGTAATGCAGCATCATAACTCTCTCAACCAGTGAGCGAATCATTCAGCGTTCACTGCGGTTTCCTCAGTGCCAACGCTGGTTACCTCAGTACCAATCTGAATTCCCTTCAAACGCAGATGGCCTATAGTCGCCTCACAGTATTACATGGACGCAATAGTAAGACACATACACACTCACACAAACTCTGCTTGGCAAAAAGAAAAAGTGAATACTATTAAAAATATATCTTAAAGACATTTTAGTGACCATTAGTGATAATAATATAGAATTCTTTTTAGCCTTTTTGAAAAAGATATGAGACCTCCTTAAATGTTGCTTTGAGGCTTTCAGGGGGTCTCATGGGTTAATAGAGGGGGTCAGACCCCCATCAAACCCCCCTGTAACATACCCCCCCCCCCACCCGCCCCTCCCACCCGGCCGCCACATTTTTCCTGGGCTTGGTATCATCGGGCGTGGCGGCACTGATTCAGTGACTCTCCCCAGGATTCCTTGATATAGATGTAATTGAGCCATTCGTCAGCTGGCTCCCGCGCTAATATCTAATCTACTATTCTCTTATAATAATTGTTGTCCATCATTTTTACATACAGGCCCGGTGCACTGCTACTTTACCTCCCATCCCAACGCCCACCCTCCCCACTTCCCCCCAGCTCCTCCAGCAGCAGCAGCAGCACCCCTGCGATGAACTACGGGGAGTATCTTAAACACTTCTGCAGGCGGCGTCCCTGACATTAATAACAATGAGGCCTTGGCACGAGTGTGGTGGTGGTGCGGCGGCGACGGCGGCGGCGGCGGCGGCGTTCTCGGGGAAGGACTCGCAGTTTGACATTCAGCCCAGATGCTATCGCAGGGCGGCTCTCGGGCCTGCTTCAGGAGCGAGACGGACAGACATCTGTCACTTGTTACCTTTGAAGTTGAATGAGAGCGGCGAGCGACGTGCGCGAGGAGAGAGAGAGAGAGAGAGAGAGCGAGAGAGAGAGAGAGAGAGAGAGAGGGGAGGAAAAACACGACGGACAAAAGGCCATTCTGGCCACGGCGCCCTCGCTTGTTTACAAACGGAAGGAGGGAGAGAGAGAGAGAGAGAGGGAGAGAGAGAGAGGGAGAGAGAGTGACGGGGAGAAACTGGAGATGAATGGATCGCCGCTGTTGATCCCGCCCCCCACCCCCCAACCCCCACCCTCCTCCCACCTCCCACCTCCACCACCTCCGCCGCCCCGCCTCATTCCGTGTGCTAAGTTATTCTGTAGCCGCTACCCCGGCGGGGGGTGGGTGGGTGGGTGGGTGGGGGGGACAGGAAGTTGAGAGAGGCAGGCAGAATGCCTCAAGGACTCTGGAGGAGCTGAGCAAGAGAGAGAGAGAGAGAGAGAGAGAGAGAGAGAGAAAACAACTTACTGTACACTCTAACCTGGGGTGGCGAATATTACAAATGTGAACATAATCCACATTTTAATGAGCGGGATGACGCGATATTGGGGCAATATTTGCAATGGTGTTGACTCGCCGCCTCGGAAAAAAAAAAAACACATAAAATAAAAATAATAAAGAAAAATTCCTATTTGGGATGCGGCTACTTTAAAGAACAACGAACGGCGGCCGTGGGTTCACCTCCCGCCACGTCTCCTCCTCAGACCTGCTTCTATTTCAGTTTTTTTTTTTTTCCTCCTTTTTTTTTTTTTTTTTTTTTGCGAGAGCAGCTATATCTGGCTGGCAATTAAGCCGGTCCTGCCTCCCCTTGATGCTTGATTAGTCCGATTGATGGAGGAGGCCATATGTGGCGGTGTCAAAACTTGGCAGCCGAGCTCCATCCTCTCAAATGAGAGGCGGGCAATAAAGAGGCAGGCTGCCCAGAGTGGGTGCACGTATGCGATGGGGGCCCGCCGTGCCACGTTTTTTTTTTTTTTTTTTTTCCGGAGAGCCCACCCCTCCAACCCCCGCCGCCCCCCCCCCTTCCCTTCCCTTTTCAATATGTAGCATTTTTTTCCCCTCCCAGGGTCTTTCTGGGCACTGACCGCTCCGGCCGAGACCCTTCTTGTCTTGAGGGGCAGCCGCCACCGGCAGCCAGGGGGCGTGTCACCCTTCGCAGCCCTTTGGGGGGTTGGGGGTTGTGGGGGGGGGGGGGCTCTCGGCAAGGCGCGTGTTTGTGCATGTGCGTGCGTCTTGAGGAGGACGGGTGGTGGTGGGTGGGTGGTTGTGGGTAGGGGGAGGACTGGGTGAAAGGGGGGAGGGGGGGGGGGCGCCAAAGCTGAAAGATATGGCCCCCTTCCCAATCTCGCTCGGAGACAACAAAAAGGGAATGCTTGAGAAGGGGAAGCAGCGGGAGGAGAGCACAAAGACAAAGGCGCGGGCAAGGTCAGTCTAGCTAATGGGCCTGAGCCGTCGGCAGCCTGGGGCTAGGCACACTTCTGTTCTCTCTCACACACACCGGGCCTTCAAAGAGCCTTCAGTCCAGCCCCGCTCTCTCTCTCTCTCTCTCTCTCTCTCGCCTTCCCTCCACCTCTACCGCTCCTCTGTCTCTCCCGCTCTCTTCCTCCGCGATCGCACCGGCGACACGACCTCCGCCCTTTAAAAAAAACAAAAAAACAGCACATTCCCGCACAGGTGCCTTTTTAAAAACTCGCCTCTGAAAAAGCTCGGCCAGACGTTAGCCTAACCGTCCTCTCAAAGTTGCGTCTTTATTTTTTTGGGGAAAAAAAAAAAAATGGCAGAATTGTCGCCCCGCCAGAGTCAGGCCCTAAGGTGGGCACCGCCCCCCCCCTCCCACCTCCCCCTCCCCCTCCCTGGTGCACGGCGCTGGGAAGACACGGCGGCGGTGGGAGGGAGCGGCGTTGTCAGGTTGGCTGGCTGGCGTTGCTTGGCTCCACTCGAGGGCTCCTTTAATGTGCAGCGGAGTAGAATAAGTGAGTGGCTGTGGGCACCAGCTGAGCTCACTCTCGTCTTCGCCTGGTAGCTGAGGGGTGAGCCGCTGCCACCTGACACCGGGCACGCGGCTCTTGGCAACGCGGCGCGGCACACATGTCCCCCTCATTTGGATGGAGATTCAGACACAACACACAAAAGCGTTGCGCCTCCCCTCCTTCCTCCCCACCCCCCCCTCTCCAAACGCCTCCTCCTCCTCCTCCTCCCTTCCCTCCCTCCACTCACTCGCTTTTTTCTTCTTTTACTTTTTGACGGCATCATAATAATCTGGGTATCTTCTTGATCATGCCCCCGTGTTTTTTTTCCCTTCCCTTTCCCCCCCCCCCCCTCCCCTCCCTCCCCCGCCCGTTCTCGCTCATCTTCTCCGAGACGAGTTTGAAATTGCCTGCGTCAGGACTTTGCTAATTAAAGTCATACTTTCAAAAATGCCATAATAACTGTTAATTAGCTTGATGCTATTTTCAGCATAATTTGCTAATTAGTGGAAAACCTGTACAGCGTTTCTCTCTAATTACAGTATGGCTCTGCACGGCGCATCTGTGCCTTGACTCCAAATGATACCATTACAAAGTCCCGTATTACGCATTCTCTCAAAACAGTTAATTGCCTCCACAGATAGTGAGATACTTCAGTCAGCTGATTTTTATGGTAATAAATGGACAGGCACAGACGCGAGAGGCTCGCTGGTTCATATTTATGAAATTTGAAAATAAATAAATAAATAATAAAAAATAAAAAGCGGGGGAGAAAACAAGCCCTTTATGAGATGCGCGGAGTTAGTTTGGAGTGTAATCTGGTGGGCTCGCCCGTGATTTCTGTCTGCTCATCCGTTGAGTCGCGGGGACTATATATATATTTTTTTTTTTTTTTTTTTTTTTTAATGAAGTTTGATTTATGCTACGCTTATAACCTTGTGATGAAGCAAGCCGTGACATTGTAATTAAAACAAAAGGGGGTTGGCAGTGACGGCATCAAGCCTTAAAGGACCAGCGTGGAGCGTTTATAAAGGGGGAACGAAATGACGGCGGGAGACTCGTGTTTGCAGAGGGACGGTGGCTCAAAAAAAAAAAAAAAATGAAAGGGAAACGTCCGTTGTGTGTTTTCACATCACGCGTCCGATTACGCGTCCTTGGATTTATTTCGGAGAAAAATAGCGGGTGCGTCGGTAAGGAGGCGGCCATATTGGCCCGCCGCGTCGCTACACAACTCCAGAATGTGGATGTTCTCCGGGTTTCTGGGTCACAGCTGGCGTAGAGGGGGGGGAGAGAAAAAAAAAGCGAGCCGAGGAGCAAAACCGGGATCAACATTTGCTTTGCGAGACGCTCTCTTCCCATTGGACGGCTGGGGCGCTCGAAGAGGGGCGGTGACAGGTTGTCCTCTCAGAGCCGCCGAGCCGCCGAGCCGAGGGCTTATCACGAATAACGTTGCCCCCCGGTCGCCTCTTATTTTTCACACAGTCCACCAGGAGGGGGCGGCGGAGGGGGGGGCGGTACTACGGACATGACCACAGGTTGACCCGGGTACATGTGTACGCTCAACACAAATTATGACTCATTAGGGTGCGGGCGAGGAGCCGTGATTGGCACGACCCCTGACCCCCGCCGGGGGTAACGTCAGCCGTGCCCATCCTCCTCTCCGCCCCTCCCCCCGCCCGCTCTTGACAGCAGCCACCAGTCTGACAGGGCTAGCGTCGGCGCCGGCTAATTAATGCACCACTTCAGAGACCCTTTCATTTATGGCTTCTGAAAGGCATTATTAAATTAATTAAACCACCAAGAGTTAGTCATTATGAAATCAGGAGGTTTACATGGATGACAGCGTTTATGAATTAAACATCCTGAAAGTTCCTCGCAGGAGATACCCCGAGCTGCGTGTGGGTACCTAGCACGACAGATGTTTGCCCCCCCCGCCCCTCACCACCACCACTCCCCCTCCGCCTCTCCCAAACCCCTCCCTCTCTCCCGCCAACCCCCCCCCCCCCCTTCCTCGAGCTAACCTGTATTGCAAGCAATTTAGGTCTCATTTGGGGGTTTGAAAACTGAAAGCAGGGGAGAAAGAGGTTCAGGGTAGCTAATGAGCAGAGAAAGACAGGGGAAAAGGAGGTCACCGGCTCTGTTCATCTGTAGACAGTACAGATGGTTCCGCTTTATGCAACGCAACAATGGCGTACATCAATTTGTTGATCGCTAATAGATAGCTATTCTCCCATGAATTGCAGCCCGGGGATCGGCTGGCTGTCTGTGGGTTTTTTAGCCGGGAGCTCGGCGCTCGCGGCCCGAAAAACATCCAGAGGAGCAGTGTGCTGTTTTTAAACTCGTCATGTGATGTGAGAACTACAAATGGTTCACGAGATAAATCCCATAAACTTGGGCTTAGCTGGGGAGCAGAGGGCAGAGATGAGTAGCTCACTCAGGAGCCTCGACGATAGACTCCTTTTCATCTGCGGACTGAGATTCGCAGATTATCTCAAGAGGCTCCTCTATCTCTGTCCTCATCTCTATTTCTCTTTTTCTGTTCCTCCACCCCTCCCTCGCTCGCTCGCTCGCTCCCTCCCTCCCTCCCTCGCCCCTCGATTCAGGAAGTTTGCCAGCAACTGTCTTTGTTTACAATGCCAAGGGAAAATGTCAGAGCCGTTGAGAAAAATATCCTTAGAATCTCTCCCTTTTTTTATTTTTTTTTTTCATCTTCTTAATCTAACAGTTTACTGAACTTGATAAGTGTCCTATCAACATGCTAATCAAATTACTTCGGAACCAAAATTGACAGTTTTCATTAATTATACAAGATTATTCTAATTGCAATTCAAATTTATTCATTCCGAACAGAAGGTATTCAGTAATATTTTACAAAATTTGCATATTAAATGGAGGGAGTTGTGCATTATGCATGGTAATGTATGCAGAGTTTCTTATTTTTAACTTCACGGCCATATGTGGTGTCGTTGTAGGAGCAGGTGAAAAGTCTAAGTGTGTTTAATTTGCTTGACAAACATTCGGCTGGAGCTTGTCAAGGGGAGTATTGTGAATGCCAATCTTTATTCCCTCTTTATTGATTACCCCAAACTCTAAACATCTGGAGGTAAATGGCACTGGGAGAGATCAACTGAATCATGGGATTAGTACCTTCAATGACTGAATCACTATCAATTACTTCAATAGCATAATTCAAGAGCGCCGCATAGAAGAAGAAGAAGAAGAAGGAGAAAAAAAAGAGAAGCTACAGTACCTTTTTGGTTTGAGCCAGGATTAATATTGCAATTTAACGTAACAATGGAGGCATGGGAACGATATGGATGGCGTCCAACTTTCGGCACATTGATGTCACGGAGCTAATGCCGTTATCTCAATACAAATGTGTTTAATTCCTAATTTGGGCTTTGTTTGTAAAATGAAAGGGGCTGAACGCATTAGGCGCCCGTTTTAAAAGGTAATGGATTCTGTGAGTAAAACAACCTTATTTATTCACTGAGACGCAAAACCCCCCAATTTGCTCTTTGTTTTTATTTCCTAGAGCGGGCAGTGAAGTGCAAACAGCTTACTGGGAAGCTGTTTACTACAGTATATGACAAAGGGTGCGCGTGCGTCGCCCGCCCGCCCGCCCGCCCGCCTGCTAGCGTGCGTGCGCGCATGCATGCGCGTGCATGCGCGTGCATGCGTATGTTAAAAAGGGGGCCCGCTCTTCCAGCTCCACAGGCAAGGTCTTGTGTTGTAATGTAAGCGTAATAATTATCAAACAGCATCAGGGGCTCTGGGTATGGGCTTTAACAGGGGGAGAGCATGTTTGATATGTAGAATCAGCCCATAGTGCATCCATAGAGGGTGACTAAATCGCACGGTTCATGGATCACATTAGTATTGCTCTGCATCCGCACCCGCACTATAGGTGATTTCCATTTAGACACACATTTCCACATGAAGATAAATATGACTTGAATCGTAATTTCCCCGAAGTAAATATAATACAAATACAACATAATACAGTGTCAGGCTAGGCAGGCTAATAGATTACTAGCGTGTTTTCCATTTGTATGGTAAGTGGTGAACCTGGGTGGTGGTCCGGCGAGTAACAAATTGAATGTTTAATCCATCTCAGTGCAGATTGAGGGTATCAGAGAGATCGCCAGTCGTCCGAGTTCTCCTGTGACTGCCGCCGCATTAGATGTTTTTTTGCTCTTCAGGGCTTTGAGGAATGCTGCTGGATTAACGAGAGGTGTAAAGTGGTGGATAAATGCAATTTCTTATCTTGTTTTTTTTCTCTCTCTCTCTCTCTCCCTTTTTTCGCCCCCTTCGCAGCCGTCTGCTTTTTTTTTTTTTTTTTTTTTTTTTCAAATAGGCGTTTGGCATTGATGTCTGGCACTTCCTGCCACTCAGCTCCTGCGAGCTCTGATGCCAGATTACAATAACACGACGTGCTCCGGTGAGAGGTTCACACCATGTTTTGTAACAGGGTGAAGAAAAAAGAAAATAAAGATACAATAATGATAACAATAATAATAATAATAATAATGATAATAATGATGATGATGGCAATCAGACAGAGGAGATCGCTCATTTTAAATTGTAGCCGCAAATTAATAACTCTGCTCTCTTTCGCAGCGCTTGCGTTTGCGTAAGTCATTACGCTCACTTCATTATGTTTCCCGACTCGCCCCCTCGCCGCCACACTCGGCGGCGAGACCGTCGACAAATATGCCGGAGATACGCTCCCTTAACGTCACCAAACACTCTGAGCACATATTTAATTCTTCAATAAATGTTTGCGCTGGCATTTTGGAGAAACACGATTAGCGTCGACGGCGCAACCATCTCATATAAAGTGTGACAAATTGATATTTTTATATAGCCTAATCTGTTTACTATGATGTTTATGCGAGGAATTATTACAAACTAATTAAAGAAATCACTTTGATATAATTAGTCAGATTTCAGGAAGCTCATTAGTAGTAATTTGCATGAAAAATAAGCCCTGTAGTGGTGCTTAGGCCCAGCC